>NC_041385.1:37719040-37761671 GCF_002162155.2 Triticum dicoccoides | reverse complement strand
GATTTAGTATTAGAAAAGAAGAAAATTTAGTGTTATTGTTAGAAAAAAGACTATGTAGAAGAAAATAAGAAGAAGTGGAAAAAAGATGAAAAAGAAAAAAAGAAAAGAAGTAGAAAAAAGATGAAAAAGAAGAAGAAGAAAAGAAGTAGAAGAAGTAGAAGAAGAAGAATAGAAGAAAAGAAAAGAAGTAAAAGAAGTTGAAAAAAGATGAAAAAAGAAGAAGAAGAAGAAAGGAAAGAAGAAGAAAGGAAAGAAGAAGAAGAAGAAGAAGAAAGGAAAGAAGAAGAAGGATAGAAGAAGAAGAAGAAAGGAAAGAAGAAGAAAAAAGAAGAAGAAGAGAAGGAAAGAAGAAGAAGGATAGAAGGAAACACCCCGACCACTGACCCCGACACCCCGACCCCGACACCTGACCCCGACACCCCGACCCCGACACCACACCCCGACACACAGACCACGACACCACACCCCAACACCCCGACCCCGACACGACACCCTGACCCCGAAACAACACCCCGACACCGACATGACACCCCGACCCCCTAAACCTCCCGAAAAGGTGCTCTTTGGCCTTCAAGAGGCCGACGGGGTTATATATTTGTGAATTATTAGTTAGGTCATATATTTTTCGATTTTGTTATGGAAAACATCATATATAATTGTGTTGATCGGCTAGATTTAAATGTGTAGTTGTTTCATCGCTGCGAGGTTTGGTGTTCGACGACCTCGCCATGCGTTTGACGAGCTCTGCCCCTTCGTTCGTGGGTGAGCACAAATGACATGTCCTTCTCCCCCATTAATTATTTGCACAAATGACATGAAATTTGGTAGCTAGCTATATATGTGTCTTGAATCATCAGTATGCGTAACCAATATGTGTCTCCCGTTCGAACGCGTCATAGTTATAAATATGCATGCATTTGCATATTTATAACCTTAATTCTTTCGAATTGTCCAACGCTATCCATGGACAGCCCGAGTATGTGTAGATTGGGTTCGTTTTCCCATATGCTTTGCTCCGGATCCGACGCATAAATTTCGTCAGTGCCTCCCCTGTTATTCTCCGGGTACACATCCTCTCTGTTTATTGCAAAGATGTGTATCAGGAGAACAGCGGGGAGGTGCTGCCGAAATTTTGCGTCGGATCCGGAGCATAGCTTGGGAAAATGAACCCAATCTACACATACTCGGGTGGGATTAGGACCTATCATTACCTATTAGAGTGTAGGTTGCATGGACGTAATAAAATTGACAAAGTAGATCAACTGATGAATATATACATGGTGAATTATATATATAATTGTTTTGTGTCCAGTAGGTCTGAAAGTCAAGATGAGTGATCGTGCGTGGATGTATATCGGTCACACTGGTCAGAACAAATGGAGCGCTGAATGGTTCACAAAAACCAAGGGGTTTGTGCAAGCCGCATTTGCAAATGGCCAGAGGAAAACTTGGTGCCCTTGTTTCCGATGCGGCAATTGGGAAAAGAGGACAGAGGCTGAAATGGGTAAACACCTGCAGAAGAATGGTTTTACGCCCGATTATACGGTGTGGATTTTTTCATGGTGAATCTGCCCAACGTGACCGAGCTGAGGTGGATCATCGTCGCACCGACGAGCATGGTACCGGGATGGAAAACATGGTGCAAGACTATGATGATGCTCGGGATTCGGACGAGGAGATGAAGGAATCTGCAAAGGCCTTCAATGAAATGTTGGAGTCTTCAAAACGTCCGCTCCACGAGCACACTGAGCTTTGTCAGTTGGATGTCATCTCACAAGTAATGGCTTTGAAGGCTCAGTTCAACTTGGGCAGAGAATGCTATGACGCAATTATGACAGTATTTGGACGCTTTCTACCCAAAGGCCATGTAATGCCTGCAAACCTGTACCAGTCGGACAAAATCCTCCGTGCACTGAAGATGCCCTATGAGAAGATACATGCCTGTGAGAAAGGATGTGCCTTATTTAGGCTTGACTATGCGGACTCGAACTATTGTCCCATTTGCAAGTGTTCCAGGTATATTGTGGTAGACAACGGTATGGGTGAGAAGACACAAACCAAAATCCCTGTTAGTGTTCTTCGGTATATGCCAATCGTACCAAGACTTCGACGTCTTTTCATGGTCGAAGAGACGGCCAGACAGATGACATGGCACAAAACAGGCAAAAGAACCGAACTAGATGCAGATGGTAATCTGATGATGGTACACACATCGGATGGTGTTGCGTGGAAAAAGTTTGATGAATTGCATGCTAACAAAGCGGCAGATCCGAGGCATCCTCGAGTCGGCATCAGCACGATGGGTTCAGTGTGTTTGGTATGACGGTAGCCCAATACAGTTGTTGGCCCGTATTTGTCTTTCCACTCAATCTCCCCCCGGACAGATTATGCAAAGAAAGAACATTTTCCTGACGTTGATAATTCCAGGGCCCAACTATCCGGGGAAAAATATGAATGTGTACATGCAGCCGCTTAAGGACGAATTGCAAGAAGCCTGCGATAATTGGTTCAAGACATACCACGCCTATAGCAAACGAAACTTCATAATGCGTGTATGGTACATGTACTCGATGCATGACTTGCCGGCGTATGCGCTATTCGTTGGGTGGTGTGTGCATGGAAGGTTCCCGTGCCCCACATGCAAGGGAGCTCTTGAGTTTCGTTGGCTTCAGGCCGGTCGCAAGTTTTCTTGCTTCGACATGCATCGACAGTTCCTAGATCCTCGCCATAAGTTCAGGAAAGACAAGAAGAACTTCATCAGAGGTAGAGTTGTAAAAAAACTCTGCACCACCTGCGTTGACAGGCCAATAGACCCTGGATCAGTTAAACGCTCTCGAGCCAGATCCAGAGCGTCCAGGGTACTTCAAGGGTTATAATTCTGAGCACGCCTGGACTCACAAAACATGCTTATGGGATCTGCCTTACTTCAAAGACCTCCTTTGCCCACACAACATCGACGTGATGCACACTGAGAAGAATATCGCCGAGGCACTTTTTGGTACATTGTTTGGCATAGATGGGAAGTCAAAGGATAATACTAAGGCTAGAGTCGATCTGGAGGCGCTATGTGATAGGCCGTTACAAAACATGAAAGAACTGAAAGGAAAGCAAAACTGGACGAAGCCAAAGGCATGGTTCAATCTTGGAAGGCCAGCTATGAGGGAAATTATCTTGTGGGTGAAAATGCAGTTGATGTTCCCCGATGGGTATGCAGCGAATCTAAAGAAGGGAGCAAGTCTTGATAAATTGAAGATATTTGGTCTCAAGAGTCCTTATTGGCACATATGGATTGAGCGGGTAATGCCGGTGATGTTGCGTGGCTTCATCCCTGAGGATGAATGGCTAATACTGGGAGAACTCAGCTATTTCTTCCGTGTTCTTTGTGTGAAAGAACTATCGCCTGGCGTGCTAGAAGAAATGGAAGAGTTGGTGCCAGAGTTGATCTGCAAGTTAGAGAAGATCTTTCCACCGGGCTTCTTTAATCCAATGCAGCATTTGATTTTGCATCTCCCGACCGAGGCAAGATTGGGGGAGCCCGTGCAAAATCGTTGGTGCTACCCAACTGAGAGGATGCAGAAGACGCTTCGAGAAAAATGTAAAAATAAATGTAGAATTGAAGCGTCTATGACTGAGGCATTCATCCCTGAGGAGGCGGCAAACTTCGTGACAGCACACTACGAAACCAAAAATCGTCATTTGCATAATCTGAAGCCTCGGTACAATGCTGACGAGCCTAAAAAGGGTGGATCCAACCTCAGCCTATTCAAAGGTAATCTCGCACCAGCCAGTGTTTCAAATCCAGTATCTTTGGATAACGAAGAATGGCGGAACATTTCGTTGTATATCTTCAAAAACCTGATAGAAGTGCGGCCGTACATCGAGTAAGTTCTCGGTACATTGTTTCGCAACTTCTATTTCTTTGAACTGCTCTTATTCCTGGATATTTCAAACAGTCGATACGTCGCCCTATTCTCGTATGGAGCAGTGATCCAAAAGGATTCCGTCGAAGAGTATGAGCTTCTCGCAAAGCAAGGAGGCGGCTATCCCGGTTTCATCTCTTGGTTCAAACAAACGTTAAATTCTATTAGACAATTTCATTTCATTCGCTAATTTGTGCGTAATGCAACAATCCTTTCATACTAAACTTGTAGGCTAATTCAGAGTCTATGGACGCCGAATTGAGACAAGTCGCTAATGGTTTTGACTATAAGGTCCGTTCATTTGACAAATACGACATCAACGGGTATCGTTTTCGTACCTATGGCAAAGAGCTATCTATGGCTGACCGAAAGTCTACAAATTGTTGTGTATCTGCTATCGGCGAAGGAGGTACCGAGTATTATGGGAGAGTTGATGCAATTTATGAACTTCTACTCTATGGTAAAAACCCACCGAATGTCGTAGTCTTCAAATGTTATTGGTTTCAGCCGAGGGAGACTAGAAGGACTCATGAACATATAGGGCTAGTTGAAATCAACCAAAGCACTCATTTAGATGTTCCTGATGTCTATATTATAGCTCAACAGGCGACCCAAGTATTCTATCTACCCTGGGCCTGCCAAACTAATCCAAATCTGAAAGGTTGGGATGTCGTTTATGAAGTGCCGCCACGTGCTAGACTATCTCCCCCAAAGGAAGAGGATTATGAACCTCACATTAACCCAGACACATATAAAGGAGAATTCTTCCAAGAGACACGTCTTTCTAAAAAGCGTTGCAAGAACCGGTATACTTCACCCCAAAACATTGAAGTAGCCAGTGACAGTGAATCCCACATCACCCCAGGGGAGGAACAAGAAGAGCCGGAACAAGAAGAGGTTACTGCTGCGGACGACCTCTCAATGCTTGACCGATTACGTAAAGATGGCCTTCCACATGTTGATGCCACTGAACCCTATGAGCCCGTCATTGATTATAGTGATGATGATGATTATGCATTTATTGATGATATTGATCGAGATTATTAGTAGTGTCAGGTATTCAATTTTTTTATGTTGTACTTGATGATGATATACTTAAGTGATATACATATTATTATTCATGTCGGTATTTTTTTATGTTGTACTAATTTCATTTACTCTTTGTCATGGCAGGTGTTGAAAGATGGAAGGGGAGCCGACTGAGGCCAAGGACAAACGTGCCCAAATTGAAGGTGTGCCACACCATCAAGGTAGCTCCAGCTTATATCAGTTCAGGCGGAATTGGGTAATGTGGTTTGCTTCATTATTAATGCAATTCATTCATCATGCTAGCTTGAGCCCTTTAATTACTAATTTACTTTGTTTCTCTCTTTCAGGCATGCTACAATAAGACGGATAAGGTGCCAGAGGGCTACGACCTGTATGCCATGGCCCACACTGCCTCTTACAAGCAAGATAAGGGGAAGGCGAGGAAAGGGGAGGAGTTTAACCCGAGCCAGATCCCCTACAATCCAGAGCAGGTGATGATATCTAGTGGCGGGAGGTCCCGTGGCTCCATAGCCATTGATCCAGAGATTGCTCCTGAGACCACGGTGAGTTTAATTTGAATGGACGTTACTTGCTAGTCTTAACATTTGAGTGTCATCATGCTAACGAAACATTGGAAATGATCTTTGGTGCAGCGTTACTCCACACAAGCATCACACGATCCTTCTCCAGCTACTGGCCTGAGCCAGCCCGCTCCCACACCTCCATGATCAAGGTAAGTTTCTCTTGTTTTTTGCTTAACAAATGCATAAAGACCTAGACTTAGCTTTATTTCATCCAATATGCTTACCTTAATGACCTAGACGTAGCTTCTTTTCCTGCAAAATGACTTAATAAGCTTACTGACCTCCAAAACCATCCATTTCACCTAAGTTAGCTCTAAAACCATCTATACTTAGCTTTGTTTCCTCCAAAATGACCTAAGTTAGTTATAATATGCTTAGTTAACTAGGTTTGCTCAATAATGACATGTACTTACCTTACTTATGTAAAAAACGGCATAATTAGCTTAGTTAGCACATAAACGATCCATTTTACCTACATTAGCTCTAAAATGATGCATTTTACCTAAGTTAGCTCATAAACGATCCATTTCACCTAAGTTACCTCACAAACGATGGCGTGCTTCTTTTTCTAGTCTTCTTCTTCTAGTCACCTTTTCCTAACTTTCTTATTTGCCATTTTGCAGATTTCATTCACTTCTCGGAAGCTAGCTTGCTATGATGGAGTGCTTGTTTTTAATTTCATTCTCTTCTAGTATTCTTCTAGCTTGCTACGATGGAACTTGCTATCTTGATGAAACTTTGCATTGTAATATGTATGTGCAACTTTTCTATCTTGATGGAACTTGCTATGTATGAGTGGATGGAACTATATATGTATGTACAATGAAACTTATGTGTTGTTAAATAGCTCTGTGAAATATATCTATATATGTCATATATATTTGCTATGAAAATTGTTGGATTTAAAAAAAAGAAAAAAAGAGCCAATATGCAGGCTCTTTGCCGTCAGCCACCGACAGCAAAGGTCTCTTTGCCATCAGCAGTGGACGGCAAAGAGGCCATGTGGCAGGCAACTGTGCTTCCTGGGAGACTGACCTATTTGGTCAGTTTGCCAACAGTGGCTGACGGCAAAGAGAAAAAAAACTTTGCCTACAGCGGCGGACGGCAAAGGCCTTCCGATATTTGCCGTCAGCGGCCGACGGCAAAGGCTTGCCGTTAACCACCTAACAGAGTAATAGCGCAATTATTGTCGTCAGTATTCTTTGCCGTCGGTAGCTGATGGCAAAGGACCCTTTGTCGTCAGCCGCCCGAAGCGGACGGCAATGTAGCTCTTTGCCGTCTCGTACGTTGCCGTCCACTTTTGCCGTCCGCGGCGGACGGCAAAGACCTTTGCCGTCCGCCATCCGTGCCCTTGCCGTCCACCGTGGCTAATGGCAAAGTAGCTGATTCCTGTAGTGTATGGAACATATCGGTCAAACCATTGCACCATATAAAAAGACCGATAATGACTTATTGTTACAGCCAAAGCTTTCCCTGTTGCTTTATCTAAAGTTCCTTTATCTAAAGTTTATATCTAGTTGGGTAGCTTTGCTTATTTCGTACTTGGCTTGCACTTGGTCTCAACTGAGACATGTATGTTCTAAATATCTTCGTTTCAGAAATTTAAAGCCAAGGTTAAATTCTATTGAGAAAACCGATGTTAATACAATATCTTATCCAAAGACATCGGAGATAGAG
The DNA here is from genome assembly GCF_002162155.2 of Triticum dicoccoides. Classification (NCBI taxonomy): domain Eukaryota; kingdom Viridiplantae; phylum Streptophyta; class Magnoliopsida; order Poales; family Poaceae; genus Triticum; species Triticum dicoccoides. Next base: position 37,754,461 of record NC_041385.1, on the reverse strand, counting down.
TGGAAAACAGAATGCATAGCCGAATGTGGAGATTCCAAATCTGAACCGTTCTTTTGCTTATCTCCAAAGCCGTTCAAACAGCAAGATCATCTAGAAAACAAGAAGTATACCTTCAATTCAAGCATGTGTGATCAAATATTTGATTTGTTGCTAAAAAATAATTACATTACAATTCTCGATCACCATGTTAAGCCATCAATCCAAGGACGAATGTATTGTAAGTTGCATGATTCGTCCAAACATAATTTTGAGGATTGCAACATGTTTCGGCAAATAGTTAAATCGGCCATTGATAAAGGACGATTAAAATTTGTTGAGACACCAAGAGATGACCAGTCTATTTCGATTGTTCCTGATGGCAGAAAGTTTTTGAATCGGCTGCTTCAAGCCGGTCCATTTAAAGAGAAGGTAAAAACTGCAGGTGATGGGATCGAGCTTTCCAGTAAAGAATTTGTTGAAGAGCATAACGAACATAATCTTGAGGGCAAAAATTCTATCGAAGCTACAATGGAGACGTCAAGGACTGGGGGGCAGCAAGCAAATCCAATGATCGATGAAAGCAAAGCAAAAGAAAACAAAGGCCGAAATAAGCACAAGTGTAAGAGATCGAAAATCACCTTCGCTGAACTATTGAATAAATACCAAAAGAAGAGTGAAGAGAAGAATGCTTATCAGCCAAATCATGCAAAGAAACCAAGATCACCCCCAAGGCGCAAATGTGGGGATCGGTATTGGCAAAGTGATAATTTTAATGCAACATAGTCATATCCTTATTTTGGGCCGCCAATGCCAATGCCGTGGATGCCTCCCTGTGCTCATATAGATCCATATCCATCATGGGACAGGTATGATACAAGGGCACATTCTCCATCTTATTTTAGACCATCACACCAATATTATGCAGGTCCAAGAAGATCAACATTTGAACAATCACGCATCAAAGACCGTTTCAATCATAAGGAATCGGTCCACCGCTCAAGGAAGAAAAAGGAGGTGGTAAAGCAAGTTTACCACGTGAAAAGAGATGGTCGTAAGTGTGCTACTTCAGACTTGATCTCAAATAACAAAGAGCCAATTAAAGTGTTGACATTGGCTACAAAAGGCAAAGAAGTGAAACAATCAATTGATAAAAATCAGTGCCAAATCTGAAGAAAAGAAGTTGAGGGTGCACAAGGCCCAAAAAGAGTTGCCATTGCTTCAAACAAAATCACAGCGGGGGTGCCCACTCGGCTTATCGTATTGGCGAAAGAAGGAATTACAAAAACTTAGTGCACAAGAGCTGAAAAAGAAGAACATGACATGGGTTCCCAAGAGGAGCAGTCAAAATGAAAGTGATGTGCAACCTTCTATTGCAACAAGTGTTACAAAAGTGAAGAAAGAGAAGGATGGAAGCCAAAAACAATTAAGCCGAAGGTTTGCATCACCCCATCAAAATCTTCGGTTAGCACATAATCCATATTCTTCAACCATACCATTGATGCATTTGCCATGGAATTCGTCATCATGTATGATAAATTACCCTCCCTGGATTTATTTTAATCCATGGAAGCGACATAATTTTCTGCATCATGAGAGGGTATTACCAAATCTCTATACATTTTATTAGCTACATTTTTTCTTGCTAATCCAAAGGGCCGAAATATTTGATTGCCATTTCATTTGTTTATTTCGGCTATACATGATTTGGTGAATGAATTGTACATGGGCATTGTGTTGATGGCCGGTATTTATCTATCGCCCTAAGAATATGTCAAAGCATGGCTGATGTAGTATCCTAACATCGTCCTTAGTTCAAATAGAGGCCAAAACGAGGTACATGTTCATTGATATTGCCCTTGTCTTTCTAGTACTATGGAGATTATTTTCGACGGTAAACCTGTGGCAATGGCCAAGGTGTTGGTGTTGCTTATTTATCTCCATATGGAGCTATTTTGTGAAGCCTCATGCCGCTTAAAATATTTTTTGCACAATCTTCAAAGCCGAATATGCATTGTCATTCGGATTGGAGCTTTGCCTTACTATAGGTGCTATACATATTGAGGCTTCCGGTGATTCGTTATTAGTAGTGCAACAAATATCCAAGGGTTATCAATGTTTTGACGAATCACTTATAGTTTATCTTTTGGTATGTCTAGATGCAAGATTTACCTTGGGTTGCTTTGAAATTGTTCATATATCTAGGCATGACAATTCGAAAGAGTTGGCACAGCAAGCATCCGGCTACTATGTTAACCATGGTGTATTGCATTTCTATCAACAACCGATGCTAGGTCTTGTCAACATAGGTAAGGCTGAATCGAAGCCCACCGCTTTTGCCACTAATGAAACTTTTATGCAGGCGAAGTAAGGATTGGAGGAAGTTCATTCTTGATTATCTGCAAAATCCTAGCGAAAGGGTGAACAATATGGTTCGGAGGATGGTTTTGATCTATGGAACCTTATCACCGGATTGTTATAGAAGCTGAGAAGTTTTCACCCAAATTTGCATCAACAGGTTCAAACAAGCAATGGCCGATATATACTTGTCGTCCTAAGAACATGCAAAATGGTCGATGGAGTGTTGACATCGTCCTTAGAACAAGCTATGCGGAAGTTATTTTTCGGCACACAAACTTTACCGAAAAACAGGAGGGCATGTGTTGACACCAGATTTTGGCATGGTCAATAACTTATTTAAGATGGTCTCCAATGGAGAAGTGATCTTCATGAAAGAGTTCCATATTGTTGATATAAACATCTTTGAAGTTTGGTTCATCGCCATCCGATTTCATCTCGAAGGCCGAAACTATGCTCAAAGTACTAAGATCTTATATTCCGAGTACAGTTTGGCTGATTAAGCCCCTAGACGACCTTAAATAGAAACATGATCTACACTGATTGTGTTCGCCTCGTCGAAGCGATCGATTTTGATATAAAAATCATCCAAATCCGAGTTCGTATTCAAAAGTTAGAGCAATCGGAGTGCAGCCCTGTCACGAGGCGAAATATGGCGCGCCCCACCAGACGCCATGTAAGATTGGTAGCGCGAGTAAACAGATCTTTTGTGCGAGCTATTTGATCAAAAAACGTTCAACATGAAAGTTGTTCGTATCGTCGAAACGGTCAAGATTGCTTTTGGACTCGTTTCCATCCGAGGTCGTTTACCACTACAAAAAAGACCCACAAGGTGTAGCTAGTTTAAACCGAACAGGTTCGGAAAGTTCGGACAAGAACAATCCGAATTTGACTAGGGTTTTGGACGTGAATCCAAGACTTTTCCTTGCACGAGAAGTCCAGCCGCCTCTTATATACCTAAGGGGTGACGGCCGATTGAACAACACACAATCGATCAATTCATCTTCCACTTCTATCTTTTATCTTTTCTCTTTAACCCTAGTTCTTCTTCTTCCTCGTTCTTCGTCTGTTCTTCTTGTTGCAGGCCGGCGAACCTCGAGGCCCTAGGGGCGGTCAGGTCGACCTAGGGCAGCCCATAGCCACCGCACGCCCAGACGGGGTCCCTCCCGGGCGTGTGGGGTTTCGGGTCCTCAAAAGCACCCGATGGATTGCCTGTGTATCGCGCTTCCAGCCGGGTCTCCTTCAACATGAGCTGAGGTGCATCACCCTCGGTGTTGGAGGTACACGGTGACGTGTTCGTGTGCGAGCACCGTCCGAGGATAGAACATGTTTTCACCCCAGCAAATACTCACTGGCACCGAACGCCACACCCCTGCCACTATGCCGCCCACACGGCCATGGTCACCGGGCAGCACCAAGCCACGGGCTCTGCCCATGAGCACTGCGCTACCACCACCAGGGCCGCCGCCCCAGCATCCAAGACCTTGACACCCCCGCACCCGAGACCCGTTGCTACCCCAACCAAAGAGACGAGTGGAAAGGTTGCGCCTTTACATACCCCGGGACGGCCCCCGGCGCCGAGACCCAAAGGGCCGGCCCAAAAAAGGCCTCCATCACCTGTCCTGCTGCACCGGGTGCCAGACAAGCTCGGTCCTGCTAACGGGCGCGAGACGAGGTCGGTCCTGCTGCCGGGCACGAAACGAGCTCGGTCCTGCTGCCGGGCGCAAGACGAGCAATGGACCGCAACTAGGAGCGGTCCAGCCCTATGACGAGGGTAGAGCCCGGACGACGAGGGGAGGAATCAAAGGTCGAAAAAGGCCGCTCACCGACGGCCGACGCCGGAGGAGACCAGGCGCCGCCGTCAAACGATCCAGACCACCACCATGAGCTACCACCACGCCGTGGCAGCCCACATCCACGCCGAGATCCAGAGGAGCAGCCCTGAGCCACTTTGCAGCAGTTGCGACACGCTGCCGAAGACGCAGCCCACCGCTCGGCCATGGACGCCCGGTGCCTCGCCACCCCGCAAGGAGCAACCAGACCGCCGGCCACCCCGCCACCACCTTAGCCAGGTCGCCGCCGCCACCCACACGACTGCCGCCGCCACCACCCGGATCTGGACAGGGGCACCTACATCCGCCGCCAGCAAGGCCCTCGGCCCCGGAACCCCAAGATCCGCCGCCAGGAGGGGAAGGGGGGCGGCAGGACCACCGGGACGCCAGCACGCCGGGGAGGGGGGGGAGAGAGAGCAGAGCTCGAGGACGCACGACGACCGCCGCCGTCGACGCGGAAGGCCGCGCCCCACGACGCAAGCCTCCGGCGCGCGGGAAGAAGACGCCCCGCCGCCACCTATGCCGCGCGGCCTTTGGCCGGCGACGCAACCGGGGGCGGCGAGGGGAGGGAGGGCGGGGAGGGGGGCTGGGGAGCGGCAGCGCTAGGGTTGGCTCCCTGAGTCGCCCGCGGGAGGTACTCGGGAGCGGGACACTATTTTTTTATGGTTGCGCTCCCTGAGTGCGCTCGCTTTTGCTTCTATGGTTGATTGGCCACTATTTTTTCCAATTTTTCATAGTTGTTACTTCAACAGAGCAATATGATCCGCTTATTTTATATGTTTGGTTGGTGGATAAGATACTACAATCTGGGCATGTATTGCTGCAATATTCAGCTTCACAACGAAGCATTCAGGTTTCTTAATTTTGTAGGGTCGTCTGGTCGTGGTTAGAATAGATGCTCTACGACGCTTACTGGGTTTCCAAGGCCCCTAACTACTTGTCTGTGACTTAGGTACTACGACGCTTACTTATACTATGAGTTAGGTATCATTGTTGGAAGTTGGAATGCCAAACACATGAATCACCCAACCAGCTTTTATTTGGTTATCCATGTTTTAACTCATATATCGTATTAAAATACAATAATCTCAAACAGCCCGGCCATTATGAGAGACACGATGCAACGTCTGAGAAATATATATTACTGGTACACACTGTAATATCATAATGGTAATGCAGTGGCAATTCGAATTTACATTTGTCCACTTAATCTTCCTTTTGGCTATGGTAACAGAGCAGGGGATGCGGAGCAATACGATGATATGTAACCATAACTTGTATGCGACGACAAATATGACGGGATCGAGGGACATGAAAGGAACGGCTTCGGTGGCATCTCCAATTCGTTGATGCTCTTTTCCAACATATCAATCACCTTGCTCATCGAAGGACGGTTTTCGGGGTTAGTTTGTATGCACCATAGTCCCACTAAGGCCATCTTTCTCATGGCCTCTTCAAGGTCGTAAATGACTTCACAAGTTTGTACCTGTTCTGCTATACTGTCATAAATCCTGTGTGGAAAATACACATCACTTGAGCTCTCGGTATTCCTTTTTCCTTTATTTATCCTTCCTCCTACCATTTCCAGGAGCATCATTCCATAGCTATAGACATCTGACTTTGTAGAAACGACTCCAAAACCTCTAGAGAATACTTCTGGAGCAATGAATCCAATGGTACCTCTTGCCTCGGCGACAGAGAGGATGCTACCGGCCTTGAGGTGACACAGTTTCGCTAAACCGAAATCTGCAATCTTGGGACAAAAGTCTTGATCTAGAAGTATATTCTGAGGCTTGATGTCAAAATGGATGATGCGAGTACTACATCCTTGATGCAAATATTCCAATCCTCGTGCGATGCCAAGTGCTATATGTTGTAACTTGCCCCATCCAATAACTAAATCTGAATTCTCTGTGTAAATATACGTCTCCAGTGAACCATTAGCCATATACTCATAAACAAGGGCTCGCTTAGCTCCTTCTAAGCAAAAACCGAGCAGACCGACAATGTTAATATGTGATGTCCTACCAATGCTACTTGCCTCATTTAGGAACTCTTCTCCATTGCCTTTGGAAGCTTTTAGGAGCTTCACGGCAACCACACAGCCATCTTTTAGGATACCCCTAAATACCGTGCCATATCCACCTTCTCCAAGTTTATCCTTGAAAGAGCTAGTCATTTGTTTCAGCTCTGAGTACTTGTACCTTTTCGGAGCCAAAGGTCCATACCTCCTCAGCATTTCTTCCATGCTTGATTTATTACCAGTCTGCTTTGGGAGGATGAAAAGACTAATCTTTTGCTTATGTCGGTGCACCCCCCAAACTAGACATGTTAGCATCATGATTGCAGCAGACAGAGAAACTGTAAAAAACACGAAAAGTGAACATCATTTAGTAAAGTTCATAGTATATCAGTATATGTATGAGACTGTGTAAACTATCCCTTTTCTAATATAGCCATTTAGAAATATTTCAATTTCACACCATTATATTAGAAATCTCCATAATTTGGTTAATTTTAGACTTAGCAATCTTCATAATTTGGTTAATTTAGACTTAGCAGTTTGCCTTTAGATAGCATCAAAGTACGGAAGTTTGTGACAAAGTATCATGTATTTTCTGAGCAGAAGCCATGATAGACATACCTATCAAAATTAACTTCTTGTTGTGCCTACCATCTGCAGTGAAATTATTATGGTTAGTCAATGTAAGTATCAATCACAAAATAAATAAAAACATGAAAATGAACCATGGCAATTTGACAGCCAAGCACAACTAGCTATTAGAAATGCACGCGATATAAGCAAATCAAAATTTTAACTCGAACAGGAAAGATTAGTAGACTGACAACAAATGAAAACCGGTAGTTTCTAAGATGTCATGTTCGTCAAAATAGCAGCATCTCTCAACATGTCAGCTCAGCTGAACAAACAAAAAATAAAGAGGATAACGGCATCTCCAACATGGGCCCTCAAGCTGCCCGCAGCCGTCCAGACCGTGTGGAACGGACGTGTTTTGCCATCAAGCATGGTCCTGTATTGGTCCGCTCGGCGGTCTGGACGTCATTTATCCCACAAACTGCCGCGGGGGGGGGGGGGTGAAGTGGATCAACCTCTTTTCGGCCTGGGCCAAACACTCTTTCTCGCTGGTAGAGCTTTCTAAAAAAGGCGATGCGAGAGCGTATTCTCTTATCTAAGCTTCCTCCCTTCGCTCCCCCCATTGTAGATGCATGGTTCAGCCACACCCGGTGCCACGAAATGATTGAGAACTAGGATGGGGTCGAAATGCATTTTATTCTTAGTATTAAAATAGTATTGCCCTACCCTACCCAAACCCTCTCCCTTGCCCGCGCCCTTTCTCACCCGAAGCGTTTATTGCCGCATTCATGCGTTCATACGTCATCATATCATTCCACAAAGCACAACGCATTGAGCAAGTCAAAATCATGTACTAATCTCAAATTGGGGATCTCAATTGATTGATAGAGCTTCCACGCCTAGAGAGCTTAGTGAATTAAAGGATAATGTCACTGACATGAATAATTTGCTTGGTTCGAGTAGGGAAGTGCAAACAAATTAGGCACTGCTTGTCCTAGTGTAGCTATGAACTTGATTAAAAACATAATTTGGTGGTTGAACTTACGTGCTGTTGCGGGCAGAGGGGGAGGGGGGGCCTCCCATGTCAAGAGGAAGCCATCGTTGATGAGCTGCTCGTAGTCGCTTGCGTTCGTCTTGCCTGACGATGAGGCCAGTACCGGCACAACGGTTGCATCGCAGCCCTCCATGGCGTATCTGGCGTAGTTCCCGATCCGGTCGTGATGCACTCCCGCGCGAACAAACACCTCCCACTCGTTCCGGCACCTCAATCTTGTCTGCACCAGGCCTCTGTCCCGACGTGCGGAAGCCACCCCGCTTTCCTTCGTGCAATTGTACAAGATGAGATTCAAGTTGCCGATGTCGATCTTGAACTGGGTGTCTAGTTTGGCGGAGGTGTTCCCAATCTTTATGCCGCAACCGCTGGAGGCTTCCAATAGTTTCTGCTTGCCTTCATCAACGACCAGCAAGCTGCGTTCCTCGTAAGAGATTTTGTTGATTGCAAAGCCGGGGATGAGGGGCACGGAGCTCCGTAGGGATGCAGTGTTGTTACTATAGCAAGTGACCTTGAAGTCCAAGACACCACACGATCTTCCCGCCTCTGTGTCAGCGAGCCAGAATGGATCAGAGATGGTGAGGTTGCCACACCTGCTGGCCGAGCGCGAGCAGCCTTCCCCTTGCTGCTCATCAGCCCCGACGAGCATCGGGGGCAGCCACCAAACCCCGATGAAGACTAAGAACCAGTAGACAGGAGCCACTGAAATACAAGGCTTGTAATTTGTGTCAGCAAGACACATAAGGGGAGCAAACAAAATTGGTGATCATGCATGTGCTGTGTGGCAAAGAACGGATGCTATATGGTTGGGGAATGGAAGACTTTTCAGACATGATGATATCGCGGTTGTTGTCCTAGCGCTTTCATGTGCCGAAGCAAGAAGATACTAGATGATAGGTGATGTCGATTGAACAACACACTATTTCCACTTGACAAGGTTAAACCTAACAGACCTCTCAACTGGCTCACTTATTTTGCCTTATCATGTTCATTATTTTGAGAACCATATTTCTTAGTCTTATATTTGAGTATATACAGGCAACCAAATCATATTAACAAAACCAACTACCCACATTTGCTTAACAAGCCAAAACCAGGAGTTAGGTCGCTTGTTGCCCTAATGAGCTAATTTAGATTTCATCTATTTACGCAGTCCAAGGTAAGCATGACACCAAGTTTCACATGTTCTTATGGAATCTTGAGGCGGCCGGACAGAGATCACACCGCCAGCTAATTAATCTAGTAAGCAATATATTACACCTGCATGCAAAAGGTCCTGAACAATGCTATTATATCATTGGCTAGCGGTGCCAATAATCAGCCCAGTAATTAACTTGCTAATTGATGGTTACATCAATCAGCAGAGCCAACGCCATCCTGTGGGTCAAGGACTCTTAGTCCTATTAGCTCCAGTGGGCGGCAAATGTTAAAACCTTCTTGTGAATCCACTGGTAACTGATTAGCTCGACTGTTTTCATTAACCAATAAAGAGTTCGGATTTCTTCATGTTTCTTATCTTGGCTTTCTTAATTCATAATGGATTTATACTTGTTGATCATGCATATATAGCGGAGGTTACTGTTCATCATGCCCTTCTTGGTTTATTTCCATCCAACTGGCTATTGAATTCATGTTTCAGCCAGTTGCTCCAAAAGTTTGAACTCATGGAGAGACGTGAGCAATATATTTCAACACTCCCCCTCATGTTCAGACTTATTTAGTCCTTAGACGCGTGATCAAAGTAGGCCACATAATTTTTTTAATACTACATTGACAGTATCTTGAACTCAAGACCTCTTGGCTCAAATACCATATTTCAACACCGATCGACAACTGGAGATATCCTGCTTGGAGAAAACAATTCGTCTGATGTGTTCTCAGTGGCTTATTCCTGCGGTTTCACTAGTTCTGTTTGCTCAGTCCAGTGGGAATTCTTTATTTCTCGTCTATCGAAGCTGAGTCATTACCACCAAATTCAAGGCCGAGTTGTAGAGAAAGTTTGGGCATGAGCCCCAGGAGCCCCCACTACTAGGAAAAGGGCTATAGATGATATGGACACTAATGGCGCACCAACACATGGTGCACCATTAGTATATACTAATGGTGCACCATGTGTTTGTATATACTAATGGCGCACCATGTGTTGGTGTCCATTAATGTCCAAATACTAATGGCGCACCACATCCACGGTGCGCCATTAGTAACAATTTTTTTAATTATTTTTCAAAACTAACTAGTAATGGCGCACCATATCCACAGTGCGTCACTAGTAAAAAAAATTTAAAAAAAATCAATTTTTTTTTAATTTTTTTCCAAACTTAGTAATGGCGCACCGTGGGTGTGGTGCGCCATTACTACTTAACAAATTTTTTTATTTTTTTTTGTTTATTTTTTTACAAAGTTAGTAATGGCGCACCGTGGGTGTGGTGCGTCATTACTAGTTAAACTAAACTAGTAATGCTGCACCACACCCACGGTGCGTCATTACTAATTTTGACCCAAAATTCCCCCGAATGCACCCCCTCCCCCCTCCCCCCCCCATGGACCGCCTTTCCAGTTTTAAAAAAAAATAAAGGAAAATGATGGAAATGTCAAAAAATAAAACAAAATAAGTTTTCCATGTGATATGTGGTCTAGTTGTTCAGAAAATTTGCAAATATGAATTTCAACTTTATTTGCAAAACCTCTCGATAATTTGTAAAACGGGCATAACTTTTGCATACTAACTCGGATGAAAAAGTTTTTTATATGAAAAACCATCTACTCGAAAAGTTACATCCCCCATTAAACATTTTCAATATGCTCAAAAACCTAACAGAAAAAAAGTTATGGGGCTTTTAAGATCTGGAGGCAAAAAAATTCAAAAAATTTCAAACTTACTAGTGGCGCACCTAGGAAACGGTGCCCGTGAAATTGTGCGCCACTAGTAACAGAAAAAAAAATTAGTTCCGAATTTTTTTGGGATTTTTTCTTCAAAATATGATACGTAATATGAACGGAAGTTTGAAATAATTTTTCAAAATTTCATCACACTCATAAACATGAACAAAGTCCTAAACATCAACATGGTTTAATAGGATTGATATGCTAGATATATCAACAAGTGCCTATGAAGTTAGCTGGTGCTGGGGTTGGATAGAACTCTGAAGTTAAGCGTGCTTGGGCTGGAGTAGTGTGAGGATGGGTGACCTTTCGAAAAGTTTGACCATGGAGTGTGATTTGACCTGAGAAGCATATTTACCCGAGATTAAGCCATAGTGACCCGAGATTAAGAAAAAAACAAAAAAAAATTGAAATTTTTTTTAGAAAAATTTGAAAAAAAAATGTTACTAATGGCGCACTCCTATGTGGTGCGCCATTACTAAGTGAGATAGTAATGGCGCACCTCTAGGCATACTAATGGCGCGCTACAGGTGCGCCATTAGTATCTGTTATACTAATGGTGCACCAGTGGTGCGCCATTAGTAAAAAAATACTAGTGGCGTGGTACTAATGGCGCACCAGTAATGCGCCATTAGTAGGCAAAACAGGGACGCCATTAGTAGGCCTTTTCCTAGTAGTACCCTAGGCTTGCTAACCATTGGATCCAATTTGGGCCCTACAGGATCCGTGCCAATATGGAAAGTAGGGATGTAACAACTAAGCATCTCAGGTTTCAACCTCAACAGTACCAAGTTGGCCTTTTTCTAACAGAGGTTGTCCCCTGTGCATTCCCTGAAGTACAATTTCACAGCTATTTTTAAAGCTACAGATTTTCCCTAACAAAATTGTTGACAAAAATATTTTTCATAAATTTGACACAAGAACTCTGACATGGAACTTTTGACATAAATCTAACAACGTCGGAGCCTCAGTTCCTGGGTCCGTTGAGGGCCTCTTTGACTCACAGAATTATAAAAACACGAAAATAGGAAAAGTGTAGGATTAAAATGTCATGCTCATATCAACCATATACAGTATTTGGGGTTATTTGATTGCATCATAGAAAAAACAAAAGAATCCTTTAAAGAGGTTTGATTGGATGCTAAAAATCCTAAAGAAAGAGGCCCATATAAGACACTAATCCCTGGTTAATCTTGAGGCCCATGTATGAGATGACAGGTGGTGGAAAGTTTAGTCCCACCTTGCTAGTTGAGGAGAGTTGAGACCCCTTTATAAGGGCTGCTCCACCACTTGTCATTGGGAGCTTGGGAATAGGAATGGTACATGCGCACTCCTCCTCCTCCGCCGCCCGCCTCGTCACGACGCGCGCGCGCCGCGGATTGCGGAATGAGCCAAGCCGGAGCGTCGTGGGCCTCTGCTCATGCCCACGACTTCCTACCCGACGGCCTATATAAGAAGGCTCTGCCCAGTGAAGTGACCTAGTTCGGTTCACTGCCTCCCTCTCGCGTAACCTAGCCGTCATCTACTGTTCCTTGCTCTGTGCTACCTCTAGCGACCTCATCCCGACGACCGCGTGCACGGTTGGTCGGGAGAGCAGGTGCCTCCGGAAACCTGCCGTTCGAGATCCTGCCCGGGAGAACGGCAATAAGGTTTTTGGGGAGCGTCTCGGCGCGACTGCTCCCGATCCGTCCCCTGCTCCGTCAGCCTCTGCTGCCGCCGCGTTGGCCTGGCCAACCGGAGGGTATGACCTGTTCATCCCTCATTTACTCGTGCTTGTGCTGCTCATAGATGGTTTGCTTCTATGTTCTGTACGTGCTAGTATGCTTAGGAATCGGTATGAGTTGCATACCGCATTTGCCATGCTTACTGTTTACTCGTGGATTAGTCTAACTGAAAAACTGCTAATATTTCCAACAATCCAAAAACCTTACTTTAGGCACTTTTCGATTCAAGGCTTTGCTGCGACACTGAAACTGGAAAAGTTTACTGGGACGCATTTTAAGCGTTGGCAGACAAGGACCACCTTGTGGCTCACAGCGATGAACGTGTTTTGGGTTGGTGATGTGTCTCCCAAGAAACGGTTATTCCTGAACAGGAGAAGGCGTTTAGGGATGTGTAAGGGCATATTTATCCCCAAGGTGTTTTGGTGATTGATGACAATGCTTTTTAGGAACTAATTGTGTGCGTTGAGATTTTCAAAGATTCATCCTTTTGCACGAGACGATTCCCTCCCCTCGGTGTTTTTACTCAAGACGGTGCAGCTCTTTCGTTTCTCTGTTGGTGGACTAGTTGCGTAGGAGTCACCGTACTATCAAGAGGGGGTCCGCTTTGGTAAGGCTAGGGTGGAATCAACACATACACATCCTTATTGCACCCATTGATCCTTCCCGCTTCAATGGAGCTCTCCTTCCCCTCTCTGTTTTCTCTGTCTGGTCCCAGCGGTAGTACCGCGGGCCATAGCAGTAGTACAGCCGAAGCACAACAAGCGGTAGTACCGCTCCTCAGCGGTACTACCGTTTGCTGTCTTCCATCGTCGTACCGCTGAGGCTCCGGGATACTATCGCCTTGACTCGAGGCCTCGTTTTCTCGTGTCGGGTTCTGCGGCACTAGCTGCGGCAGTACCGCTCCCGAGCGGTAGTACCGCCCTTACCACCGCGGTAGTACCGCTCTGGGTCCAGGACCTTGCTCCCCTCATGTGCGCGGCAGTACTGCTAGGTGGCTCGGTAGTACCGCTGGCTCAGCGGTAGTACCGCCCACCCAAGCGGTAGTACCGCTCTCTGAGCGGGCTGCTTGGGGGGTAACGGTTGGATTGTTCCTCCCACTATATAAGGGGGTCTTCTTCCCCATATTTGACCTACCTCTTCCCCAAAAGCTCCATTGTTGCTCCAAGCTCCATTTTCACCCGATCTCTCTCCCTAGCCAATCAAACTTGTTGATTTGCTCGGGAGTGGTTGAGAAGGCCCAGATCTACACTTCCACCAAGAGAAATTTGATTCCCCCCACTAATCCCTAGCGGATCTTGTTACACTTGGGTGTTTGAGCACCCTAGACGGTTGAGGTCACCGCGGAGCCATAGTCCATTGTGGTCAAGCTTCGTGGTGTCGTTGGGAGCCTCCAATTAAGTTGTGGAGATAGCCCCAACCTTGTTTGTAAAGGTTCGGTCGCCACCTTCAAGGGCACCAATAGTGGAATCACGGCATCTCGCATTGTGTGAGGACGTGAGGAGAATATGGTGGCCCTAGTGGCTTCTTGGGGAGCATTGTGCCTCCACACCGCTCTAACGGAGACGTACTTCCCCTCAAAAGGAAGGAACTTTGGTAACACATCCTCGTCTCCATCGGCTCCACTCTTGGTTATCTCGTGCCTTTACTTGTGCAAGCTTTTTGTATTGTATCCATTGCTTGCTTGTGCACTTATTATTTTTGCATCATATAGGTTGGTCACCTAGTTGCATATTTAGACAACCTACTTTGATGCAAAGTTTAATTCGGTAAAGAAAAGCTAAAAATTGTTAGTTGCCTATTCACCCCCCCCCCCTCTAGTCAACTATATCGATCCTTTCAATTGGTATTAGAGCCTCGTCTCTTTATTAAGTCCTTTGCCATCCGAAGAGTATGGTTGACACCGTAGACGGTGGGGAGGAGGAGGACTCAGGTGTGAATCCGATCTCGTCTACGGGTGATGGGGTAACCACGGTGTCCCGTGAGGAATTCAATGTGGCCTTGGACACGTTGAAAACCTCCATGACAACCACGGTTGAAGGCATGTTTAATAAATTCTTAGAAGGACTTAAACTACCTACCTCGCCGTTGAAAGTGGGTGATCCCACTAATAAGGTGACGGATGCTAACTCCGACAAGGGGGAAGCTAATAGTGAGAAGGGTCCTTCTACTAGTGGTAGAAATGGCACCGGCATCTTTGCCCATGTGGAACCTCCAACTTATGGAGGACCGATTCCCTCAACTCATTTAAATCATGCCGGCCCTCCTCCTAAGATTGTGAAAAATGAGGATTTTGATTCTTGGGTGTATCGCTTCAAGCGTCATTTAAATCATGTCAATACTAATCTTTGGAGAATCATTGAAGAAGGTTTCTATCCACATGACCGAAGCAACTTCACCCCTAGAGAAGCAGTGGATAATAAATTCAATGAGAATGCTCTCTTCATCATCCAAGATGCTATCCTCCCCAAAGATCTCCCTCATCTCCGACCCCATGCCATGGCCAAAGACGCGTGGCAATGCGTTGTGTCTCTCTATTGGGGAAGCGCAAGCATTCAACGCTCCAACTATGAAGTGGTGCAAGATGAATTCGACGAGTTTGCAATGAAAGAAGATGAAGAACCTCGTGAGCTCTTTCGGAGAGTAACCAAACTCGCAGTCTCACTCCGAGATCATGGGAGCAAGGACACGGATGACTATTGGATCAAGCGCAAGTTTCTCAAGGCCATGATGCCCTACAACAAGGCCATGTCCTCCGTCATTCGTCAAAGATCGGACTTCCACTCCATGACCTCAAGTGAAGTGTTGGGTGAGTTCGTTGCAATGAGCATCTTGGACAAGACCGCCGATAACGCGGTGCTCCGCTCCCAAAGGGCAAAGAAGCCCAACCTTTCCTTGAAGGCCAAGGTTATTGTGGAATAAAAGGAAGATGAGGAGAGCAACCCCGAAGATACAAAATATGATTATCATGAGCACATGGCTCTTGCTTCAAGGCAATTTTGGAGCAAGAAGAACTCAAGACCAAATTTCAACAAGAACAACTCAAGTGGCTTCAAGGGCAAGCAACGAGTAAGAACTTGTTACAACTGTGGCAATGTGACCATTTCGTTGCGGATTGTCCTTACGAGAAGCGAGAAGACAATGATGGAAAGCTCATCCGAAAAGACAAAGCCAAGTCCTTCCCCAACAAGAACAACTTCACCAAGAAGACTCCTACTCGAGGGTTGGTAGTTCAAGAAGAATACCGTGAGGATGAGGATGATGATGAAGATAATGAAGTAATGGACATGGCATCTGTTGCCATTGCTACAACTCCCCGGTTGTCTCTCTTCGATTCACCCAAGGAGAACATCACCGCCAAGTGCCTAATGGCTAAAGCCACCAACAAGGTAACCCCCAACATCAAAACCACCATCATTACTAATCCCTCTTTGACAGATGGCATTGATGAAAGTGAAGGGTCCAATGAGGAAGTAAATGGATTTGAGTCTTTTATGAGTAAGCTCAAGGGCAAATCCAAGAAGCACTTTGTTGCTCTGTTGGAACAACTTGGTGAAGCCAATGACATGATCGAGGCTCACGAAGAAACCATCTCTAAGATGGAAGGTCATAGTCATGACTATACCGATGAGATATTGGATCTCTCTAATGCTCTTGAGGAAGAGCATGGGCATCGTTTGGCTGACCATGCCAAGTTAAAGAAAGATCTTTATCATGCTCTTGTTGTGTCTCATGTGCTAACTTCCGAGAAGGCTAAACTTGGGGTTGATCATGCTAGACTCAAGGAGGAGTTTGATGTACTTGACAAGGCTCACAAGGTCTTGAAGGGTGCTCATGCAAACCTCAAGGAGTCTCATGCTCAACTCCAAGTTAAGCTAACCAAGGAAAAGGCTACCTTTCCTCATATGGTATTAATTGATAATGCATATGCCACTAACCCGTGTTGTGAGCATGTGCATCTTGTGGAGGAGAATGCCAAATTGAAGGATCAACTTGAGAAAGGCCTTGTGACATGCATTCAAGGTGAGAAGAACCTCAACGACCTTTTGAGCAATCAAAAGGAAGTTGTGGCCAAGGAGGGAATTGGGTTCGCACCCAAGCCCAAGAACAAGAAGAAGAACGACAAGACCAAACGACCTCCTCCTCTCAAGCAAACCTTTGTGAAAGAGGGAGAGGGTTCTCCTAAGGATAAGAAGAACAATGTGAAGGGTGTTGATGTCAAAAAGGAAAAAACCACCTCCTCCAACAAAGCTGGCGACTTTAATCCTTCTTATGTGTTGTGTCGTGCTAGTGATGGGCATGTTTATGCTAAATTTGTTGGTTCTCCTTATGAGTACATTGAATGGTCTATTTGGGTTCCTAAGACCCTTGTTACTAACATCAAAGGACCCATTACTAAATGGGTACCTAAAACCAAGCATTGATCTCTTGTAGGTGTTTTCTTCCGGTGGGGGATCATGGTTGCTTGAAAGTGGAGCAACAAATCATATGACCGGGAGCAAGGACTTGGTGGTGGACGTGCAAAAGATCCCATCTATGCCCACCAATGTCGAGCGGGGTGATGCCTCATCTTATAAGGTGTTGGGTCTTGGCAAGGTTGTCATTTCTCATGATCTAATGATTGAGAAAGTCATGCTTGTGGAGTCCCTTGCGTACAATTTACTTTCCGTTCGTCAACTTGCACTCATGGGCTTTGCCACTTTCTTTGATATTGATACCGTGGCCCTCTTGTGGAGCAAGACTCTTAAAGTAGCCTTTGTTGGGCATGTCGAGAACGGTCTCTATGTGATTAACTTTTCGGAGCGACCCACTAAGACTGCGACATGCCTAATGGCTAAAGTTGATGTGGGATGGCTTTGGCATCGCCGTTTAGCCCACGTCAATATGAGATCTTTGCAAAGTCTTTTCAAGGGGGACCATGTACGTGGACTAACAAATGTTAGTTTTTCCAAAGATCATGCTTGCAGTGCTTGTATCAAAGGGAAGCTTCATGAGAAGGCTCACCCTCCCAAGACTATCATCTACTCGAAGAGACCCTTGGAGCTCCTTCACATGGACCTCTTTGGGCCTCCATCCTTTGATAGTCTTAGGGGTAGATAGTATCGCTTGGTGATTGTGGATGATTATTCAAGATACACTTGGGTATATTTCTTCAAGAGGAAGAGTGAAACTCAACAAACCGTCATCGACTTTGCAAATGAAGCTCAACGCCAACATGATGCAAAGATCTTGACAATAAGAAGTGACAACGGCACCGAGTTCAAGAACTACACCTTGGATGAGTTTCTTAGTGATGAGGGGATCAAGCATCAATATGCTGCACCATATACCCCTCAACAAAATGGTGTAGCGGAGAGGAAGAACCGGGCGTTGATGGATGCAACAAGGACCATGATGGCGGAGTTCAAGTCTCCATACAACTTTTGGGCTGAAGCCATCAACACAACATGCCATGCATCCAATCGGCTCTATCTCCGCAAAGGCTTGAACAAGACCCCTTATGAAATACTTACCGGTAACAAGTCCAACCTCAAGTACTTCTGGGTGTTTGGGTGTAAGTGTTTCATTCTGAAGAAAGGTGTTCGTTTGTCTAAATTTGAGGCTAGAGCTTATGAGGGCATATTTGTTAGTTATGCTACAAACTCTCATGCTTACCGTGTCATCAACAAGTCCACCAGACTCATTGAGGAGACGTGTAACGTGGAGTTTGATGAAAATAACAGCTCCCAAGTGGAGCAAAGTGGTACTTGTGATTTAGGTGATGAAATTCCTCCCCAAGCCATAAGAAGAATGGGTGTGGGTCATATCCTACCCATTGAGGGACCCCTTGTGGCCGAAGGAGAAGGACAATGCTCCACTCAAGTGGAGCCATCACCAACCCAAGACCCACACGCTTCCGAAGAACATAGTGAAGTCCCTCAACCTCGTGAACAAGACCAAGGGCAAGATCAACCTCAAGATGGTGGTGAACCACCAAATGATACCCAAGGTCAATTTCTTCCCCTCGAGCAAGTTCAAGATCAAGAGCAAGCTCAAGATCTAGAAAAAGCTCAAGACGACGCTCAAGATAATCAAGTTAATCCTCCTCCCTCCACATCCAAGGAGGAATTAGAGCGTCGTGCCGCGAAGATCGCTTCCAAACTCACCACCAAAGGTCATCTCATGGAGAATGTGGTTCGAAGCCTAAGAAAGGGGGTAAGCACTCATAGACAATTAGCAAACTATTGTGAACATCACGTGTTTGTCTCTTGTGTTGAACCCCAAAAGGTCTATGAGGCGCTCGAAGATTCGGATTGGCTCGATGCCATGCATGAACAACTCAATAACTTCAAGTACAACAAGGTGTGGAGATTGGTGCCAAGGCCGTCGGGGAACCACAACGTCATTGGAACCAAGTGGGTTTTCAAGAACAAGCAAGATTCTCATGGGAACATCATTCACAACAAGGCAAGATTGGTAGCACAAGGCTACTCCCAAGTCGAGGGTATCGACTACGGTGAAACCTTTGCTCCCATTGCCCACCTTGAATCCATTCGTTTGTTGATTGCTTATGCTTCCCATCACAACTTTAAGTTAGAACAAATGGATGTGAAAAGTGCTTTTCTTAATGGTCCTATTAAGGAGTTGGTTTATGTCAAGCAACCCCCCGGGTTTGAGGATCCCTACTTCCCGGATACTGTGTATCAACTCGATAAAGCACTCTATGGCCTTAAACAAGCCCCACGTGCGTGGTATGACCACCTTACCGAGTTGTTACAAGATCGTGGATTTGAGGTTGGGCAAATCGATCCCACTCTTTTTACTAAGAAGGTCAAAGGGGAGTTGTTTGTATGCCAACTATATGTTGATGATATTATCTTTGGTTCCCCTAACAAAGCTTTCAATGAGGAATTTTCCGCTCTCATGACCTCTATGTTCAAGATGTCTTCGATGAGAGAGTTGAAGTCCTTCCTTGGTTTTGATATCAAACAAAGAAGAGAAGGTACCTTCATCAACCAAGCCAAATACACTCAAGACATGCTAAAAAGATTCAAGCTAAGTGATGTCAATCCGGCTTCTACTCCAATGCCTACCAAGTGCCAACTTGACATTGATACCAATGGTAAAGCGGTGGATCAAAAGGTATATCGCTCCATGATTGGGTCCTTGCTTTACCTTTGTGCATCTAGACCGGATATCACGTTGAGTGTGGGAATATGTGCACGGTTCCAAGCCGCACCGAAGGAAAGCCACTATGTGGCGGTCAAGCGAATCTTTCGATATTTGACTCATACCCCAAACTTTGGCTTATGGTAACCAAGAGGAGCAAACTTCAAGCTTGAAGGATATACTGATTCTGATTGGGCGGGAGACAAAGTGGATAGGAAGTCCACTTCCGGAGGGTGCCAATTTCTTGGTTGCTCTTTGGTGAGTTGGTCTTCCAAGAGGCAAAGTTGTGTGTCTCTCTCGTCCACCGAAACGGAATATGTGGAGGCCGGTAGTTGTTGTGCACAACTCTTATGGATGAGGCAACTTTAAAGGAGTACGGTGTCATTTGTGACAAAGTGCCTCTTTGGTGTGATGATGAAAGTGCCATCAAGATTTCTCTCAACCCGGTGCAATATTTCAAGATGAAGCATATTGAGATTCGGTATCACTTCATCCGGGATCACATTAGGCGAGGGGAGACTGAGCTCAAGTATGTCAACACTAATGATAACCTTGCAGATATTTTCACGAAGCCCTTGGATGAAGCAAGATTTCGCGAGTTAAGTCATGAGCTAAATATCATTGATTCGAGCAATGTTTCTTGAACCCATGCACATCCCACCACATTCAACATGTTGTCTAGTTTAGGTGTAGGCATGGACATAGGGGGAGTGTTGTTCTCTCAATGAACTCCCCCTCCCCCCATTATGCATAAATTGATCAAGTCTTTCACTTTAACCATTTTCGATGGTACTTATGCTTCAAGGACGAGTTTTGGTCATGGACCCAAGGTTAAAATCGTCGCGGCGCCATACCTCTTGACTCAAACATAGGTGGCCTCGGCCACCGCCCTCTCTTGAAGAGGTGTGTCTTGGCCCCTTGCTAGTGGGTTTATTGCCTAGTCGTTTTGCCGTTTTTTTCTCTTTTTTTGAGCTTAGTCGTTTTTTCTAGTTGTCGTGGCATGCTGGGCGGTACTACCACTGGTGGTGCACGGTACTACCACTTATAAGCGGTACTACCGCCCACCAGCGCGGTACTACCGCTGCGGGGCGGGATTAGGGGGTTATATCGGGCCAGGGGGAGGTTTCTTCTCCCCCATACCCATTCGCTTCGCCCCCTCACTCCTCTTCGTCTCTCCAGCAACTTCTCGCCGCGGGAGGGCTCCGACGGATCTTCTTCTCTGGGGCGTCCCTCTCCATTTCCTTCGGTGGAGTCAATCCCCACCTCGTCCTCTTGCCATGGATGCCGGTGATGAACATCCTGAGCATCAAGCTTGCCGTGTCAACCCCGGTCGTGCCACATAGAAGCGCTACCACACATCTGAGTCAGCAGGAGGTTCCTCTATTGCTCCACCTCCACCTCAACTCCAGAAGAAGTCTGACGTCAAGCCGAAGCCAAATGGCAAAACTGCGCCTCAGATGAATGCCAAGGAGTTTTGGACAAGGCGTTGCCGCAACCCCTATGTGGAAGAGCAAGATCCCACTTTGGTCAACCGTCCGTTCTGGAACCGCTTTCAGTTTGCCATTTTATTTGATGTGCTCAAGGCCAAGAAGAATCTCTATGTTGATGTGCGCTCCATTGACACGGACTATATGGAGAAGGATCCTGAGTACTTTGGTGAAGCTCTTCAGATTTTCTCTCAGCTGAACATTCTCAAAATCATGTAGTTCAACAAGGACTATGATGCAGATATAGTGGCTCAATTCTATGCCACTGTCCATCTAGGGACTGATGAGGACAGGACTCTAAATTGGATGACCAATGGCAAGTTGCTTTCCATCAAGTGGAAGGCATTCATGGAGTTACTTGGGGTGGAAGATCATGGGCTTGAGACTCCAGTCGGCTTTCGCCCTCACAACAATACGACCTCCACTCACAAGCAAGCCCTCTGGCCCTACTGCACTCAGAAGATCAACCTTGACACTAAGAAGGTGACATATGAGCTGCTTGCCTTCTGGACATTCTTCACCGTGTCTTCCGTGAGACTCTCTTCCCTCGTATTGGGAATCTGGATATGGTTCACTCCTACCTTGTGGACATGCTTCTCTTCTGCCAACGTGAGAAGGAGGCAAACACTAGCGAGTCCTTGGACATTTCTCATGTTATGTGGTCTGAGCTCTTATCTGCTATCTCTGAGCGCAAGTGCCCGATCTATGGTCCATTCATCATGCTGCTCATTGAGAAGGCCTGTGATAAGGTCTATCCCAAGGTTATGCTAGAGACTGGAGAGTTGGTGTCTCATGAGATCAAGCATCCGAGGAAAAAGGATAACCGGGGCACCCGGGTCCCTAGATCTGGGGCTACATCTTCTGCTGCTGCCATGGAGACCAAGGAGGAGGTTGATGCTGCTGATGATGATGACTGTGAGCCTTCTGGGGCAGAGCCCTCTTGGGCAAAGAAGCTCAAGATCAAGGTGAAGAAGCTGTTCTGCATGGAGTCTCACGGTCAGTACATGACTCATGTGGCTGAGAAGAAGGCCAGGGGACGTCACAAGGTGCTCATGCGTCAGTTGGGTGCCACCGTTTACAGTGGATCTGAGGACCAGCTTACTGAGGAGGAGCAGTGGATTCAGCAGCACTGCCCGTGGACAGATTCTGATGCTGAGCAGTTCCCGATCGACGACGGCGGTGCAGACGATCTCCTGGGATATGATGTTCGAGACCCTCACGTGCTATCACCTGGAGCCATAGCAACACTCCCTCTCTTTTTGGTGTCTCGATGCCAAAGGGGGAGAGAGTTTAGGGATTTGTGTCGTTGTCGTTGTCTGTTTTGTGAGTGTGTCTTCTTTGTGGTGTGTTTTCTCGCCGTTTGCTTTGCTTGGTTTTGTGCCCGTGAGACCTAAGTTCCAGACATATGGTGTGAGACATATGCTACCTTATATTTATATTATCATTATCTATGTCTATCTAGTCCTTCGGTATCTTATGAGGTGCATGCTTATCCTGTTATATATACTTTGCTCTCATATATCTTGCTTAGGTTGTTGGTCTCTAAAATGTAGGGGGAGTGTTGATCCTAGTATGTGTACCATGCAATCCAAAGCACTTATCTATATATCACACATCTAGGGGGAAGCCCATCTACATTTTAGAGTTGTGGGGTTTGCGCATGTCCTATGTCTTTTCTCGTTTGTGCAAATCCCGTATTGTCATCAATCCACCAAAAAGGGGGAGATTGTAAGGGCATATTTATTCCCAAGGTGTTTTGGTGATTGATGACAATGCTTTTGCGGACTAATCGTGTGCATTGAGATTTTCAGAGATTCATCCTTTCGCACGAGACGATTCCCTCCCCTCAGTGTTTTTATTCAAGACGGTGCAACTCTTATGTTTCTCTGTTGGTGGACTAGTTGCGTAGGAGTCACCGTACTATCAAGAGGGGATCCGCTTTGGCAAGGCTAGGGTGGAATCAACACGTACACATCCTTATTGCACCCGCTGATCATTCCCGCTTCAATGGAGCTCTCCTTCACCTCCCTATTTTCTCTGCCTGGTCCCAGCGGTAGTACCGCGGGCCACAGCGGTAGTGCCGCCGACGCACAACAAGCGGTAGTACCGCTCCTCAGCGGTAGTACCGCTTGCTGTCTTCCGCCGTAGTACCGTTGAGGCTTCGAGCTACTACCGCCTCGACTCGAGGCCTCGTTTTCTCGTGTCGGGTTCTGCGGCACTAGTTGCGGCAGTAGTGGCGGTAGTACCGCTCCCGAGCGGTAGTACCGCTCTGGGTCCAGGACTTTGCTCCCCTCATGTGTGCGGCAGTACCGCTAGGTGGCTCGGTAGTACCGCTGGCTCAGCGGTAGTACCGCCCACCCAAGCGGTAGTACCGCTCTCTGCGGGGCTGCTTGGGGGGTAACAGTTGGATTGTTCCCCCCACTATATAAGGGGGTCTTCTTCCCCAAAGTTGACCAACCTCTTCCCCCAAAAGCTCTGTTGTTGCTCCAAGCTCCATTTTCGCCCGATCTCTCTCCCTAGCCAATCAAACTTGTTGATTTGCTCGGGAGTGGTTGAGAAGGCCTAGATCTACACTTCCACCAAGAGAAATTTGATTCCCCCCACTAATCCCTAGTGGATCTTGTTACTCTTGGGTGTTTCAGCACCCTAGATGGTTGAGGTCACCGTGGAGCCATAGTCCATTGTGGTGAAGCTTCGTGGTGTCGTTGGGAGCCTCCAATTAAGTTGGGGAGATAGCCCCAACCTTGTTTGTAAAGGTTCGGTCGCCGCCTTCAAGGGCACCAATAGTGGAATTACGACATCTCGCATTGTGTGAGGGCGTGAGGAGAATATGGTGGCCCTAGTGGCTTCTTGGGGATCATTGTGCCTCCACACCACTCTGACGGAGACGTACTTCCCCTCAAAAGGAAGGGACTTCGGTAACACACCTGGCACCGTTAGAGCTCATACATTCAGATCTCTGTGAGATGATTGGTGTGTTGACTAAAGGTGGAAAGAAATACTTCATGACTGATTGATGATTCCACTAGATTCTGCTATGTGTATTTGTTAAATACTAAGGATGAGGCTCTACACTACTTTAAAGTCTATAAGGCAGAAGTTGAGAACCAACTTCAAAAGAAAATTAAACGAGTCCGGTCTGATCATGGTGGAGACTACTTTTCTAATGAGTTTGATTTATTCTGTGCGGAATATGGTATTTTTTCATTGGAGGACGCCTCCCTACTCACCCCAGTCAAACGGGGTTGCCGAACAGAAAAACCGTACTCTAACTGATTTGGTTAACGCCATGGTAGATACATCGGGTTTATCCAAGGCATGATGGGGGGAGGCTGTATTGACAGCATGTCCTGTCCTGAATAAAGTTCCCACAAAGGATAATGAAACTACTCACTATGAGCAATGGGAAAAGAAAAGAACTACACTCTCTTACTTGCGCACTTGGGGCTGTTTGGCGAAAGTCAACGTGTCGATAACCGAAAAGAGCAAGTTGGGACCAAAGACTGTGGATTGCGTTTTTCTTGGCTATGCCAAGCATAGCATTGGCTATAGATTTCTAGTGGTGAAATATGATGTACACGACGTGAAGGTCGGTACGATCATGGAGTCTAGGGATGCTACATTCTTTGAGGATATTTTCCCCATGAGAGATATGCAAAGCACTTCTAGACTGGAATCTGATGAGACTCCTGAACCTGCCATTCCAATGGAATATTATGAACATAAAAGTGATGAGAGTTCCACGGAGGATGACGAGGAAGCTCCTATTAGGAGCAAGAGACAAAGTACTGCAAATTCGTTTGGAGATGATTTCCTCGTGTACCTTGTGGATGATGCCACTCCCAGTTTCATACCAGAAGCTTATGCATCTCCGGATGCTGACTACTGGAAGGATGCGGTCCGTAGCGAGATGGATTCCATCTTGGCTAACGGGACATGGGAGATCACTGATCGTCCTTATGGTTGTAAACCATTGGGATGTAAGTGGGTGTTTATGAAGAAACTTAGGCCCGATGGTACTATTGAGAAGTACAAGGCTAGGCTTGTGGCCAAGGGTTATACCCAGAAAGAAGAAGAGGATTTATTCCACACTTACTCACATGTGGCTAGACTGACAACCATTCGAGTGTTACTCACCTTGGCTGCCTCGCATGGTCTTCTTGTTCACCAGATGGACGTTAAGACGGCTTTCCTTAACGAAGAGCTAGACGAGGAAATTTGCATGCAATAGCCAGATGGCTTTGTAGCAAATGGTCAGGAAAGAAAGGTGTGCAAGCTAGTGAAATCCTTGTATGGCCTGAAACAAGCGCCTAAGCAATGGCATGAGAAGTTCAACACTACTCTGACATCTGCTGGCTTTGTTTTTAACGAAGCTGACAAATGTGTATACTATCGCTATGGTGGGGGCGAAGGAGTTATACTCTGTCTGTATGTCGATGACATACTGATATTTGGGACCCACCTCAAAGTCATTCGGGAGGTCAAGGCTTTTCTATCTCATAACTTTGAGATGAAAGACCTGGGCGTGGCTGATGTTATCTTGAACATCAAGCTATTAAGAAACTCTGAGGGTGGAATTACACTTTTGCAATCCCACTATGTTGAGAAGATTTTGAGCCATTTTGGATATTCGGACTGCAAACATTCTCCAACACCATATGATCCTAGCGTCGGATTCGAAAGTTCGAAGGCACGACTATAGATCAATTGAGATATTCTCAAGTGGTTGGTTCACTGATGTACCTAGCACGTGCTACTCGTCCTGACATCTCATTTGCTGTGTGCAAACTAAGCCGTTTGTTTCCAATCCGGAGATGTGCATTGGCACGCTGTTGAGTGAGTGATGCGTTACTTTCAAGGTACTGCGAACTATGGAATTCACTATTTTGGGTACCCGACGGTACTTGAGGTGTATAGTGATTCGAATTGGATATCTGATGCTGATGAGATGAAAGCCACAAGTGAACATGTCTTCACACTTGGTGGTGGTGGTGTTTCCTGGAAGTCTTGCAAGCAGATGATCTCAACCAGATCGACTATGGAAGTAGAACTCACAGCATTAGACACATCATGCGTCGAAGCAGAATGGCTTCGAGAGCTTTTGATGGATTTGTCGGTGGTTGATAAACTAGTGCCAGCTATCCTTATGAAATGCGACAATCAAACGGTGAGTGCCAAGGCTAAGAGTTCAAAGGACAACATGAAATCCACAAAGCACATAAGAAGAAGATTAAAATCTGTCAGAAAATCAAGAAACTCCGGAGTGATAGCGTTGGATTATATCCAGACGGCTAAGAATCTGGCAGACCCTTTTACGAAAGGGCTATCACAGGTTGTGATAGAAAATGCATCGAGGGAGATGGGTATGAGACCCACGTAAGTTGCTATGGGGGTAACCCAACCTATGTGATCGGAGATCCCGTGAATTATGTTGTGGAACATAGTAATTTCAAAAAAATTCCTACGCACACACAAGATCATGGTGATGCATAGCAACGAGAGGGGAGAGTGTTGTTCACGTACCCTCGTAGACCGAAAGCGGAAGCGTTAGCACGACGCGGTTGATGTAGTGGTACGTCTTCACAATCCGACCGATCTAAGTACCAGATGTATGGCACCCTCCGAGTTCAGCACACGTTCAGCTCGATGACGTCCCGCAAACTCTGATCCAGCAGAGCTTCACGGGGGATCTCCGACGGCGTGATGACGGTGATGATGTTGCTACCGACGCAGGGCTTCGCCTAAGCACCGCTAAAATATGACCGAGGTGAAATATGGTGGAGGGGGGCATCTCACACGGCTGAGAGAGATCAACAGATCAACTTGTGTGTCTAGAGATGCCCCCTGTCCCCGTATATAAAGGAGCAAGGGGGGAGGCTGGCCGGCCCCTGTAGGGCGCGCCAGGAGGAGGAGTCCTCCTCCTAGTAGGAGTAGGACTCCCCTTTCCTACTCCCACTAGGAGGAGGACTCCCCTTTCCTACTCCCACTAGGAGGAGGAAAGGAAGGAGGAGAGGGAGAAGAAAGGAGAGGTAGGAAAAGGAGGAAAGGGGGGCCGGCCCCCTAGTCCAATTCGGTTTGCGCTGGGGGGCCGCGCACCCTGCCTCCTCTCTTCCATCACTTGGCCCATGAGGTCCATTACTTCTTCCTCGTATTCCCGTAACTCCCCGGTACCCTGAAAAATACCCGAATCACTCGGAACCTTTCCGATGTCCGAATATAGTCGTCCAATATATCGATCTTTACGTCTCGACCATTTCGAGGCACCTCGTCATGTCCCCGATCTCATCCGGGACTCCGAACTACCTTCGGTACATCAACTCACATAAACTCATAATACCGATCGTCACCAAACATTAAACGTGCGGACCCTACGGGTTTGAGAACTATGTAGACATGACCGAGACACATCTCCGGTCAATAACCAATAGCGGAACCTGGATGCTCATATTGGCTCCCACATATTCTACGAAGATCTTTATCGGTCAAACCGCATAACAACATACGTTGTTTCCTTTGTCATCGGTATGTTACTTGCCCGAGATTTGATCGCTGGTATCTCAATACCTAGTTCAATCTCGTTACCGGCAAGTCTCTTTACTCGTTATGTAATGCATCATCCCGCAACTAACTCATTACTCACATTGCTTGCAAGGCTTATAGTGATGTGCATTACCGAGAGGGCCCAGAGATACCTCTCCGACAATTGGAGTGACAAATCCTAATCTTGAAATACGCCAACTCAACAAGTACCTTCGGAGACACCCGTAGAGCACCTTTATAATCACCCAGTTATGTTGTGACGTTTGATAGCACACAAAGTGTTCCTCCGGTAAACGGGAGTTGCATAATCTCATAGTCATAGGAATATGTATAAGTCATGAAGAAAGCAATAGTAACATACTAAATGATCAAGTGCTAAGCTAACAGAATGAGTCAAGTTAATCACATCATTCTCCTAATGATGTGATCCCGTTGATCAAATGACAACTCATGTCTATGGCTAGGAAACTCAACCATCTTTGATCAACGAGCTAGTCAAGTAGAGGCATACTAGTGACACTATGTTTGTCTATGTATTCACACATGTATTATGTTTCCGGTTAATATAATTCTAGCATGAATAATAAACATTTATCATGAAATAAGGAAATAAATAATAACTTTATTATTGCCTCTAGGGCATATTTCCTTCAAATTAGGACCTGGGAAAACAATCCAGCGGTCAACTAAGGAGAGTATCCTTAATAAACCCACTCAGTTGGAGATGCAGTACTACTCTCAATTCTGTAAGGCAGGCTGACTTTTATCTTAATGTCTTCCAAAGCTTGTGTAAGCAAGATGCATGCTAATCTACAGAGCATTCTTTGGGGGAACACACCTATGTGAGCCCGACTGTTGGTCACGGTCTATGAGATTGGGTAATCTCTAGGAAGCTCATGAGAAGGTACGAAGTATGACTAATAAGCTCCACCCGTGGGGTTTAGCCTTCGACAGCCAAGTATCAGCTGACAATAGGCGAAACTTCTACACACCAAACTGACTATTCAAGGCATAGTCCATTGTTCAGTTGTGAAGAAGTCTAATCCTGTTGGTCTAGGTGGAAGTTCAACTTAACAGTCTCCACTGAAATTTCCGATATATCAAACATTGTTTGGAACAGTTAACAAACTTATGTGCCTCGAGATCTGGTGGGGGGTTGATGGATTATGGATGGGCTTAGGCCCATATAAGACACTAATCCCTGGTTAATCTTGAGGCCCATGTATGAGATGGCAGGTGGTGGGAAGTTTAGTCCTACCTTGGTAGTTGAGGAGAGTTGAGACCCCTTTATAAAGGGCTGCTCCACCACTTGTCATTGGGAGCTTGGGAAGAGGAGTGGTACACGCGCGCTCCTTCTCCTCCGCCGCCCGCCTCGTCCCGACACGCGCGCGCTACTGGTTGTGGGAATGAGCCGAGCCGGAGCTTATTTTCGCTAACAGGTGGGCTGTGAGCTGACTTGCATTACCGGGAGTGCGACCGTTCTCCGGCAAAGCTCCCGAGGAGTGCGTCGACTCGGTCGTGGGCCTCCACTCAGGCCCACGACTTCCTACCTAACGGCCTATATAAGAAGGCTCTGCCCAGTGGAGTGACCTAGTTTGGTTCACTGACTCCCTCTCGCGTAACCTAGCCGTCATCTACTGTTCCTTGCTCTGTGCTGCCTTCGGCGACCCCATCCCGACAACCGCGTGCACGGTTGGTCGGGAGAGCAGGTGCCTCTGGAACCCTGTCGTTCGAGATCCTGCCCGGGAGAACGGCAATAAGGTTTTTGGGGAGCGTCTCGGCGCGACTGCTCCCGATCCGTCCCCAGCTCCGTCAGCCTCTACTTCCACTACTTCCCCTGCATCAACACCATGGTCGCCACCGCCGCCGCCAAGAAGAAGGCCACAGACGAAGCCGAGGCTGCTGCTGTCGCCGTCGCGTTGGCCTGGCCAACCGGAGGGTATGACCTGTTCATTCCTCATTTACTCGTGCTTGTGCTAGCCGTTTATGTGCTGCTCATTGATGGTTTGCTTCTATGTTCTGTACGTGCTAGTATGCTTAGGAATCGGTATGAGTTGCATACCGTATTTGCCATGCTTACTGTTTACTCGTGGATTAGTCTAATTGGAAAAGTTCTAATATTTCCAACACAAAGAAATTCGCAGAAAAAATTCTTATAGGGTTCAATCCTATGAATCAAACAATCAACATAGGATAAATTCCTAAGGACTCTAACCCTCTAAAATTCCTATGAAATCCTTTGAATCAAAGGAGCTCTCAATGTTTCCATTCTAGGCTTCTAGCTATTACCTCGGGTTCAATGTCAAACAGTGCTCAGGAGAGATCACCATGAGCGACAGCAGCTATGCTGCCAAGGTACTCGAGGTTGTAGGCATATGGCCAACTACAGCTCATGTCACAGTCCAATGGAGAGCCATATATATCCCGTACAGAGGCATCATCAGAAGCATCATTGAGGGGTAATACGTAAGTTGCTGGAACATGAGGCTCAGGCTGATAGGTAGATTGGTGTTACAGCCCCGTTGGATAGAATTAACAACTACAACCTATTTGCAAGCAGTTGGCCGGTCATGATCCAACCTCGTTCACAGAGTAAATAATAATATCGTTTACTTGCGAGCCATGCTAGTTAAATTGGGTGGTGCATCCATTGGATCGATTGTCTCAATAGAGACAAGACAGGACAAATGAGCTAGCGTAGATCGAGATACACATTTTGTATGGCTCAAGCCAGTTCACTATCCGATGTTGATGACTTGAGGAGTTCATGGAGAAGTCTAGCCACTTCCTTGCCCTATATGCTGCAACATGCACTAAAAAATTACACAGAAAACAAATTGTGGATGGCGATGTATGTCTCATATTGTTGTGGTATTATTGCTTCCATGGGTTTGCATTGAGATGGAGATGGCACGGCCACAACAGACTTGTTGTACTTGACAATGACTAAAACGCTACTCCTACTTAACTAGCCAGTAGCCAAGCAAGGCAAACTAGCAATGCAAATTGATGTTGTGAAACAAAGGAGTGATGTCGACGCATCCTTTCTGCTTCCTGCATTGTTTCTTGAAGGCATGGTTTTTCCTATGTTGTTTTTTATTTTGTCTGGTTTTTGCTCTTTCCGGGTTTCCTTGTTTCCTTTTGTTTTTCTTTCTTCATCGGTTTTCTTCTGTTTTTCTTTTTCTCCTTTGTTATGGTTTTGTTTGGGCAAAACAACACCAAGAGAGAACAGCGAGGCAAAGGCGCAAAGCGCGTGTTTCCCTCGAGTGTGTTATCATTGCAGCCTCCCATGGATATGCAACACTGAACATGCGTGCTTCACGGAGCCTCTGAAAGTGGACGGCTGTGAGATATTAATCTCGTCGTCTGAAGTCTGAACAGCCCGGAACACTAGCCGCTTCACTCTCTTGATCATGGCTCCATCAGATTTAGCACCCACAGCAACCATCACAGCTACCTGAGTCGGACTCGTCGCTGCCGCAGAGTGCCAGGAATTTAGAGAGGTTGGCAAGAATGAGGTGCATGCGCTTGGTGAGTAAGGGAGAAGCGATTTGTTGGCCAGAAGTTGTGGATGTGAATGACCAGGATGCAGGAGAGGGTGACTGAAACGATTGGCTACTGGCTAGCTCGTTCGGTACACATAATGAACAGCAAGGCAATAACTGAATTTTCAGAAAGGCAGTGAGTCCAAAAAGACTCTTCGCATTATGATCATACCACGCGCTTGTATTGCCGAAATAGAGAAACGGTTGATTAACATGTGGGTTCAGAGTTCAGATGGAACAACGTGAGTAAATTAAGCAGCTGGGATAACACTAGCTACAACTAAATAGCCAGCGAACTACTTATCACTTCATAGAGGATATTTTTTGAATTATATTTATAATCACTTCATATATAGACTGAACCGAGGACAACTATGACTAGTGCCAAGACAGTGACAGTAGCCATTAGTTGGCGACAGCTGGGGGATTAGGAGCAGCTTGAAGCAACGGAGGCTGTTGAGTAGAGATTTTTTTCAGAGATCTCTCCTATGGGCTTCAGGCGGTGAATGCCTCCTCAGCATTTGCCTGGGGCCTCGTCGCCTTTGTAACTTGTCTTAAAAGCTGATCATCTATTAAAAGCTGCTCCGCAGCATTTTCCTCAAAAGAGGTCTCTCTTTGAAGAATGGTATCTGTCAAACGTAACAAAATGGGTTGTGGAATTTTGAAAATCCAGATCTGACGCAGTATATTGCCATAGGAGCACGAATCTCCATAAAACTATGCAGTCCAGATTTGAGCCATCACAAACTACTACAGCAGCCGAGCGCACCCCAGATTTGAGCCAATACAACAATTTCAGACATTCAGGCACAAGTGGTGGTCATCATATTTCAGGTGGACATAAGAACAGGCTTCAGACCGGTTCACAAAATAGTCATTCAAACCATACAAACAAGCACAGCCCAGTGCCTTTGCTGAACTTCAATGAAAATACGCAGAATAAAACCTAATGTGAGTAAAGCCCATGACAAAAAGTTCCAGCCTGTTCAACAACAAAAAAAATCAACACAACACACGAACAAATAAGAATTGCGCAACACCAAAGATGCCACAACTGATTGATTACATGAAAATCCCTCCAAAACATAACCCAACATCACCGACCAAGCGGTCGTTCCTGCGGTTCTTCCGGATTATCTTCGCAACATCGTTGAGCACCCGCCGGCTTCCAAAGGGGAAAAGGAGAGAGCGTTACGGACCAATAGTGTAATGAATGAATCGATCGATATTGTTTAGAGTCTTACCGTAATTCTGGATCAAGGCTGTCGATGGAGGTAGGAGGATGGCGGTAGGAGGTTCCCTACAAGCAATTGAGTACGCGTAGTTAGAGCCGGGATGGTAACTATTGTATGCTGAAGGTTTGGTAGAGAGAATTAAGCAGCAACCTAGTAACTGAAACTATGTTGCTAGGTTTGTCTAAGAACCTATAATGTGAATGGGACAATCAAGCAGCCAATCTGTCTGTTGTATAGTAAAAGATGGATCCTGGACAACAGATGGTGATTCCGGAAACAAGTACTACGAGATCATCTTTTTGGATGAGTGGTACTCGGTCTGTAGAGGAATATTAAACGTTTTAGATTAGTAAGAAACATAAGACGTTGTAGGTTAGTAAGAAATATGAGACGTTTTAGATTAGTGATCTAAAAATATTTCTTTACAGAGGCTCTGAAGGAGTATTTATTTGTGAAGTTTAGGTTTTCATCAGTTGAAAAATTGACGGTTATTTTTAAAAAATAAACCAACATAAGCAGGGATTATGAATATACCCCAATCTCCATCGTTGTATATATATATCAACCTCGAGTCCTTACAAGAACAATCAAGGAGAAACTATATTGCTAATTTCATCCAAAAATCTATATTGCTCGTAATTAAGAAGAGCAACATCTAGACAGGCTGTCCGTAACAAGTGTAACAGAGAGAACCTGGACGACACATGTACTAGAGCCTGTTCGACTACTGGTGTTGATCGGTGACGTTTTGGTATTTAGCTGAATATATATCAAAACTTTAACTAAAAAACATATCATGCAAACAAATTCGTGGAGAAGTGTAGATCCCTGCTGCAGTACTAATCGGGCAGCGCAGCAGCACGGTGAATCGATCGATTGGATCGATCAAAGATTGCGGTAAGAGAGACGGGGAACGAACCGGAGGCAGAGAAGAAGCCAACACCCGCTGGAAAGCGGCGGGGATCTTGTGCTTCAGCTTCGCAGCCATGGTGCGCATCTCCACCAACCAAGCAGATTTGGACGAGCAAGATGGCGGCTAGGGTTTTTTCTCTTCCTCTCAAACACGCAATGATTTCCTCTACACATAGATCCCCCTCACCGTCTCCAAGGGACTCCGCAAACCTCCCCCAAAGTCCGGACAAAGAAAAAAAAAACACCGGTCCAACGGATCTTTCGCAACTGTCCTCATTTGCCTGGACTCTCCGGACCGTCTCAAACCCAGCCAATATGTAAGACAGAAACTACTTGTTTGGACATATGCTTTACACATTGTACCGGACAATCCGGCCCCACCCAAACCCTCCTAAATTGACGCTGCGACCTCTCCTCTTTCACCCTAGTTGCTCGCGCTCGAACCCGTACCGTCGTCCGCCTCCCTCCTAGCTGAATGTGGAGAGCTTTGTTCGCAACGACCACCGTGTCCACCAGCGCGCACGCATGGCGGTCAAGAAGACGTGGACATGGTCATGTCTATGTCGGCGCCGTACTTGCCCGTGTTCGCATGATAATGACATCCCTATTACACTTACACCCACAGACCAATGTATTATCTGAATAAAAGACTAGGTACAAATTTTAGAGTCTGTAGACTTAAGGTTGGATTCGATGCCCACTCCTCAGGTTGGACGAATCCCCCTTGGTCCCTCCTTAAATACCACTTGTGCCAGTTTTTTTAGGGTTTGGAAAAAAATTTGGTTGAGTTTTAGCGTTTTCCACTCTTTGCCATAGACATAGAGTTGGCGAGACCTCATGTACCACGTGTCATCAGGACCCCACTGCGTTAATCAAGTACTTTATATGGTATTAGCAATTCAGATTGCATATCTCAAATTTGTGAAATCGATTGACCGTCAGTAACCACATTGGAGTTGGTTCGTTTGGTGTAGTCGAATTGTCAAAGCCTCCTCCAACAAAGATCGAAAAAAAATTCATCGTAATTTTGGGCCACCTTGTGCCTATCAACCCGCCCATGGACATGGCTTTACAAGGGGGCATCCCAGAGGACTTCATCTAGGACAAAAATGCATCCATGGACACAACCTAGCTACGAGACTCCATAGCTCCAACAGACATGGAAGCCGATGGCAACCACCGATAGGAGATGCTAACACCATTCGAGCATATGCCTCTCCCAACTATGGGTTTTTACCAAATATATGCATTTTTAGGAGCAAGATGCTAGGCCCATTGCGATTCATGTTTAAGAATATTGCATGATGGATATGATCAACAATGGTCAAGGGGATTCAATTTTTGAGATGGATGATCAATCAGGAATGAAGAAAAGTGGCAAAGAGAGGAAATACATACACCAACAAATAATATACTCCATATCCAACTGATCAAAAGGCAACAAAGGCGCACCCTTAAGATCAAAATCATTTTTCCCGCTGGAATCACCCATCATACTCTCAACAAATGATTCATCGTTGAAGGTCGATCTCCCCCAACTTCAAAAAATTCCTAGTAAATCACAAACATTGCACATTTTCCGCTATTTTTCCACAACGCCTCACGTTCAATCGAATAAATCAAACAAATTGAATGCAAGGCAAAGGATGGGTTTTTACCTTGTCACCGTTTTTGGTCCCATGTACGACTAGGAAGGCACCTAAGTTCATTCGCCGCCGGGGCGAAGGGAGGAGGGGAAACAACATGACCCTTGTCTTCTTCCTCTATCTCTTCACTAAGGGCCAGTGCGACACCAGCAAGAGTTCAACGGTTGCGCGCGACATCATAGAGTTTGGAAACTATGCGCCCAACTCATCGCCGACAGGGTGGATGAGGTGCTGGGTGGGCGAACATCGAAGGTGCATCAACCATTGAAGTTGCAGGATCCGATTCTGAACCGACGGACTGGCCCGCACCAGTTGAGGTGGTGTCCGTAGCATTGCCGACGGGGAGTCCGAACGGCCGGAAGCGGACACATGTGACGTTGAAGTGAGGGAGGGGAGGTGGCGAGACAGACGAAACCAACATCGTTTTCAGGGTGGAGTTGCTGCAAAGATTCCCCCACATTTGTTGTATATGGAGGCTCACACCCCGGAT
>NC_041385.1:37701231-37718708 GCF_002162155.2 Triticum dicoccoides | reverse complement strand
GGTAGAATGGTGATTTTGACACAAAGCTTCTTTATTCAGAGAAGAGCGACATAATTGCAATTTTACATAATATACTTTGCAATGAGTTTCCGTTGATGAGAACCATCCACGCCAAGAAGAATATCATTGGATCTAGGAACCAACATCGCCGCCACGAGGACTCCACCAAGGAAATCCTCTTTGAGGTTTCTTTAGGCGCATGAGCCACCCAAGTAGAGGACAAATGCACCTGGTCATGACAACAAGTCCTTGGATCAATGAAAACTCCATTGACGAAGAAAAACGTCACTCACATTTGTTGGGAGGGAAGATCACTATCCATCTTGCAGAAGTATCACACAACAGTCAACAAACACCAGGATGTAAAGAGAGCCAACATATCCGGGTACACAAACTCTCACGGTACCTTCATCGACGCTAGATCGGATGCCATCAAGGTAGGGAGATACTAGAGAAACCTTATTCCAGCACGCCATCACCGTCACCACCTCCTTGATATCATCAGGGAAACGAAACCCAAGGAGAAAAAAGAAATAGACGGACGGGTCTCCACCCCTCTTGCCGCTGACGAAGCTGCTAGGTGGGGATGAGGAGGAGGATTGATGCGACGGTGTGAGGGAAAGCTTTGACTGGGGCGGTTAGAGTCGTTGCCAATTGTATTTGTATGTAACAATGGCAGTTTAGCTAGACTGCCTTCATCCCAAAACTAAGAACTATTGTGGTGATCGGGCACGTGGATTTTTCAATAAAAAGATCGAAGGGATAAGTCTCGGCCAGCAGACCAATTATGTGTGTTTGGGATGTGACCGCAGAGTGAGCCATATCCTATTTAGCGCTTCATGCGCCGGATACACTGCTTATGGTAAAAGGCACACACCATCCCGAAGCATGTTCTATTGTAACGGGTCACCCAGGTACAGGTAATACTTTCTCTTCGCATCATATGCTCGCATTGCTTGGTTTTTCTCTCCCGTTTTGGAAACCTTCTAGAAGGTTTATCAATTTTATTCCAAGTGTTTTACCATGGTTTTTCTAGGACACATTTTGTTTGTTTTTTTGTTTTTTATTATTATTCAAATTAATGATATTTTTAAAATTCATGGTTTTAAAATTTTTTATGAACGTTTAATATTCACAAGCCTTTTCAATTTTTTGAACATTTACCAAATCCGCATTTTTTTAAATTCATCATTTTTTTTGAATCCGTGTAACTAAAAAAATCAAGTTCATGAATTTTTTGAAATCCGTGAACTTTCTTTAAACCCGCAAACTTTGTTCATTAGTTAACTTTTTCCAAAATGGCAATGGTTAACGGGTCAAGTCAAATGATCAACCGAATCGAAGGGAGTTTTTTAGGGGACCGAACCGAAGGGAGATGCCCCAAGCAAGCCACCAGCTCGAGTTGGTGGGCCGGGCCACACGAGGCAGCATGTGATCGCTAGTTGACCCAGGGTGTGCTCTCCTTAGGGTGCTGGCCATACTCGCATATGATGAAGTCACATGTTCAGCATTTTGGCGCAACTTCTATATCTCACTTATAGCGAGTGTACCTTCGGTCTCGCCTGAAGCATTTCCGAGCACTACACTAATGGGCCAGCCCATCACTATATAATATGTGTTTTCAACTGGTTACACTGTTCACTTTTAAATGGTTTTTTTTCTTTTTTCTATTTCTCTTTAATATTCTTCGGTTGTTTCCTTTATTGGTTTTCTTCTGTTTTTCCTTTTCGTTTTTCATTGTCATTTTCATTATATCTTTCATACATGTTGTACATTATTTCTATACACTACTGGGCCAGCCCATCACTATAGTGTGTGTTTTCAACTGGTTACACTGTTCACTTTTAAATGGTTTTTTCCTTTTTTTCTATTTCTCTTTAATATTCTTCGGTTGTTTCCTTTATTTGTTTTCTCCTAATTTTCTTTTTCGTTTTTCATTGCCATTTTCATTTTTTCTCATTTTTAATATTTTAAATTTTCTATGTTTCTTTTGTCTTCTTTTTTCTCTGTTTTTTATTTGTTTTCTTTGCTTATTTCTCATTTTTCTAACACATGCCTACTATTTTCACACACAATGTACATTCTTTGTATATATAGGAATTTGTTTTTTCATACACGTTGTACAGTTTTTGTATACATCTGAAATATTGTTTTTTATGCATGTTTAAACTTTTTCAAATACAATATTAATATAGTTTTTCAATTTTGTTTGAAGTTAACTCTTTCTTTCATGCACACAGTACATTTTTTATAAATGTTCAACGTATACATTTTCGTATACATTAACATTTTTTTGAATGTATGCTTGATGACTCCTTTTTCTCATACACACTGTGAATTTTCCGTATATATTAGGAATTTTATACATATTTAACATATTTAAATGTATGATTAACATTTTTTGATGCGCAATCAACATTTTTCTAAATTGGTGTTTTTACGTTCAAAACTTTTAATACATGTGCTACTTTTTTATATAGACCTAAAACATTTTTTATATATGTTTATTTTTTTAAAATAGGTGATTAAAATGTCTCTCAAATGCATGTGTTTTGTGATTACTTATTTTCATACCCATTGTACATTTTTCTTGAGCACCAGCACCAGTTTTTTTATGCATGTTTAACATTTTCTAAATACGTGATTCAAATTTTTTAAATCTGTGGTGAACACTTTAGCAAAGTGAAAGGGAAAGGGAAAATAAACAAAAGTTAAAAAATAGAAACAAACATAAAAACAGAAAATATAAACTATTTTTTTGAGGGGTAAATATAAATTAATAAAGAAAAGAAAGAAAAACAGTACGTTGCGTCATCATGACGTCAGAGATTCTGGGCCGGCCCGCGAACTTGTTGCCTGCGGGCGAGGCGAGCTAGTGCCTCACAGTCGCACCCAAATCTGCCGGCGGCCATGCCTCGATTCGCGGCGCCACCTCCCTCCCGTGTCGGTGCTGCGCTGCTGCCGTCGTGAGCCGCGCAGCGAAGAGTCTCTTGGCCCTCCCGCCACGTGATCGCATGGCCTGCCACGGCCACGGGGCCGCGGGGGCAATGACGAAGGAGAGTAACGCGCGGCAGGGCGATCTTGTCAGTACCAAGGCACCGACGACAGTCAGGGACGACGGCAAGCAGAGGACAGGAGAAGAGGGTGGGTAATTCAAGTGGCAAGTGGGCCTTGGGTGCGTGTGTAGGTGTTGAGTAGTGGGTCGGCCGGCCTGTAATCGAACCGTGCATATATAAGCAACGGTCGACTTCTGTAAGAAGGCATCGATCATTTGAAATGAAAGTCTGAATCTTATCCTCTCGCTGCCTTCTCTTACCTTCCTACCTCGCTCTCCCGATCTAGGTCTTCTCCTCCACCTCCGATCACTACTCCGGCGAACCTCGCCGCCCCTAGGGCGTGACAATCTGGTATCAGAGTCGTCGCTCCGCCGCGCCCAATTTTTTTTCCCGAATCGTACCCGGCAAATCCAAGGCGACGGTCGCGGATCCCCTTTGGGTTGATCTGCGTAATTCCCGACCTAAGGTGGGTTGATTTGGGGAAAACGAGCCGCGACGACGACATTCAAGCCGAACCCGCAGACGCGCTTCCTCGCGGACGAGATGGAGGCGCTGCAGGAGCGGATGCTGCAGGAATTCGCCGAGTTGCGTGCGGCGCAGAGCAAGCTGACGGTCGTCGACGGCATCAGCGAACAGCTCGAAGCCCTTGACGCCAAGCTCACCGAGCAGTCGACCCGCATCGACCAGGTCCAGATGAAGGTGAACCTCTCGTGCGACACCCTGGGCAAGGTTCAGCAAGAGCAAGCGCGCGCCGTTCACCTGGGGAAGCAGCCCATGCCGCACGAATTTGGCGAGAGTTCATCCCCAACAGCCTCAGGAGTGACGAACGGCATTTTGGGCGTCATGCCAGGGCCACCACCACGTCCGCCTCTGCGTTTTTCCCAGGTACATCCTCCAGCCCCAATTGATCACGCGACAGTTCAAGGAATAGAGGATCAATCGAGCAGACGACAGTGGATGCCTAAGATGGATTTCCCTCGGTTTGATGGCACGGATGTTAGGATCTGGTTGGACAAGTGCGAGGCCTTTTTTCGTCTGTACCACATCCCGGACAATTTCAGAGTCACGTCTGCTTCTCTGTACCTCACTGACAATGCAGCACACTGGTATCAGGCGTTCAAACAGCAGAGTGCCTTTCATACATGGGAACAATTTTGTGCTGCAGTGTTACAGGAATTTGATGTGAATATACATAGAGAAAGGATGAAAGAGTTAATGCTGCTCAAGCAAAGTGGTTCAGTGGAAGAATATAAACAGCAGTTCCAGCAATTAGTGTATCACATCAGGCTCTATGGGCCGACCATCAGCAACACTTTCCTGGTCACTCGTTTTGTTATGGGACTGAAGGAAGAACTTCGTGCAGCCGTGGAAATATAGCTACCAGCAACGGTGCAGTTGGCCTCTGTAAGAAGGCATCGATCATTTGAAATGAAAGTGTGAATCTTATCCTCTCGCTGCCTTCTCTTACCTTCCTACCTCGCTCTCCCGATCTAGGTCTTCTCCTCCACCTCCGATCACTACTCCGGCGAACCTCGCCGCCCCTAGGGCGTGACAGATCTGAGCCCCGCCAGGAACAGAGCCATGGTCGCCGCCGCGTCTGTTCGCCCGTGAAGGAAAATGGCGGTGCTATTCGATTGGGTGGTCGCGAAGAGCAGCAAGAGAGGGGAAGTAAGTGTGCGCCTTCAGCTTCTTCAACGGTCAGTTTGTCTACTCTTACTAAGGATTTTTGGTGTTTGTTAATATGTCTCTTAAGTTTATAAGCTAGGCTCGTGGATATCATTCAATCTTGAAATGCATTGTTGCAATGTTTAGCTTCACAAAAATGATGCATCCATCCAATTCAGATTACTGAATTTTGTTGGGTCTGGTCAGGTCGTAATTAGAATATAGCCTGAAGGATGCTTATTACGGTTTCGAGGCCTAGCTGTTGCTTGTGTGTATGGATCTTGGTAGCTGTCTGCCCCAAACTTAAAAGGGCTAGGTGCATTTCGAAAGTCAGAAACGCAAACACATGAATCACCCAAACAGCTTTTATTTGGTTATTTGTGCTTTGACTCGTAGCAAGTACAATAATCTCGAACAGCCATTCTGAGAGACACGATGTAACGTCTGAAAATTCACATTTCTTTTACACAGTTCACACACTAGAAGATCTTAATGGTAGATGCAGTTTTAAATCGAATTTACATTTATCCACTTCATCCTACTTTTGGCTATGGTAGCAGGGCAGGGGATGCAGAAAATCTTATGAGTAATCATAACATGTGTGAGACGACTAATGTGACGGGATTCAGGGACAGGAAAGGAAGGGCTTCGGTGGCATCTCCAATTCGTTGATGCTCTTTTCCAACATATCAATCACCTTGCTCATCGTAGGACGGTTTCCGGGGTTAGTTTGTATGCACCACAGCCCAACTAAAGCCATCTTTCTCATGGTCTCTTCAAGGCCGCAGATGATTTCACAACTTTGTACATGTTCTGCTATATTGTCATAAATCCAGTTTGGGAAATAGGCATCGCTTGAGCTCTCTATATTATCTTTTTCTCTGTTTTTACGCCCCCCTACCATTTCCAGCAGCATCATTCCATAGCTATAAACATCTGACTTTGTCGAAACGACACCAAAACCTCTAGAGAATACTTCTGGAGCAATGAATCCAATGGTACCTCTTGCTTCGGCGACTGAGAGGATGCTATCCTTGAGGTGACACAGTTTCGCTAAACCGAAATCTACAATTTTGGGACAAAAATCTTGATCTAGAAGTATATTCTGAGGCTTGATGTCAAAATGGATGATGCGAGTACTACATCCTTGATGCAAATATTCCAATCCTCGTGCGATGCCAAGGGCTATTTGCTGTAACTTGTCCCATCCAATAACCAGATCTGAATTCTCTGTGTAAATATACTTCTCCAGTGAACCATTAGCCATATACTCATAAACAAGGGCTCGCTTAGCTCCTTCTAAGCAAAAACCGAGCAGACCAACGATGTTAATATGTGATGTCCTACCAATGCTAATTGCCTCATTTAGGAACTCCTCTCCGTTGCCTTTGGAAATTTTTAGGAGCTTCACAGCAACCACACAGCCATCTTGTAGGCTACCCCTAAATACTGTGCCATATCCACCTTCTCCAAGTTTATCCTTGAATGAGCTAGTCATTTGTTTCAGTTCTGAGTAC
Source organism: Triticum dicoccoides (assembly GCF_002162155.2). NCBI lineage: Eukaryota > Viridiplantae > Streptophyta > Magnoliopsida > Poales > Poaceae > Triticum > Triticum dicoccoides. The sequence continues at coordinate 37,712,470 of NC_041385.1, read as the reverse complement.
TTGTACCTTTTCGGAGCCAAAGATCCATACCTCCTTGTTGACGCTCAAAAATGGCATGATCGCAAAGAGTGACTTGAGTCTGTATTGGAATGAGGTTGAAATTATGAATTCATGTCACCATTTGATGGCCCTCGTCAAGATGATCGAAATAAATATGAAGATGGACCAAAACGAAGCTCAAGTGCAAAATATATGACAATTTCGGAGATACCCATGTTGACACCAGATTCAAGAATGGCATGAAACCTAATTAAGATGGCCTCAGATGGAAAAAGTTACAACTGCAAAGTTGTGCGTCTCGTCAAAACGGTGGATTTTGATATAAAAATTGTCTTAATCCGAGGTCGTATGCAACCTGTGGAGGCAAAACAAGATCAGAAACAGAAGCTGCAGAGTCATTTCGGACCGACCGAGTTGATTTGATCGGTGAGACCGAGTTGGTCCGAAAATTTACCAGAGAGTTGGCAATGTTGACTCGGTAGGACCGAAATGAACCAATCGGTGAGACCGAGTTGGTCCGAGAAATTACCAAAGATTCCTGTCCGAGTTAGGTTAGGGTTTTTGATGTTTTGGACGGAATTTTTAGTCCTTTTCTTGTACGGGAAGTCCTGCCGCCTCATAAATAGATGAGAGGTGACGGCCGATTGAACAAAACCAATCGAACCAATCAATCTATTACACTTTTGTGTTCATCTATCTTTATTCCCTACCCTTGTATCTTTCTTTCTCGTTCTTCGTTCGTTCTTCACGTTGGAGGGCAGCAATCCACGAGGCTCTAGGGGCGAGCGAATCGACCTAGGGCAGCCCATAGCCGCCGCACTCCTTGACGGGGTCCCTCCCGGGCGTGTGGGGTTTCGGGTCTGCAAAAGCACCGCCGACTGTCTTGCGTATCGTGCTGTCGGTCGGGTCTCCTTCGACGTGAACTGCGGTGCATCACCCCCGGCGTCGAGGGTACACGTGACGTGTTCGTGTGTCAACACTCCTTGGCATTTCTTCCATGCTCGATTTATTACGAGTCTGCTTTGGGAGGATAAGAAGACTAATCCTTTGCTTCTGTCGGTGCACCCCCCAAACTAGACATGTTAGCAAGCTAATTGTGGCAGCCAGAGAAACTGTAAAAAAACGAAAAGTGAGCATCATTTAGTAAAGTTGATAGTACATCACTACATCGGTATATGTATGAGACTGTGTAAGCTATTTCTTTTTTAATACAGCCATTTAGGAATCTTTCAGTTTCACGTCCTTAAATTAGAAATTTCCATAATTCAGTTAATTTTAGACATAGCAGTTCGCCTTTAGATAGCATTGTTGGATGGAAGTTTGTGATGAAGTATTATGTATTTTCTGAGCAGAAGCAATGATAGACATACCTAGCAAAATCAACTTCTTGTTGTGCCTACCATCTGCAGAGAAATTATTATGGTTAATTAGTCAATGTAAGTATCAATCACAAAATAAAATAAAAAACATAAAAATGAACCATTGCAATATAGAATAATTGTGTGAAGCATGTGTAGTTAAATGATTAAGACGATTCCAATATGGTTGGCACTTCATTTCATTTCCTAATTTCGTCACTTGGCGAACATTGATTCATTACAGATCATATATGGTGAAAACAAACAGATGGAATCCAGCATATAGCATACTCTGTGCAACAAATAATCCTCGTCCACAACTGGCATCTTTCAATACCTATATCTTTATGCATCGGAATTATGTAAAGGCTATTATTTTATTTGCATTGCATATTTGCATGTATATGACTAAGTGTTAGCAAGTAAAGTACACGAAGTGATACTACCAGCTGCTAATCATACCTTCTCTTGAAAACTGATCAGGTACCGCCGGCCATGATAAAAGAAAACCATCCCTGATTAATTGTTCATAGTCACCTGCGTTCGCCGTTTTTGCTGATGCTCCCAGTACTGGCACGAGGGTGGTCTTGCAACCCTCAATGAAGTACTCTCCATAGTCATGAGAAGCATTGTAGGGCCCTCGTCCGAGATGAACAAACGAGTTGTTGCCACAATGCATCGGCACAAGTCCATGTCGCAGCTGCGGCACCACTGGGTTACCGATGCAATCATAGAAGAACAGCAGGTCTCGGTTGGCATGGCTGATATTGAATGGCAGAAAGCCGATTTTGAAGGATGTGTTGGTGATTGGAACTTGGCAGCGGTTGAAGTCCTCCATTTTGTTAATATCGGCAGTGAGGAATGTGCGATTCTTGTAGAAGATGTTGACGATTCCAAACCCATCATGGATGGTGCTCCTCAGGAATGGGCTGTTGTTATAGCAGTAGACCTGGTAGTCTATCAAACCACATGGCCTCTCCATTCCTTGCTCTTGGACAAGCCAGAATGGATCCGAGATGGTCAGGTTGCCGCAGGCCTTGGGTGGGCAGCTTGCTGTTTCTTGCGCCATGCTCGTTGTTCTTGAGTCTTGTAAAGAAGATGCTAAGATCCATAAGAGCAGACAGGCGCGGAACATCGCAAATAGCTGCAGGGAGGAACAGAGGAGATGGTTCAGTGGAAAGGTAGGTTGCTTTACTCTAGTTTTAAACTGGGGCTCAACACAGGTTGCTGTCTTGTTGACTCGGTCTAGACTGAGCAATTCAGTCACTGGATGAGACTGGTCAATAACTGGAATGAACGGTTCAAAAGGTCCTCTTTTGGCCTGGTAACAAGTGGTCAAAACTGGCTCCTTTCCTGGTCAAGTGCCCAGCGATAGCAGCTGCAGTCTCGCTTTAAATTGTTGACCGTGTGACACAAGTTGTAGGCATGTCAGTGATGTTCAAAACTTTAAATCTCATTATGAGCTATTTCTTTTTTTTCGGATCATTATTCATAATACTTCAACATGGAACCAATGATTTTTCTTTCATTTTACAGAACTATACTAGCCTGTCCTTTTATTTGTGTATTGATGGCCATGGACCATGGATCCAATAGTCGGCCAAGCAAGTATATCTAGTGACTGCTCCTATCCAGGATGCATGCAAAGGTATCTCATTCCCCCGACGAAAATTCATTCTACAGAATGCTGATGCAACAATTCTAACTTGCAAGCTATACTAGTTTCAAATGGAACCTGTCATGAGCCGAGTCTCTGTAAATTAGAGACTGAGTGGCTGGACAACTATTGAGACTACCACTGCTGTAAAAAAAGAAGAGAAGAGGTAAGAGGAAATTATACAGGAAGCACTATGTAAACTGGGCATTTTACCATTATTTGAATTCAGGAAGAACAATATCAATCTACTTCCTTAGTCTCCTTTATCATTCCAGTGTGAAATCTCTCCTCACACTTCACCAGAGCCACCATGGGTCCTGGCCATCTTCCACCCTTTACACCTGGGATGTTGCATGCAAGGGATTTTCTTTTGTGGGTACGATAGAGTACTGTATTTTTTGTATCCAGGAAGAAACAATATCAATCATCTTCCTAGTCCCCTTCGCCATTCCAGTCTCAAATATCTCTGGTCAACACTTGAACAGAGGCATCCCATTCCCAGGTCCTCCTGGCCATCTTCCACCCTTCACACCTGGCGGTTGCATATCAGGGAATAGGTTTTCTCAGACAACACTGAATTAAGATGCGCTTGATTAATTAATTTGAGAATATACTCTTACAGTCTTGCCACTTCCTGCAATTGTTTTAGGAAAATTTGAATTCAGAAAGCTTACCTACTGAAGCTGTAGCTGTAGCACTCCACTAAAAAGAACTTGTTATGCTTTGCCAGGGCTGGTAGAACTAACACTTACTAAGCTCTTCCTAAGCAACTACGGCTGCTGACAATGACTGCACGGCCATTTAAATGACTGCACCGCCAACTCCTCGCTTCACTCCTCCTAGCTCTCTCTGTCGCCGTAGCTCTCACCGAGGAAGAAGAAGTTCAGAGGAAGAAGAAAGGCATGGGGACACGATGGATTTTCCGGCGCACGAACGCCACTTCCTGAGCACGTACTCAGCACAACACCATGCCATTACAACGATCACCGCAGCTGCCTTTATACCCGGGCAACGTTGGGCTCCGACCCACTCGCTCCTGCCCACACCCGCGCTCTGATCGGCCCGCTCTGCGCGCCCCGCGACGCGCTCCGCGCGCGCACCCCGCGTCTAGCCCGCACGACCTGGCGCTCCCGCTGCACCCGGATCGCCTAATGACCTAGTTTACACACACACCCGTGCGGTGTACTCCTGCACGGACACGCCCATGCACCACACGCACGCACACACTCGACTCGCTGCGGACCCGACGCGCCCCGCACACCTGACGCGCGCCCATACACGCGCCCGGTGTGTTGAACTCGTCGCCGCGGCTTATTGCACCCAACAGCTTTCACATGTCATAGTAATGCAAGTCGAGTTGCTTCTGGCTGGTGTGCCGGTGGCACGGTGAGAACAAGAACATGTACTATTTTGGTCATGTTTACTTTTCTCTCCGCCAACACGTTGGGTTATTGCAAGTTGTCAGCAACACCCTGGCAGCACTTATTGACTACAGATGAGATTGTTCAGTCGGTGCACTGTGCAGATGTTTCTCTTGTTTTGAAAAATCAACGTTTCTAAAAGGGTTTCGGTCTAAGGCCAGTTCTTTTGGCGGTTTAAAAAATAAGCCGCCTCCTCCCCAGCTTTCCCCGTAAGCCACCTCCTTCATGCATTGGGGCTTGTGAACTAGTTATGGGATAACTAATTTAGAAGCTTCAACAAATTTAGGAAGTGGCTTAATTTTTAAGCTGGGGAGAAGCAACTTATTTTTTAAGCCGCCCAAAAGAACTGAGCCTAATATGTGTGTTGAGTCTTCTCTGACCCGTTGCGTGGTTCATAATTCGGAGAAGCCCTGGGAAACAGGAGAAGGCCTTGAAGAAACTCGTTGATGCTCTGATGATCAAATCCGTTGATTAGCCCTAATATCAGTTGGAAGACACTGGGCGTGTGCATCCTAAGTATGCAGAGGCAACTCTTCAAACTGGTAATTACATTGTGTTTGTATCCCCTTGATGCTTTATTTTGAGACAATAAAATTCACCCTTTGTCGAAAAAAATCAGTTGGAAGGCAACTCTTCAAACTGGTAATTACATTCTTAATTTCTAAATCCTAAATACCAAAAATACAAGTAGGTTTAAACTGTAACCCTTAGAATAATTACATGTACACTGCTGCAATATTTTTTGAAAAATATTGTTTCAGCATGCACTGATGCATATCACGGTGAAGGCATCATAACTTGGACAGATGCATAAGATGAAACTGTTGTTGAGTACACTGGAGAACAGAGGAACGGCCGGGGAGGCATCTCCAATTCACCCATCTTCCTCTCCAACATCTCTATAACCCTGCTCATGGACGGGCGGCTTTCAGGGTTCATATGTATGCACCACAATTCAACCAAGGTCATCCTTCTTACAATTTCTTCAGTCCCATATTTTGCTTCAGATCCATGCAATTCCCTCACCAAATTATCCCAAACCCAATGTGGAAAAAACGATTCACTAGAACTGTCTGCCTTTCCTTTCTGATCCTTCTTCCCTTGAACCATTTCTAGGAGCATCATCCCGTAGCTGTAAACATCTGACTTTGTCGAGACGACCCCGAAACCCCTAGAGAACACTTCTGGTGCGATGAAACCAACCGTCCCTCTCGCTTCAGCCATTGAAAGGACGCTGTCCTTCAGGTGGCATAGCTTTGCCAAACCAAAATCTGCAATCTTGGGACAGAACTCATCATCTAGAAGGATGTTGTTAGGCTTGATGTCGAAATGGATGATGCGGGTGTTGCAACCCTGGTGTAGATACTCTAACCCTCGTGCGATACCGATTGCAATTTTTAGGAACACCTCCCATCCAATGGCCTGTTTGGAACTCTCTGTATAAATGTGCGTCTGCAAAGAACCATTGGACATGTACTCGTAGACAAGCGCTCGCTCGGATCCCTGTAAACAGAAACCGAGTAGCTTGACAATGTTAACATGAGAAGTCTGGCAGATACTCATAACTTTATTCAGAAAATCTTCTCCATTGCCTTTTGATCCTTTCAGTAGCTTCACTGCAACCATTCTGCCATCTTGCAGGCTTCCCTTGTATGCCACACCATATCCACCTTCTCCTAGCTCGTCCTTGAACGATCTTGTTATTTTCTTCAGTTGTGAGTACTTATACCTCTTCAGGGCAAGAGATTCACATTTTCTTAGCATTTCGTCGATATTTGATGTGTTGCTGGCGTAAATTCTGAAGATTGCTGATCTTATATTTTTCTTCTGGTGGTACATCAGACATGCAAGACAGGCGAAAACCAAGATAGCCGCAGCACACAGCGAAACTGAAAGTGCAAAAAAGGTACATTTAGAGGTGAGCAACTGAACATGAGGCAGCTTACAACATTAGGTATACTATAATACTTTAGACAGCAAAACATTATTAGAATTCTGACCTATCATAGTGAACTTTCAATATAGTGATGGTATTGCATATCCTGACAGAAAATATGCATCTCATCGTGGCAGGCAGCTTACCGCAAGTGGACGGGTGCATGCTACCATCTGAGCAAAGGCACGCGAACGCTGATGTGTTGGCATCGTAGCAGCACCGCCCACCGCTTGCCTTGCAGACATTGCAGTCACCGACAGGCTCCCACTCCAATAGGAACCCGCCCTTTATGAGCTGTCTATAATTGGCCGCCGTCATGCCTGCCGGCTCTGCCCCGAGCACAGGAAATATGGAGGTATCGCAGCTCCCTTCATTCACCGGCGGCTGGCCTGTGCCATAGATTCCCCCGAGGTACACGTACATCCCACTGCTGTTGTCCCAGCAGTTGGTCACCGGGACGGCCCCGGGTGGTGGACGCCTCTCTTTGCAGCAAACTTACAAAGCAACGCTAGTTAAGAGTATCTTTGATCAGCCAACTTAAGGTCCTGCTTTGCTAATCTCATAGCCAACATAAGGTCCCCTTCGTTAATCTCATAGCCAACAAAACAAAAGTATAACCATATTTTCTGAACCATATAAAACATCTCAAATTTTGATAGTTCCTGTTATTTTAGGGTAATTTATATAAGTGCATTCTTCAGATTTCAGCATGGTATTCTTCTACCAAGATTCCAGCCGTCTTCTCACAAAAAATATATTTTATGGCAGATCATCAAGCTCACCTATACAACTTAAACTTTCAGAAACAGACTTACTTTAATGATAAGAATATTTTTGTCACCCAATCAAAAAGGCTATGGTCAAGAAACATGGAAGAATCGGCGTGGTTAAAATTTAACCAGTCGAATCAGCTGCCCAACGCATAAATAGAACTGTGGCAAGGAAAAAATAAAACACGATGGAAATAGTGAGAAGCCTCTACATCACCATCCATGCATCCTGTGTTCCCAGCCTCGCCTCAACTGCAACCCTTTTGTACTTCTTCCACTAAAGATGTAGGGCATCTTCTGTTGGGTCCTGCAGAGCATTTTAAATCAAAAGTCAAATTTATGTAAAGAAGAGAATTTTTTACAGCTAGATGATCAGAACTCTTCCCAATCTAGAACCAATTTGTCTAACCTAACCCTGTCCTCATGGCTGAAGGAGATGATTAGAACATGGTCATCGCAGATCCAGAAATACATGCTAGGAAATTAGCACTCTAACCTGCCATCTCTCAGTTTTTTATATGAGGTCTGTATCATATAAAGATTGGATTGCACAAAAAACTTGTTTCCGATCTGCCAGAACACTGAGTTCACACATTCAGTTCCAAATTCAATTTGACAAAACAGTGGAATAAGAAGACACACACTGTGTGGTGGGCCACCGTCCTCGGCCTTAGCATGGCCTGGCCATATATGATTGCCTCTTGGCTATATACCTCTTTAGCCTGAAGATTTTCGATGCTCTTAAAGGATCCAAATCTCTAATAAGCTTGCCACAGTTCCAGAGTACTTGATATGAAAATCTCCTTCATTTCACTCCTGTTATATTTTTTTTTTGAAAAATACACTTGTTATAACTTCTCATCATAGAGAGTTGCTCAAAATAGGTTTAAATCCATTCCAGATTAATAACGCATGAGGTGATTTTTTGCATGAAAAGAATAATCTAATCATCTTGCATAGGGCTGGAAAAAAAGCTCGAAGCTCGCGAGCTAAACGAGTAGCTCGTGACTCGGCTCGAATTGACTCGAACTCGAACAATAACGAGTCGAGCCAAGCTTTAGTTTAAGATCGTTTACAGGACGAGTTAAACGAGCCGATCTCACAAGTACTCATATAACTCGTTAGCCTCGGTAAAAGAATCGGTGTTTCTTGATGGGTAGTAAAAAATAGCCACTAAACACCTTGCGTCCAAACACAAGGCCCAACCGCTCAAGGCCTAGTCACCTAGGAGGCTCACATGTACATGACCATATATGTCCATGTTAAATTCCCAGACCCCAACCGCTCAAGTCGAGTAATAACATGCAATCAGTACAGCTAGATTGCAAGAAATGTACTATCAAAAAGAAAGAATGCGAGGAAAAAAACTGTATGCCTGCTGGGATTAAAGCCCAGGTATCCATGGCCACAACGTGGAATTCTCACCACTAAACTACAGCCACAATGATGCTCAATTTGAGCTGCCAAGCCACAAGTATGAAAATATTTCCTTCGGAACCTTCTGTCCCCGACTTTTTCTGTTATGTTCTTAGTCCATCTACTATAGTCCAGTTAATTACTACATGCTCATTTTCACTAAATGTGAATATATATGTAACATTGAGCGCATGATATACCTTGGGGTCTGGGCTAGCACATCTAAATCCTAGGTAGTCATCCAGGTCTCCTATAAAATTAGGAACAATAAGAGCAGAAAACACCAACATTTCTATGTTTTTTTTAACTTGAGCATCAAATGTTAATGCAAAAGATAATAATAGTAAGGATCAACATATTTCCAATAGAACTCACCTTCTAAATTTTCTCAGGATTCTTTCGGTACACCACATAAGCCTTTGATTCAAACATTTGAGCACATGATATATCTTGAAAACTACAACACCTTGTGCAAACCAACCTGCACAAAAGACACCATGCATTTTCTTTTTTCCAGAAACGCCACTTTTGGCAACAGAAAAAAATTGTAGTGGAAATAAATTAAAACACATTGGCATTCTTTGTGTTCTTGACATGGCACCTTGTGGCTCATCCTGTAGAGACCAACAATTATCTTTTCTTCACAGCTTGCTAGCAATATCAGTCTAGAGCGTCCAATTTGCTGAAAAAACTGAAATAATCAGCAACCACTGGAAATCTTAAAATCTGAGGCCTACAAACAAACAAATATATGTTTGTATCATGAAAAATTTCATATACGATTGTGGCATCTTTTAAACAACATTACACCTAAGGAGCTAGCAATACTATGGAGATCAGGAAATGGTTAAATATGCAATGCAAAAATTAAAAGAGAAGTAAGAAAGCCTTAGCAGAAGAGATGCTAGTATGGTACAGATCTGTGGCCTCAAAACAACCCGTAAGATGATACCAAAAATGTTAGGATCCCCTTTTGCTTTTCTAGTTTTATCCTTCCCCAACCATGACTTGAGGTGATGGTTTTACCTGTACTTGAACTTTAATGTTCTAACGCCGAGAATATAATGTATCGTGCATGAACGTTAATGCTAGTGATATATAGAGAAAATGAACATGTGCAAGGTTACTGATATAATGTATCGTGCATGAACTTTAATGCTAGTGATATATAGAGAAAATGAACATGTGCAAGGTTACCGAATAACCTATCAAGAATTGATATTTGCACAGAAGTATGGATTGAGAAATATGAAACTGAGCAAGAATGGTTTAACTACAAATATATTCCATCCAAATTTCAATATATGGCAAGTCTTACAATCGTATCCTTTTTTGTGAGCATCCATTAATTCAAATACTGAAAAGGAAATGCACTTAATCCAAATCCACATGATTGTTTATCTTTGTATGATGGTAGAGCCTTAAATTCGCAAACTTAAAATACGAAAGGATGAAACAATTAGAACCAAGAATTGGCCAGGTTGTACAATGACATTTTTTGAAGCAAAATGCTGACACAAAATCAATTAGTGCATAAAAGGGAGATAGCTTCCAGAAATCTTACAAGCCAATTTTACGGTTCAGTAGAAAAGAAACACTACGAACTAAAAAGCAAGGAGCAAGCAATCGGTGCAGAAAAATACAATACCAATTAGTGCAAGGTGCAAAACAACCGGCGCAGAAAAGCAACACTACAAACTAAACAGTAAACACCAAACAACAAGCAATATGTAGCTGAAAGAAGTTCAAAATAAAAGCATTATTTGCATCATTCTGGGGCTACATATGGTACCGCTTCAGGAACACATCTCATACTACCATGATACTTCTAATGTAATATTATTTCCTGACCACGCTGGCAATAAGGAGTCCACATATGCAATGGAATGGATCACTCTCCAAACTATGCGTCTGCAGGAGCGATATTATTTAGTAGGAAAAAAATACAAAATCTAATCATGTTAATAGAGCACCAACAGAATCTCCTATATCACTTGGAGACTAAAAGTAATAAGAATAAAGGACATAGGAAATCAATGGTTTAACTCTACATGTTTGATAACTAAAATGGTAGAGTGGGCATATATAACATCCGCCGCCTCGAATTACCTCCTAACGGGAAGCAGACGCACTCACGTCGTGGCTCTAGCCTCTTACGTTTTGAGCTATAGTGGAACAAAGGTGCTTTTGAGTGAACTGAGAGAGAGCCGGCCTCCAGGTAGATACAACAGACACTACTAGGGAAAACCTTATACACAGAATCTTACCAGTAGCGCGTGTTAAAATAAGGCGCTACTGCTATTTAGCAGTACCGCATCTACCAGAACCGCGCTACTGTTACTCCCTTAGCAGTAGCGCGGCAGGAACAGAACGCGCTACTACTATAATTGCCACACCGTTCCCGACGTGCTAGGTATAGTAGTAGTGCCCTTCTAGAAACGGCGCTACTACTACTACGGATTTTAGCAGCAGCGCATTTTTCCTCCCCACGCTACTGTTAAAGCTATTTTCACCTAAACCCCCGCGCGGCCTGATTTCCTCTCCCCTGCTTCCTCCTCCCAATTCCCACTCTCTCTTTTCCCCCTCGTCGCCTCTGCCTCGCCGCCGTCTCGCTGCCGTCTCCCCCGACCCCGCCTCGCGGCCATCTCCCCCGACCCCGCCTTGCCGCCGTCTCCCCCGGC
>NC_041385.1:37651984-37700763 GCF_002162155.2 Triticum dicoccoides | reverse complement strand
ACCCGCCTCGCCGCCGTCTTCCCCGACCTCGCCTCGCAGCCGTCTCCCCCGACCCCGCCTCGCCGCGCCTCGGTGCCGCTGTCTCCCCCGACCCCATCTCTCTCCCCGCCCTTTGTAAGCACTCTCCCCTTCCGATCCCTCTTGTTTGCTTAGTATGAACCCTAGCTATTTAGTGCTAGTTAGTATGAACCCTAGGCTATTTTTAGTGCTAGTTAGTTAATTAGGGCAGTAGTTCCTAGGTACTAATTAGTTAGTAAGAGTGTAGATTCACTCATTTTGCTTTTTAGAATTTGTCTTTTTAGAATTTGTCTTTTTAGAATTTCAAATAGACTACCACATATGGATGTATATAGACATAGTTTAGAGTGTAGATTCACTCATTTTGCTTTGTATGTAGTCACTTGTTAAAATCTATAGAAAGACAAATATTTAGGAACGGAGGGAATAGGTACTAATTAGCTAGGTACTAGTTTATTTTTATTTATAGTAAGTTTATTTTCAGTAAGAACTAATTGAATTAATAGAACTAGTTAGTAAGAACTTGTTGCTATTTTTTTAGTTAAAGCAATTTTTCCCGCATCGACGTGGACGATGCCTATCCCGCATCCTCGTCGTCGAGTCGGTGGAGGACGACACCTGCTTGACAAGATGGGCCATGTCCGGGACTGGGCTCCGCCGGGGTGGTACTGGGAGGCGCATGTTGGTGAGGAGCCAGCCTGTCATTGACCAGAACCTTCTTTGGTGGCGGTCGCGTGGGCTAGTGACGGTCCAGAGGCTCGAGGACCCCGCGGAGGTGGTGCGTCACCGTGTCAGTGAGGAGGACGCGCACGTCCGTCGCTACTTGTTTGTGTTGGAGCACAGGTTCTCCAATACCTGACAGGTTCTCCAGGGATCTCACTGGAGCTATGATCCCGTGATGGTTCCTTCTCTGTGGGTGTCCACCGCCCGCGTCGATACCCGTCGTGTGCTAGGGTTTTAGTTGTATTAGTGATGTTATATGTATGAAACTATTCGGGATGTATTAGTGATAATATTCGACGATGTACGAACACGCATGATATGATTTACTTTTGCTTATTCAATGCATGCTAATTTGAGTCCTATAAGATATTTTGAAATGTATATCTTGTGTTGCTCAAATAGCATATGTGCTTGCCCAAGTGGCCGGTCATGTTTGCAGGTTACACCTCCGAGTGGCCTATGTTTTGCCGGAGTGTTGATTCATTTCCGTTCCGGTAAATTTCAGGCGCTCGATATGTCCTATCTTAGCAAAGGCCATGCCGGATTTTTTCGTGAATTTTGGCATGACTTGTGCCAGAATATGTAGGAAATATCGAGTGTCCCGGATTTGTGTGTTGAGTATCCTGGTAGTTGTCTTCGATCGATTTTAAATTAATGTTTTAACTACAAACATCGGAATGTCTGACGACGAAAAGGATTTCGGTATTTGCAAATACTGCGAAGATGAGCGCGGCCTGTGCGACGGAATCCTCTTAGATGATGATAGGCGCTTCAGCATCAAGCTGGACGAGAACTTCGAAGTGGATACAGTAAGTCACAACGACAAGTCTTTTTTCGTAATTAAGCATGACATATGCTTCATTTGCTTCAACTTATAATTTGTTTTTACTATTCTACTAGCGTATCCCCTGCCATGCAAGAGTTTTTGTATTGGATAAGATATGTTGCAGTCGTACTATGGAGGTAAAGAAATTTTACTTGAAGACCGAGCATGGTTATATTTTCTACACAAAATTCAGCTGCTTCCACGGTCAATTTATCTACTCTTACTAAGAATATTTGGTGTTTGTTAATACTCCCTCCGTCCCAAAATTCTTGTCTTAGAATCGTCTAGATACGGATGTATCTAATACTAAAACGTGACTTGATACATTCGTATTTAGACAAATCTAAAACAAGAATTTTGAGACGGAGGGAGTATGTCCCTAGGAGCAATACGATGATCTGTTGATTTTAAATGCTAGGTTCATGGATATGATACTTCAATCTTGAAGTGCATTTTTTTCAATGTTTAGCTTCACACTGATGCATCCATCCAATTCAGATTACTGAATTTTGTTGGGTCGTCAGGTCGTAAGTCGTAACTAGAATATAGCCTGAACAACGTTTATTACGGTTTGGAGGCCTAGCTGTCGCTTGTGTGTATGAATCTTGGTAGCTGTCTGCCCCAAACTTATACTCCCTCCATACAGAAATACTTGTCATCAAAATGGATAAAAGATGATGTATCTAGATGTATTTTAGTTCTATTTTAATGACAAGTATTTTCGGACGGAGGGAGTACGAGTTAGGTGCCTTTCGAAAGTCAGAAACACAAACACATGAATCACCCAAACTGCTTTTATTTGGTAATTCGTGTTTTGACTCGTAGCAAGTACAATAATCTTGAACAGCCATTCTGAGAGACACAATCGTCTGAAAATTCACATTTCTTATACACACGGTTCACACACTAGAAGATCTTAATGGTAAATGCAGTGGTAATTCGAATTTACATTTATCCACTTCATCCTACTTTTGGGCTATGCAGACATCTTATGAGTAATCATAACTTGTGTGAGACGACTAATGTGACGGGATTGAGGGACAGGAAAGGAAGGGTTTCGGTGGCATCTCCAATTCGTTGATGCTCTTTTCCAACATATCAATCACCTTGCTCATCGTAGGACGGTTTTCGGGGTTAGTTTGTATGCACCACAGCCCAACTAAAGCCATCTTTCTCATGGTCTCTTCAAGGTCGCAGATGACTTCACAACTTTGTACATGTTCTGCTATATTGTCATAAATCCAGTTTGGGAAATAAGCATTGCTTGAGCTCTCTATATTATCTTTTTCTCCGTTTTTACGCCCCCCTACCATTTCCAGCAGCATCATTCCATAGCTATAAACATCTGACTTTGTCGAAACGACACCAAAACCTCTAGAGAATACTTCTGGAGCAATGAATCCAATGGTACCTCTTGCTTCGGCGACTGAGAGGATGCTATCCTTGAGGTGACACAGTTTCGCTAAACCGAAATCTGCAATTTTGGGACAAAAATCTTGATCTAGAAGTATATTCTGAGGCTTGATGTCAAAATGGATGATGCGGGTACTACATCCTTGATGCAAATATTCCAATCCCCGTGCGATGCCAAGTGCTATTTGCTGTAACTTGTCCCATCCAATAACTAAATCCGAATTCTCTATGTAAATGTACTTTTCCAGTGAACCATTAGCCATATACTCATAAACAAGGGCTCTCTTAGCTCCTTCCAAGCAAAAACCGAGCAGACCGACGATGTTAATATGGGATGTCCTACCAATGCTAATTGCCTCATTTAGGAACTCCTCTCCATTGCCTTTGGAAACTTTTAGGAGCTTCACAGCAACCACGCAGCCATCTTGTAGGCTGCCCCTGAATACCGTGCCATATCCACCTTCTCCAAGTTTATCCTTGAAAGAGCTAGTAATTTGTTTCAGCTCTGAGTATTTGTACCTTTTCGGAGCCAAAGATCCATACCTCCTTAGCATTTCTTCCGTGCTTGATTTATTACCAGTCTGCTTCGGGAGGATGAAAAGACTAATCTTTTGCTTCTGTCGGTGCACCCCCCAAACTAGACATGTTAGCAAGCTAATTGTGGCAGCCAGAGAAACTGTAAAAAAATGAAAAGTGAGCATCATTTAGTAAAGTTGATAGTACATCACTACATCGGTATATGTATGAGACTGTGTAAGCTATTTCCTTTTTAATACAGCCATTTAGGAATCTTTCAGTTTGACGTCCTTAAATTAGAAATTTTCATAATTCGGTTAATTTTAGACATAGCAGTTCGCCTTTAGATAGCATTGTTGTATGGAAGTTTGTGATGAAGTATCATGTATTTTCTGAGCAGAAGCAATGATAGACATACCTAGCAAAATCAACTTCTTGTTGTGCCTACCATCTGCAGAGAAATTATTATGGTTAGTCAATGTAAGTATCAATCACAAAATAAAATAAAAAACATAAAAATGAACCATTGCAATATAGAATAATTGTGTGAAGCATGTGTAGTTAAATGATTAAGACGATTCCAATATGGTTGGCACTTCATTTCATTTCCTAATTTCGTCACTTGGCGAACATTGATTCATTACAGATCATATATGGTGAAAACAAACAGATGGAATCCAGCATATAGCATACTCTGTGCAACAAATAAACCTCGTCCACAACTGGCATCTTTCAATACCTATATCTTTATGCATCGGAATTATGTAAAGGCTATTATTTTATTTGCATTGCATATTTGCATGTATATGACTATGTGTCAGCAAATAAAGTACACGAAGTGATACTACTAGCTGCTAATCGTACCTTCTCTTGAAAACTGATCAGGTACCGCCGGCCATGATAAAAGAAAACCATCCCTGATTAATTGTTCATAGTCACCTGCATTCGCCGTCTTTGCTGATGCCCCCAGTACTGGCACGAGGGTGGTCTTGCAACCCTCTATGAAGTACTCTGCATAGTCATGAGAAGCATTGTAGGGCCCTCGGCCGAGATGAACAAATGAGTTGTTGCCACAATGCATGGGCACAAGTCCATGTCGCAGCTGCGTCACCACCGGGTTACCGATGCAATCATAGAAGAAGAGCAGACCTCGGTTGGCATGGCTGATATTGAATGGCAGAAAGCCGATTTTGACGGATGTATTGGTGATCGGAACTTGGCAGCGGTTGAAGTCCTCCATTTTGTTAATATCAGCAGCGAGGAAGGTGTGGTTCCTGTAGAAGATATTTTGGATTCCAAACCCATCGTGGATGGTGCTCCTCAGGAACGGGCTATTTTTATAGCAGTAAACCTGATAGTCTACTAAACCACATGGCCTCTCCAGTTCTTGCTCTTGGACAAGCCAGAATGGATCCGAGATAATCAAGTTGCCACATGTCTTGGTACCGCAGCTTGCTGTTTCTTGCGCCATGCTCATTGTTGAGTCTTGTACAGAAGATGCTAAGATCCATAAGAGTAGAAGGCTTTGGAACATGACAAATTGTTTCAGTATATGGAGGAACAGACGAGATGGTTCAGTAGAAAGGTAGGTTGCATAGTTGCCTTGTGTTTTACTCTAGTTTTAAACTGAGTATGAACACAGGTTGCTATCTTGTTGACTCAGTCTAGACTGCGCGTGAGCAATTTGGTCACTGGATGAGACTGGTCAATTAACGGGAACGAAGAATTGGAAAGGTGTTCTTGTGACCTGGTAACAGTCATTCATCTACTGGATGGTATTTGTCGCCCTAACTACGCAGAAATTCTCTTGAAGCCACTAGGAAATTCTATTAGCATTGGTATTTACAGTGATACACGCACAAGTTGTCAAAACTAGCTCCTTTCCTGGGCAAGTGCCCAGCGATAGCAGCTGCAGTATCGCTTTAAGTTGTTGGCCGTGGGGCACAAGTTGTAGCCATGGTAGTGATGGTCAGTTATTTCCTCTTTCTTTTGGATCGTTATCAAAATACTTCGAGATGGAGCTAATGGCAATATTTCATTTTACAGAACTAACTAGCTTGTTCTTTTATTTGTAGTATTGATAGCCATCGAACACGGATCTAGTAGTCGGCAAAGCAAGTAATCCCTCTGTCCCAAAATAAGTGTCTTAACTTTATACTAGCTCTAGTATAAATTTATACTAAGCTGAAGACACTTATTTTGGGACCGAGGGAGTATCTAGTAACTGATTCTATCCATGATGCATCGAAGGTATCACATCATCCCCTTCCTATTCTCATTCATCTGACAAAAAGTCATTCTACAGAATGCTGAAGCTATATGCATGCTAGTTTCAAATGGAACCTGTCACGAGCATAGTCCCAGGGACTAGCCGGGGTCCACACACATATTTTGTACTCCCTCCGTTTCTAAATACTCCCTCCGTCCTGAAATACTTGTCCTATCTATAACTAAAATAAGTCTAGATACAATTGGTTGTAGGACAAATATTTCCGGACGGAGGGAGTACAAGTCTTTTTAGAGATTGTAATATGGACAAATGGGTGAATCTACACTCTAAACTAGGTCTATATACATCCGTATGTAGTTTATATTGAAATCTCTAAAAAGACTTATATTTAGGAACGGAGGTAGTATATAAGTACAGTTGCAGTGTATCGATCTACTTCCCTGGTCTCCTCCGTCATTCCAGTCTCAAATCTCTCCTCACACTTCAACAGAGCCAACATGGATCCTGGCCATCTTCCACCCTTCACACCTGGATGTTCCCTGCAAGGGAATGGTTTTTTTTTGGTGCAATACTGTATTATTTGTATCCAGGAAGAACAATATCAGTCTACTTCCTAGTCTCCTTCGCCATTCCAGTCTCAAATATCTCCGGTCAACACTTGAAGAGAGTCATCCAGGTCGTCCTGGCCATCTTCAACCTTTCACACCTGGCGGTTACATATACACTTCAACAGTTCATTCCTTCACTCCTTTGTGTTGATGTCATGTCTGCATTAAAAGACTTCACGAGACCCTTCACCATGAGATTGCCAAGGTCCAGTCTCGCTTTTACTGGGCGGGCGACAACGACAAGCAGAAGTATCATATGGTCAGTTGGCCAGACATTTGCAAGCCCAGGGAGCAAGGTGGCCTTGGCATCATGTGCTCTAAACGGATGAATATCGCCCTTCTCTCCCGCTGGCTTTGGCGCATCTCGCGGGGGCACGGTGGCCTTTGGCTCGACATCATCCGGAACAAATACTTGCGCGGACAACCCCTCGCCTTCTGCCAGAAGTCATGCGGATCTCAGTTCTGGCAGTCGATTGTCCAGCTTCTCCCGGTCCTCCGTGCGGGACCTCCATCTCGGTGGGCTCCGAAGCATCGACACTGTTCTGGTTTGATCGTTGGGCCGGGGACACTCACTTTGCGGCTCGCTTTCCCAGCCTCTTCTCCATCTCCGTCGATCCTGTGATCTCTGTTAATAGGGCCCTTCTTGACCTAGGGCGCCTTGCTTTCCGACGGCCTTTTGGTCCCTTGGAATCCGCCGCCTGGCGTGAGTTGCTTGACTGTGTTGCCCTCCACGAACCGATGGTGGATGGTGGCCCTAACCTGGTGTGTTGGCACCTTGAGCCTTCGGGCCAATTCTCCACCAAGTTGTTGTACCTGTCCATCGCTCCCTCTTCCGCCCCCTCCCCCTATTGATGGTGTGGTCCGTCCGCTTGCCCTTGAAGATCCGTATCTTCATGTGGCAATGGATGTGCGGTCGGGTCCCGTCCGGGGTGGAGGTGCGCAAGCGAAATGGCCCGGGTACTGGCATCTGCCCGCTCTGTGGGGTCCCCGAAGACTCGAACCCCATTTTCTTCTCCTGCGTGTTCTCTCAGTTCCTCTGGAGCTGCTTTCGCGAAGCGGTTGGTGGAAATTGGTGTCACACCAACTTCCCTGACTTATTTGCCGACCTCCAGATGTCCCCCGTGTCTTCTCGCCACATTAGGTGGCTTGAGATTGGGGTCCTCGCCTGGACCCTCTCGACTGTCCGCAATAAGCTTGTGATTCAGCGCACTCCTCTTCGACGGGCTACTGACGCTCTCTTCAAACTCTCGGGTTTCTTGCAGCTTTGGCGGCCGCTTAGCCGCCCCTGGACCGCGACGCCATCTCAGCCTTCATCGCCGACCTTCGCTCGATGGCCGTCCGCCTGTCGCCGCCGCCCCCGCCGCCACCGCCGGAACCAGACTAGGCGCTTTCTTCGTCCGGCGTGTTCTGTTTTCTATTTTCTGGGCTTGTTGAGCTGTGCCCTCAGCAGAACCTTTGTACTTTGTTGTGAGACTTGGGTGTGTGTGGACTTGACTCTATATGTGTGCTCTTTGGCGGTTTGCTTTATTTATAAAGCGGGGCGAAAGCCTTTTTCGGTAATAGTAGCCCACTTCTCATGCAACTTGTATAAATTGTTTATCCAGATACTAAACTGTTCATGCAGATACTAAACACAACAGAAAGTTCACTTTGATGGGTAAGGTTCATAGTGATAGTATACATAATGTTTTAAGCTGCTTCATGCTCAATTGCTCACATCTAACTGTACCTTTTCTGCACTTTCAGTTTCGCTGTCTGCTGCGTTTATCTTGGTTTTCGCCTGTCTTGCATGTCTGATGTACCGGCAGAGGAAAAATTTCAGATCAGCAATCTTCAGAATTTACTCTAGCAATACATCAAATATCGACGAAATGCTAAGAAAATGTGAATCTCTTGCCCTGAAGAGGTACAACCGTACAAGTACTCACAGCTGAAGAAAATAACAAGATCATTCAAGGATGAGCTGGGAGAAGGTGGATATGGTGTGGTATACAAGGGGAGCCTGCAAGATAGCAGAACAGTTGCAGTGAAGCTACTGAAAGGATCAAAAGGCAATGGAGAAGATTTTCTGAATGAAGTTATGAGCATCAGCCGGACTTCTCATGTCAACATTGTCAGTCTGCTCGGTCTTTGTTTAGATGGATCTCACCGAGCACTTATATACGAGTACATGTCCAATGGTTCTTTGCAGAAGCACATTTATTCGGAGAGTTCCAAACAAGCCATCGGATGGGGATGTTCCTAAAGATTGCGATCGGTATCGCACGAGGGTTGGAGTATCTACACCAGGGTTGCACCACCTGCATCATCCATTTCGATAACAAGCCTAACAACATCCTTCTAGATGATGAGTTATGTCCCAAAATTGCAGACTTTGGTATGGCAAAGCTATGCCACCTCAATGACAGCATCCTTTCAATGGCGGAAGCAAGAGGGGCGGTTGGTTTCATCGCACCAGAAGTGTTCTCCAGAGGCTTTGGAGTCGTCTCGACAATGTTTGATGTTTACAGCTATGGGATGATGCTCCTAGAAATGGTCCAAGGGAAGAAGGATCAGAAAGGAAAGACAGACAGCTCTAGTGAAACATTTTTTCCGCATTGGGTTTGGGATAATTTGGCGAGGGAGTTGCATGGATCCGAAGCCAAATATGTAACTGAAGAAATCGTAAGAAGGATGACCTTGGTTGGATTGTGGTGCATACAGATGAACCCTGAAAGCCGCCCATCCATGAGCAGGGTTATAGAGATGTTGGAGAGGAGCATGGGTGAACTGGAGATGCCGCCACGGCTGTTCCTCTTCTCTCCGGTGCACTCGACAACAGCTTCATCCTATGCATCTGTCCAAGTTATGATGTCTTCACCATGATATGCATTAGGCTCTGGTCGATGCTAAAAAAAAATATTTGACAAAACCATTAGCAGCAGTGTACATGTAATTCTTGTCAGGCTTACGGTTTTAACCTCATTGTATTATTTCATATTTAGATATTTGAGAATGTAATTTCTGTCCTGTAGAGTTGCCTTCCAACAGTTGGGTTGCCTTCCAACAGTTGCTGACCAGTTGCAGCAACCAAACGTGTTGGCTCAGAGAAAAATAAGCATGGCCAAAATAGTCCGCGTTCCTGTTCTCACCCACCACTGGCACATGACACAACCCAGAAGCAACTCAACTTGCATGTCACCTTCTCAATGGCCTTCCCGTCATTGTTAGCAGTCCCTGTTCCTAGCAAGAGCTTTCATGGTTACGGCCTTGAGCTGCAAACGGGCAGACGCGCGGGGACCTAGCCATGCATCCCATACCTGTTCTCGCTGCCCGTAGGCGGTATGCAGCCGCTCTTGATATATTCACAATTTTTTTTTTTTGATGAATTTTACACGAAAGCGGGAACAGCTAGCTCCTGCCAGGGTGCCCATCAAGACCATTTTCCTGGGCACCAACTTTTCCATTCGTATTCAGCACTGAGCTGCTCCTTGTCAGTATCAACAACACCAATGAGGACCTCGTCTCATTCCACAACTGTTGTGTGGTCCACAAAAACTGGAGGTCCTCAACAATGAACCGAAGCAACACATCTGATAAATTCAGCAAACGTTAAGACTCTCAAGAAAACCAGCGAATTTCCTTTTGAAGCCATTATTATGTTACTAATATTTTTTGCTCATGTGAATTATATGAGAACACGAGGACTAGATGCAGAGAAAGACTTGACTGAGTTAGACAGAGGCATCTACGTATATAGATTGCAGTCAGATCGTACCCTGGACCAAGTTAAGAAAATGCAATGATAGATTAGCCAGGTACTCTGGCTACCGCCTCACCTCCTTGTATTCAACTGACCCTGTGTCCTCCAGACCTTCATGCAGTTCATCGGCAGATCTGCTGTCAGTCCGATGTCGCCAGCCAGCTTGGTGTTGTTGGGTTGCTCCCCCAAAACATGCGGCGCGGCGGTGTAACTATGTCAGAGGTCGGAGCCCTTCGGGCTGCTTGTCCCAGAGCAAGCAAATGAGACGACGTGTGGGTTGACGCTCAAATGTGGCAAAATCATAGAGGGTAGCTTTAAGTTATAACAAGACTAATTCAAACTTATGATTGGAGGTCACCTCCTGATGGCTCTCTTTAAGAAGATCGAGATGGATATGAACATGGTCTAAAATGGAGCTCTTATGACAAGTTCAAAGATGCTCATGTTAACACCAGATTCAAGAATAACATGAAACTCAATTAAGATTACTTCTGACAGAAACATTTCAACACAAAAGTTGTGTGTCTCGTCGAAACGGTCGATTTTTATATGAAAATTGTCTCAATCCAAGTTCGTATGCAAAAGTTAGAGACATTGGAATGCAGCCCTGCCAGGAGGCAAAATATGGCGTGCCCCACCAAACAAGTGTCTGATCGGTAGCGCCACCAATCGACTGTTTTGTGTGAGAGATTCGGCCCTCAAGATGGCTTTGAATTGAAAAACGTGCAACACGAAAGTTGTTTGTCTCGTCGAAACGGTCAAATATGCTTTTTGGCTCATCTTCATCCGAGATCGTTTGTGGCCTGTGAGACCTAAAAACCGAACTGATGTTCCAGACTTACCTAAATCCGAGTTCGGTTAATTTTGAAAAGATTTGGACGTGATTTAGACATGATTTGTAGTCCTTTTATTGTACGGAAAGTCCATCCTCCTCTTATATACCTAAAGGGGTGACGGCCGATTGAACAACACACAATCGAAGAATCATCTATCACTTTTTTATCTTTTATCTTCTCCCTTGTTCTTCTTCTTCCTCGTTCTTCGTTCGTTCTTCTTGTTGCAGGGCGACAAACCTCGAGGCCCTAGAGGCGGTCAGGCCGACATATGGCAGCCCATAGCCGCCGCGCGTCCAGACGGGGTCCCTCCCAGGCGCGTGGGGTTTCGGGTCTACAAAAGCATCTGTCGGCTGTCCTGCGTATCATGTTGCCGGTGGGATCCCCTTCGACATGAGCTGCGGTGCATCACCCTCGGCGTTGGAGGTACACGGTGATGTGTTCGTGTGCGAACACACTTTTTGGCGACTCAGCTGGGGACGAAGCTTCGGACGGTCAAAGAGATCGTCATCTAGGGTTTGCAATCTATAAAGGTAATATGAATACCCAATTCACTTATGTAGATGCAAATAATGCATATGTTGTTGCTAGAACGTTTAATGCGCATAATGTGTCGGCTAGCCCTAGTTTTATCAATCATGCATCTAGTTATATGCAACAGCCGATTCAGAATAATATTCATGCTTCAACTTATTTAATTTTAGCAACATGCCACATATGTAATCCAACTCCCATGCATCGGCAACCCCACAAATCTATATGTCGATGAACAACGTGATAAGTTTGTTTAATCAAGTTGAGACACCCCATGTAGGAACTTTCAATAGTATGCAACAAAGTGTTTCAACTTTTTATTCATCAGCAAGTAATTTGCAATATGTTAATCCAAACATGCCGGTGGATAGGGGAAATGGCCATGCTACTACTTGTCATTCGGCCAATTACCCTTAAACATCATATGCTACATCTTATGCTACTAATTTTTTGTCATCAAATGCAACTGTTGATATCCATAATTCGGCTCCGCACCTTCACGGTTATGGCTGAATAATTGAAACTTCTGCCAGAGCACAAATGCCTTCATCTACTACCGTGGCATATCATGTCCCCCCTGTTGGGGAACGTAACATGCAATTTCAAAATTTTCCTACGCTCACGCATGACCTATCTAGGAGATGCATAGCAACGAGAGGGGGAGAGTGTGTCCATATACCCTCGTAGACCAAAAGCGGAAGCGTTAGGTTAATACAGTTGATGTAGTCGAACGTCTTCGCGATCCAACCGATCAAGTACCGAACGTACGACACCTCCGAGTTCAGCACACGTTCAACTCGATGACGTCCCTCGAACTCTTGATCCAGCAGAGGGTCGAGGGAGAGTTTCGTCAGCACGACGGCGTGGTGATGGTGATGGTGATGTGATCCGCGCAGGGATTCGCCTAAGCACTACGTGAATATGACCGGAGGAGTAAAGTGTGGAGGGAGACACCGCACACGGCTTGGAACAATTGGTGTGTCTCCAAGGGGTGCACTGCCCACATATATAAAGGAGGGAAAGGAGGGGGTCGGCCACCAAGGGGCTCGCCAAGAGGGGGGAATCCTACTAGGACTCCAGTCCTAGTAGGATTTCCCCCCTTTTTTCCTTCTCATGGAGGGGGAAAGAGGGAAGGAAAGGGGGGGGGGGCGCCCCCTCCCCCTTTACCAGTTCAGACAGCCCATGGGGGGGGGACCCCTTGTGGGCTCCCCTCTCTCCCCTCTATGGTCCATGTTGGGCCATTACTTCCTCAAGGGGTTCCGGTAACCCGTCGGTACTCCCGTAAATATCCGAAACGTCCCGAAACCATTCTGGTGTCCAAATACTATCGTCCAATATATCAATCTTTACCTCTCGACCATTTTGAGACTCCTCGTCATGTCCGTGATCTCATCTGGGACTCCGAACAATCTTCGGTCACTAAAACACATAACTCAAAATACAAATCGTCATCGAAAGTTAAGCGTGCGGACCCCGGGTTCGAGACCTATGTAGACATGACCGAGACACATCTCCAATCAATAACCAACAGCGGAACCTGGGTGCTCATACTGGTTCCTACATATTCTACGAAGATCTTTATCAGTCAAACCGCAATAACAACATATGTCATTCCCTTTGTCATCAGTATGTTACTTGCCCGAGATTCGATCGTCGGTATCCTCATACCTAGTTCAATCTCATTACCGGCAAGTCTCTTTACTCATTCCGTAATGCATCATCCCGTAACTAACTCATTAGTCACATTGCTTGCAAGGCTTATAGTGATGTGCATTACCGCGAGGGCCCAGAGATACCTCTTCGATACACGGAGTGACAAATTAATCCTAATCTTGATCTATGCCAACCCAACAAACACCTTCGGAGACACCTGTAGAGCATCTTTATAATCACCCAGTTACGTTGTGACGTTTGATAGCACACAAGGTGTTCCTCCGGTATTCGGGAGTTGCATAATCTCATAGTTAGAGGAATATGTATAAGTCATAAAGAAATCAATAGCAATAAAACTTAACGATCATTATGCTAAGCTAACGGATGGGTCTTGTCCATCACATCATTCTCCCAATGATGTGATCCCGTTCGTCAAATGACAACACATTTCTATGGTTAGGAAACTTAAACATCTTTGATTAACGAGCTATTCTAGTAGAGGCTTACTAGGGACACTATGTTTTGTTTATGTATCCACACATGTATCAAGTTTCCGGTTAATACAATTCTAGCATGAACAAAAACATTTATCATGATATAAGGAAATATAAAATAACAACTTTATTATTGCCTCTAGGGCATATTTCCTTCACCTCCTACACAATTACAGAATTTTGGCAACAACTCAGTGCCGAAAGAGTCTAAAAGTATCGGCGGGCAAACATATCCAGACTGGGTAATTGAGAACAAGCTTACATATTCTCTTGGGATTTGTGCAACTTTATTCACTAGAAACTAATAGAAGGCAGGAAGCCTCATGACTTTGCTGCTATAAAAGCTAGAGTTGTGCAAATGGTGCATTCTTCCAGTGGTGTACTATGCAGTGTACCCTCTCAACCATTGCAAAGTTTCGACAACTCGTTGCCGAAAGAGTCTCAATGAATTGAGGGGCAATCCCATGAGGAGTGGGTGGAATTTGAGATGAAAAAAAATTTAAAGCTCGCCAAGCTGAGATGTTGGCGAAAATTAGACAAGAACGAGCAGCCTTACAAATACAAAAAGATAAAAGTATTGATTCAGATAACAAAGAAAATTTGGTTATTGGAAAAGCCAAATCGAATATTATGTGTGCCGAATCTATTGAAAAAAAGAGGATGCCAAGGCGTTGGGGAGCCAACTGAAAGCGGAACAAAGTATCATTCAAATTACACCATTGTCATGCTCTACCAGCATATTCAAAAGAGGTATGTCTAGCAAGCGATTTACCTTTTCAGATTTGGTCGCAAGTTTATTGTTGATGCATCTATTATACAAAAATTATAAGTAATTCTAAAAGACCAATGATGAAGGAAAATTTACTTGTTAGCAATAAAATTGTTACAAATCATACCGGTCAATACATTGTACCATTCAAAGAGACCGATGGTGACTTATTATTGCAGCCAAAGCTTTTCCCATTCCCTTATTTAAAGTTCATATCTAATTGGGTAGTTTTGCTTGCTTCATACTTCTCAATTGAGACATGTATGTTCTAACAATTTTGATTTCAGAAATTTGAATCCAATGTTGTACTCTGTTGAGAAAACCGATGATACTATAATTTGTTTTTCAATGACACCGAAGATAGAGTGCAAAACACGATGCATAGCCGAATGGGGTGATGTAAAATCTGAACCATTCATTTTCTTAACTCCATATCCGTTCTCACAGCAACATCGGCTAGAAAATAAAAAATTTACCTTCAATTCAAGCATGTGCAATCAAATATTTGATTTGTTGCTGAAAAATAATTACATAAGAATTCTTGATTACCATGTCAAGCCCTCAATTCAAGGAAGAATGTATTGCAGGTTGCATCATTCGTTCAAAAATAATTTTGAGGATTGCAACATGTTTCGTCAAATAGTTAAATCGTTCATCAAAAAAGAACGATTAAAATTTGTTGAAACACCAAGGGATGACCAGTCTATTCCGGTTGGTCCTGATGGCAAAAAGATTTTGAATTGGCTACTTCAAGATGATTCCGTTAAGAATGAGAAGGTAAAATTGCAGGTGATGAGATCAAGCTTTCAAGTAAAGAAGTTGTTCAAGGGTACAATCAAAATATTCTTGAATGCATGAGTTCTACCGAAGTTACAGTGAAGACGCCAAGGACTGGGGGGCAGTAAGCAAATCCTATGATCAATGAAAGCATACAAAAAGAAAACAAAGGCCAAAATAAGCGTAAGGGTAAGAGATTAAAAATCACCTTCGCTGAATTATTAGATAAATATCAAAATAAGAGTGAAGAGAAAAGTGCTTATCGGTCAAGTAGTTCAGAAGCATTAAGATCACTCCCTAGGTGCAAATTCGTGGGTCGGTATTGGCAAAGTGAGAATCTCAATGGAACATATTCATATCCTTACTTTGGGCCGCCAATGCCAATGTCGTGGATACCTCTTTATGCTCATGTAAATCCATATCCATCATGGGACAGGTATGATACAAGGGAACATTCTCCATCTTATTTTAGACCATCTCACCAATATTATGCAGCTCCAAGAAGATCAACATTTGAAAAATCATGCGTCAAAGACCGTTTCAATCATAAGGAATCGGTCAAGAGCTCAAGGAATAAGAAAGAGGTGGTCAAGCAAGTTTACCGCGTGAAAATAGATAGTCGTAAGTGTGCTACTTCAGATTTGATCTCGAATAACAAAGAGCCAATTAAAGTGTTGACATTGGCTACAAAAGGCAAAGAAGTGAAGCAATCAATTGGTAAAAATCAGAGTGCCAAATCTGATGGAAAGAAGTTGAGGGTGCACAAGGGCCACAAAGAATTGCCATTGGTTGAAACAAAATCACAGTCGAGGTGCTCACTCGGCTTATCGTATTGGAAAAAGAAGGAGCTACAAAAGCTTAGTGCACAAGAGCTGAGAAACAAGAACGTGGCATGGGTTCCCAAGAGGAACAGTCAGAATAAAAATGATGCATGTCCTTCTATTGCAACAAGTGTTACAAAAGTGAAGAAAGAGAAGGATGGAAGCGAAAAACAATTAAGCTGAAGGTGTGCATCATTCCATGAAAATATTTGGTTAGCACATCATCCATATTCTTCAAACATGTCACTGATGTCTTTGCCATGGAACGGGGGCGATTTTACCGTATGGTCACCCTGGGCATGTGTCCGGGCTCGACGACGCTGTTTACATGAATTCCAACGAGCTAGCCATGCCATCAGAATCGTTAAACTTGTTGAAATATGCTGGAAAATCGCGAAATCAACTCTGGAAGCGAACGAACTGCACTATCTGGGCCACTTTGACCATTTCCTTGCATATTGGGCCTTTCTCGCTACAACGAAGAGGCCATAGGTCCATTCTTTTGTTTCCTAACATGGGCTATAGTTACGGGCTAGCTCGTGAAACACGATTCAGAATCGATCGATTGAGGAAGACGGGGGACTTCGATTCGCCGGATGGAACTGACGCTCGGCAGCGCGCGCACTGCCCCTCGATCTCAGAGACGGACTGGCCAACAACAGAGTGCGGAGAGGCGGCGAGCGGCCGACAAGAGATGTGGTGAGCGGCGGGGCCTCGACTCTGGCCGGTGACAATCGCGACTCGCGATCGAAAGTGCAAGGGCACATGGGTCAAAGCGGTGTTTATAAACATCGTAGATTGGACTTTTTTGTTTATAAACAAAGAAAGGTTTAAGTGAATTATTTGGTATTGTGTCTAATGTTTTTATTTACTTCTAGGATATATAGTATGGAATGGAAGTGTGTATATTGCACATGACGGTAATCCAAATGTGATACTTGTGGTGTTTATTAGACCAAAGTGAATTTTAACTTATGATCGTGCCCGGGCTTTGGCAATTTGCTACCTCCTCCACTGCCATGGAATGCATCCCCAGGTATGATTGGTTACTCTCCATGGGATTATTTTGATCCATGGATGCAATATAATTTTTTATGTCATGAAAGGGTATTATCAAATCATTTTATATTTGATTAGATACAAGTTTGTTCCTGATCTAGATGGATATGAACATGGTCTAAAACAGATCTCTTATGCAATAGTTATGACAAGTTCAAAGATGCTCATGTTGACACCAGATTAAAGAATGGCACGAAACTCAATTAGGATCGCCTCTGATGGAAAACGTTTCAACACAAGGTTCTGCGTCTCGTTGAAACGGTTGATTTTGATATAAAAAATGTCCCAATCCGAGTTTGTATACAAAAGTTAGAGCCATCGGAATGTAGCCCTGCCAGGAGGCAAATATGGCGCGCCCCACCAGACAAGTGTCTGATGGGTAGCACCCCCAATCGGCTGTTTTGCGTGAGGGATTCGGCCCTGAAGATGCCTTCGAATTGAAAAACGTTCAACACGAAAGTTGTTTGTCTCGTCGAAACAGTCAAATATGCTTTTGGGCTCATCTTCATCCGAGATCGTTTGTGGCCTGTTGGACCTAAAAACCTAACCGATGTTCCAAACTTACCTAAATCCGAGTTTGGTTAATTTTAAAAAGATTTGAACGAAATTTGGAGTCTTTTTTTGTACGGGAAGTCCATCCGCCTCTTATATATCTAAGAGGTGACGGCCGATTGAACAACACACATTCAAACAATCATCTACCATTTTTTTTTTATCTTTTATCTTCTCCCTTGTTCTTCTTCTTACTCATTCTTGGTTCGTTCTTCTTGTTGCAGGGCGGTAAACCTCGAGGCCTTAGGGGCGGTCAGGCCGACCTAGGTCAGCCCATAGCCGCTGCACGTCGAGACATGGTCCCTCTCAGGCGGGGGGTCTACAAAAGTATCCGCCGGCTATCTTGCATATCGCGCTGCCGGTCGGATCTCCTTCGGCGTGAGCTATGGTGTATCACCCCCGGCGTCGAGGGTAAGCAACGACGTGTTCGTATGCGAACAGTGTGATAGGCTTGGCTTTGGGTTCAAGGTAAGTTGCACAAACAAGTAACAACACTCCAGACCTCGTGTACTATCCGTAAATCAGCCGCCATGCGGGCCTTTTGGAAAGGCCGAGCGGGTGACTTAATGTGCGTGCATGGTCCATGGGCCACTGGTGCTGCGGAGATGCATGCACATCCGGTGAACGAACGGTAGTGCACTATGAGCGGTCACATCCAACAGCACATCAATGGCCGACCGAGCCAAGTCAAAACGGACGGATGGTTTAGCCCAACACGCGACCGCATCCGTATTTTATGTCTGTTTGGCGTCCAGTCCGCCCCATTTTCGGTGCAAATATGTGCCCGGTTTGCGTCCACGCGGGCGCCAAACGGACGGTCCGCGCTTGCTCCTCGCCCGCCTCGGGGACACGTGGCGTCCGTCCACCTACCTCCACCGTCTAACAATAATGCGCGCGCGGCGAGACCGGCTGTCATTCACAAGGGCGGAGGTTCGTCATCCTTCTCAATGTGGAAGTCGTGGACCGGTCAGTCCACAACTTCCACTTCCTGGCCGGCCTGCCTCCTCGAGCCCCGACACGAGCAAACCGGCGATGCCTTCTCCGTCCCCGTCCCTGTCCCTGTCACCGCCGCCGCCCATGACCGAGGAGGAGGAGGCCTGCCTCATGAGGTGGGTCATGGAGGACTCCATGGCCACCCATGACGAGCGGCAATGGGATGGCCTGAAGACCGCGCAGGCCCTCTCTGCGGCCGGCGATGTGGCCATCCTGGAGGCGGATCATGATGTCAAGGAGGAGGTGCAGGACGAGGCGTCCGTCGCCGTGTGGAACCCTCGTCTTACGGGCCAGCGGTGGAGCTGGTCGTGCACGGCGCCAGAGATGGCCGACTCGGTGGGCGTCGGCCCATGGTCAGCCACACAGCCGCGGTCACCAGAGCAGGAGCAGGGGCCACGGTGCAGGGGCCACCAGCATACCTTTGGCAGCCACCTCCCTACGTCGACCTCAGCAGCAACGACGACGATTAGGACGGCGGCTCCTCAAGACGATAGCGGACACCGGCGACGGGCCTATTTCTAGTTTTCTATGTTTTTATTATGTTTTAGTTTAATTAAGACCTGTGTTGAACTTTGGTACTATAGATGTGTGGACATTCATGTTTATATTTATTTTTTTTCATATTATTTCCTAGTTCATTTATGTTACTTTTGGGCAAATATCAAAGACCACAAACCCGGACGGTTTGGGATGAGGCGTGCCGGTTGGGCGCATCGATGGCCGTACGACCGAAAGTGGACTGGCGTGTCTATTTTCTTGCCCTAAACAAACGAAAAACAGACAAACCGAACATCCATTTGGGGTTGTGTGTTGGAATTGGCCTTAGAAAAGTCGTTACTCGACCGGTCAAAGCCTTTTGAAGAAGAGTCAAAGTCTTTTCGGGCTCCCAGGATGCATGGACTCACTACCATTCATTCTCCAACTTAGTCGAACCTCTCCACAGCCTTCATGGAGACATATTCCAAATCTTGCGCGAGCGCACCTCTGGCCCACCATGACCCAAAAAAACTCCATCCGGATCGAACCCTAGCCTCACTTCACTTCGCCTCGCTCCGCTCCCCTTTTTTCAATCCGTCAACTTCCGTTCTCCGGCGATCATGTCCAGCACTGGTAGCCACTCCAGCGGTGCTGGTGCTCTAACATCACTTGGAGATGGGGAGATCATGTGGTGTGTCACGATCCCTGGACCCCTATCCATCTATCGGACCGGACCGATAGACCCAGTCACCAACTTGAATTTGGTACTTGACAACACTGCTTCGCCACACTCGGCAAACTTCGTCTGACGACATGCATGTCCACCAGTGTGTTGGTCCGTCACTGTGTCCTGTGCTTACCGCACGCCTCACCTCTACAACATGTCAAGCTTGCGTTGTCACTGTTGAGTCTCCAGGGTGGTGAACTCACACGACTGAAACCCCACAAGGACCAATAGTTAGTGTTAGAAGGGAAAGAGAGGGACCGATCTGATGGAATAGTCTATATTGTATTGCTTGAGCCTCGTGGGCATATATATAGGAGTACATGGTCATCTTGGAGTACAAGACAAGGTAGAATAATATCCTACGCTATCCTAGCTTTCCTATACAATCACGTTACTCAACATCCTCCCGCAGTCACAATGGTAGCGACGCAGACGGTGAGACTGGAGAAGAATCCGAAGGCAAGCTAACGGACACCCCCCACAGTCGTAACGGTCGATGCATCACGGAGTCGTGGCTGGAGTGAAAACCGACGAGGGTGCTCAAGCAGGCGGTAGCCCTTTGTGCCGTTTGTCGATGTAGCCAAGAGCGTGGGTGGTGGAGCCGTGGTCGAGGTAGCCGTGCGAAGAATGTCGTGGTCGATGTCGAGTTGGGGCAGCCGGTGTCGAGGAAGTCGCCGTGGAGCCGCGGGCGCAAGGAGACACCGAGTTAGTCGTGGGCGCAGTGGTGTCGAAGTAGTGGTGCGCCAGGAAGGAGATGATGTTGACGACGCATCGCGCCGGGGTTGCCAACCCCGGGGACACATCGTAGACGAAGGCACGCGCGGTGTTGCTAGCACCGGGCATGCGTAGAGGGACGAAGACGAAGTTGACGAAGCGCCGCACCAGGCTTGCCAGGCCCGGGGACACGTCGTGGATGAAGGCACGCATCGGTGTTGGCAGCACCGGGCATGCGTAGACGAGGGGCCAGCACGAGCTGTATGCCACGTCTAAGAAGTCGGAGGGCCAGCAAAGAAGAACTCGACGACGGTTGCGGCGCCAATCGGCACGGGGCCAATGTCGCCCGCGGTTATCGGAGTAGATGAAGCGGTCGGGGTAGATGACGACGACGCTGGCGACGGGCTGGTGCTGGACGAAGACGAAGGAGGTGGACGGGCAGCTGCGGCGGCTACAAGGGTAGCGGCGGCGGCTACAAAAGAAGAGCGGCGGCGGCGGCCTGACGACGACGGCGGCGGCTAGGTTAGGAACGCGGCGGCGGTGCTTGAAGTAGGCGAAGAACCCGACAGCGTGACGAAGACCGGCGCGGATGGTGGCGTTCACGCGCCAAAGGAGGTGGTGCGGCGCATGCCACAGGAAGTCGACGCGCGGGGACGGCAGTGGACAGCGGGCCGCGGCGCTACGGCTCGAAGGGGCGACACAGCGGCGGCGGGCGAGTCGGGGCGATGACGGAAGACCTCGGGACGGTAGCAGGGACCGCGGGCCGCGGTGGTACAGCCCGAAGGGGCGGCACAGCGGCGGAGCGCGGGGTGGCGCAACCGCGTGGACGGTCTCGAGACGGCGGCATGGACCGCGTGCCACGCTCGCTACGGCCCGACGGGGCGACGCAGCGGCGGCGCGAGGGTCGGTGCAGCCACGGGGACGGCCTGGAGCGGACGGCCTCGGGGCGGCGGTAGACCGCGGGCCGCGGCACTACGGCCCGAAGGGGCGACGCAGCGATGACGCGGGTCGGTGCAGCCGAGAGAAGAACCACGGGGCGGCGGCGCTGCGGCCCGACCGGGCGACGCAGCGGCAGCCCGTTGCTCGATCGGGGGAGGGGCGCGCTGAACTCGGAGACGATCTTCACGGGACCTGCGGAGGCGCGCATAACTGACGGGCCAGGTCGGTCGCACGGCGTAGATGAGGCGGATCGCGGCGGCGAGCGGGTGATCAAGCCGATCGCGCGCGAGGTCGGCGATGCCGCTCGGTGGAGGCGTGGTGGCGGCGGAGTCCGAGATGAAGCCGGCGGCGGCGGGCGGCAGGGCGGCTATGATTGGCCGCCGCATGGCGCGAGGCCACCGGGTCGGGGTGATGCAGGAGTCCCGGTCGGAGCAGGGCGGTGCCGGCCGGCGTAGATCGACGGGCGGGCCGGCGCGCGGACGACGGCCTTGTGGGTTGCCTGTCACGCGAGGCCGCCGGGTCGGTGAAGTAGCCGGCCGGTTGCGCCGATGTCGGAGTAGAGGCGCGAGGTGTCGACGGCGGCGGTGGGCGACGCAAACCGATCAAGAAAAGATCGGAAAACCAAAAAGTAGACGCCGATCAAAACGACTTGCGAGAGAGAAAACCCGGATCAAAGGACCGGGAAAAAGACTCTCTAGGGCAGCCAGCCAACACAACCAGCGGACGAACCCTAGGTACGGGCGGCGCGGCCCCCGGCGGCGGTCATGGAGGCTGACCGCCCCGGGGGTGGCGCGCAAGTGTGGAAGCGGCGGCGGCTAAGGTTTAGAATCGACTTGCGATAGATACCATGTTAGAAGGGAAAGGGAGGGATTTGATGGAATAGTCTATATTGTATTACTTGAGCCTCGTGGGCATATATATAGGAGTACATGATCATCTTGAAGTACAAGATAAGATAGAATAATATCCTACGCTATCCTAGCTTTCCCATACAATCACGTTACTCAACAGTTAGTAAAGTTGGTAAGTGACTGAGAGGGAGGCCGAGCCCAAGCCCAAGGCCCGAAAGCTGGCCTGCCCACTTGGAGACCGGTTGCGATTCGGTGTGGGGGATCGATGCGTGGAGGAATTCACTTCGCGTCGGAGAGGGAGAGAAGGAAACCCTAGCTGCCATCCTCTTGCTCGTCCGTATCTGCCTGGTTGGTGGTGGCATGGCGATGCGCACGATGGCCGCGAGCCTGAAGCAGAAGCTCCCCGTCGCCGTCCAGCGGGTGTTCGCGTCTTCTCGGGCTCCGGTTCGCTCCCCATCTTGATCTTCTACCGCGGTCTTATCGTAGTCTTTGGTTGATTCAATCGATCGATTCACCTTGCTGCGTTGCGCAATTGGTACCGCACAAGCCGATCTATCCTTGTCTTTGCCTGCCGGCGCGAATTTGTTTGCATGATCTTGGATTCTTGGTAGTCACTGCGTGCTTTGTTGGTTATTAAAGTTGCGGCATTCAGCTTCGATTTATTACCTAATAGCAAAAACCTTGCCGATAGCCACCGCTCGTCAAACCAAGCTCTAGGACATGTGTCCTCCAGGATCCTCTTGTTACGAGCAATATAGTTTTTTTTATATGAAATTAGCGATGCAGTATCAATTCCCTGAATGTTCTGGTGGAAGTATTAGAGATTGATACAACGAAAAGTTCCTTCCTATGATGGAGATTGTGGGTACCACAGTTCCTGCTTATGTTGGTTGGATTTTTAACATTAATTGGCAATTTTGCAACTGTTGAAAACCAAAAAAATTACAAATAAATACCACTTCATCAAAAAACAGCATCTCATGCTTGTTTTCGGTATCACCATCTGTTGTCCAGGATCCCTCTTTTGCTAGAAGCAGACAGATTGCCTTGATTGCCCTATTTCGCAATATAGATTTTTAGACAAACCTAGCAATATGGGTTTAGTTACTAGGTTGCTGGTTAATTCTGTACGAAACCTTCAGCATACATTAGGTACCATCCCAGCTCTAACGATCTGTATCAATTGCTTGTAGGCAACCTCCAGCAACCCTACTACCGCCATCGACAGCCTTGATCCAGAATTACGGTAAGACACTAAACACGGTAGATTGATTCATTCATGATACTATTGGTCCTAACCCTCCGTCCTTTTCCCCTATTGAAGCCAGCGGGTGCTCAACGAAGTCGCGAAGATAATCAAGAGGAAGCGCAGGAAGGACCTCTTGGCCGCTGGTGCTGGCGTTAGTTGTGGAGGGATTCTTACGTCATATACACTTTATCAACTCAGCAGTTGAAGTGATGACTGTCTCACCAAGTGAACTGATGAATGGAAATCTATCCTGCACTGCATGTTTAACTATCTATCCTGCACTACATATTTAACTAGCTAGTTGTATGATTCCTGTCCTGTCTTATGTGAGAGCACTCAATATAAGATGAGGGTTCTAAGTTCTGTGGAAGTGATGACCATCTATAAGTTCTTTGATGGCATGTGAGATGTAATAGCACTCGTATATTTGTATGGGATCTATATGTAAGCTTGTGATTAATCTGTTGTGGCATCTTGATGATGTGCAATTGCACTTTGTTTGTGTGTTGTGTGATAATTGTTTCTGGTTGAACTGGCCTAGAACTTTTTGTCATGGGTTCTACTGGCATTACTTTTCATTCTGATGGTCTGAATGACTGTTGTGTGAACCGACCTACGCTGCTGTCGATTGCAATTTGTTCTTTCATTGAAGTTAAGTGAAGGCTCTGAGAATTATTATTTTTTGCATTCTCTGAATGACTATTGTTTGTATGTAGTTCTACCCCAGGAGAAGCTGAGTTAAACTGAGAATGGGGGGAAAACTTTCCGACTCTTCCTGCTCGCAAGCGGTGCCCGCTATGACTCTCATGAGTGGCTTTACCGCAGCTGTCGAGCCTTCAAATTTTGAAAATAACAAGCAGCCCAAATCCAAGAAGTAAACTAATTCAGTTCTTCCGGGATTGCTATATATCTTTTGGGTATCTTTCTACAAACTTTGCATTGACACCACGATCACATGGACAATGTTTATATGTTGTTTTGAAGTTCATCCAAGAAAATAAACATTCTGATATTTGATTCCATTTTTACTATACAATAGACCAACTAGGCTATGACCATACTGTGGAGAAGTTGTTCATCCTGGCGATTGTTATTGTTTTGTGGCATTTTTTTATACAATCATATATGATTTTTTCGTGTGCTGCTTGAAATTCACATTGCATCCTCAAAAGATGATTGATGGGTTTGCAATTCTGCTTTTGTTTATGAGAAGGGGTCATCTTAGAGTATGAATTCAACATATTATACTTGTATAAATTTATTTTCAATTGCACGCTTACTAGTAGTATCAGACATAGAGCCTAAATGGCCCTCAAAAGAAAAAGAAAAACATAGAGCCTAAATGCATGCGCCTCAAGCCACTCAAACGGCCACTCGCTCGCCCCGTCAACCCAGGCGTGTGCCAGCTACGTGTGCCAAGTAGCGGTCCTCACGATACAATAGTACGAACGCTGACCAGCCAGCCAGCATCTGGTAGACGCGGCCATCGGCACCATCCCGTCGCGCGCGGGGCGACACTGTGCTGTGACACTACTCCTGTTGCTCGGGGCATGTGCACCTCACGCCTTGATCTCCTCAATCAGAGGCACTGAAGCTGATAGATTTTTTGTCTGGAGCACTCAACATATATGGCTGCCAGTCCCTTGGTGTCGACCTCCAAACGTGGCCGCTGGATACCCGTTTGCATGGCAGGGAGCACCACCGTACGGCAGGCTATGAGCTCGGTTAGTTCAGGGTCAAATACTCCAGGGAAAATATAGCAAGACGCACCTCTAAAAGCTCCGTCATGGTCACGAAGAACGGCTCCGTCAGAATTCGCTTTGGTCCACCCCTGCTCTGGCGGACTCCAACGCTGGACTAGTGTCATGCTTGGAATTAATCTTGAACTTTCTCTCATGAGCAGCACGCCACTCCTGCAGATGTCAAACAACATCTTCCACCACGCTTCCAGTACGTTAGGCGTGTTGGTCTCGAGGTTTGGACCTGGGAAAGTTAGGCGCCATGCTTTGGCAGAACCGTGTGATCAGATGGTCTGCCAAGTCAAAGGCAGACCAGAGGATACAAGGCATCGGTACGACGTACGAGGCAATCTCTTCAATTATTTCCTTTTTTTAGGGCATAATGGTTGTGTCCAGTACGCCGGCCGAACCGTTCCGCCGGACGCATGCTGGCCTTTGGATTAAAACGAATCCAACAGCATCGATCGCTTCGCACATCAGATGACCCACATGCTATAGACTTTCTTCCTCCTCTGGCTACCCCCCTACCGTCCTTCCCTACTCCGGCTAACCCACTGCCCACACCCCCATATCCCGGCGCTGCATGCTGCCATGGACGCGCTGCCACCTACGTGAAGCACACACAGACGGGGGTTGATTCGAGCTGGTCTCGAAGAGGAGAGATGACGGAGGCGGCGGTGGATGCAGGGGTCGGCGGCGGATGCAGCAGTAGTCGCAGGTGCGGCAACAAGTCTGTGCTTGCACGAAGGTGGCCCGACGCTGTCGCCGGCGACCAGCGCCGCAAAAAAGGGAGAGGGTGCTGCTACTGGCGACGGGGGGCGGAGGAGCAACGATGATGGTGAACCTGAGCCGCATGTTTCTTTTGCTGCAACCGGCGATAGAAGAAGCTACTACAGAATAATTTTTTGCTACATCCATTTACGACTTAGATGCGACCAGCC
This sequence comes from Triticum dicoccoides, assembly GCF_002162155.2. Taxonomy (NCBI): domain Eukaryota; kingdom Viridiplantae; phylum Streptophyta; class Magnoliopsida; order Poales; family Poaceae; genus Triticum; species Triticum dicoccoides. Next base: position 37,674,565 of record NC_041385.1, on the reverse strand, counting down.
ATGGCAAGGACGACATTTTTGCTTCAACCATCTCAATTTTTTGCTACTACCAAATAACTTTTTGCTACATACATTCTCGAGGCCATGATGCTTTACAACTTAGATGTGACTGGCGACGGCGAGGACTTTTTTTTATGCAACCGGTGTCTTCATTTGCTACAACCATTTAACAAGAAGCTTCAAACCCATGACGGCCCGGCGGCAACAAATGCTACAAATCATGAACGGTAAAGGGCTACAACCATGAACGGCGAAAGCTACAACCATCGACGAAAAAAAGCTTCAACCAGTGAAAAAAAAGTTTCAAACGTCGTCGCGCACCGACGAGGAAAGTTCTATCTATCATCTGGTTGAAGCTTTTTTCATGCAAGTTTGAAGCATTCCGTGTCAACGGTTGTATCTCTCTCTGATTTGTCGTGCTGTTTGAAGCCCCGGTTGAAGCTTTTGCCATGGCGTGTGTGCCCCATAGGTGGGGGATGCTCGAGAGCACGGGTGAAGTTGGCGACGAGTACGGCCGGCGAGGACTGAGCCCGCCATAAGGACAGTCGGCGAGGACGGACGGCGAGGAACGCGACCTGTGGCGAGGACGACCGGCGAGGAACGCGACCAGCGGCGAGGACGCCGGTGAGAGGCGGCGACGGGAGAAGGACCGCTCGACAGGGTGCCGGGGTGGGGGTGGGGTGGGGGGACAGCGCCGCTACATGTTGACTCGCGTGCGAAGGTTGAAGGTTGAGGACGAGAGGGGATCTGACAGCTAAGGAATGGGAAGATCTGACGGGCAGGGTGCGACCGGCCCAAATTTGGGCCGGCGCACCGGCAGATCACTCGCCTTTTCTTAGGAGTATATACCATTCCCTTATCTTGTCAAACAGATTTTGTACACAAGTCACAACCATAGCAAACAGGAGCCAGGAGGTGTAGGCCAAAGAGGACAAGCCTTGGCTCGATGGTTGGGGTTCACAGTGACCACCCAGCCTGCCCAAGATCGACCCCTGGGATCGATGTGGGTGTCTCATCTGTGATATTTTCCCCTTGCAGGTACTTCACACGTCTGCATGCCATGGATGATGATGTACCCGTTGTTCACAGGGTTGGATGTCTTCGAAATTTTCTCAAGACGTGTCAAGCTGTTATAGGTTGTAGATTTTGGTTGGTACATAGCAGGTGTGTATAGTGGTGTGCGTGCGTGCATATGGTGTTTTATGTTGTGCGCATCTACTGGTCTATGACCATATCCATGTAACCGAGGCTTGAAAAAGAGGTATAAGCCAAAGAGGGGATACAACCAGATACTGTAAATGTCGTGCATGGTGATGGAACCGATTGCGAGACCAGCGACGGGGCTGATTCCCACATGTGCAATAGTACTAGGGCACATTGTGGTCCTCACACGGTTGCACCTGCCCCGTGCAACTGTGGGGGTATCAACGTTGTGCCACTGCACACCGTGCATAGTCCACCCCTCATCCGGTATACGTGAAGGTAGCACTACACCGGATTTCTTATGTGCATCAATTCTTTTTGAGTCAGAAAAAAACTCCTCTTTTAGTTTTTTTGAAATAAAGGCCATATATTAATTAGCGCGAAACCATAAAAAACCACCCTTACAATAGACTAAAACTAATTTAACCCTAACACCACCTCCCGTTGTTGAAGCATTGGGGGCCCGCTACCCCATGTCGTCGGAGCGACAGACGAAGGGAGAGGGGCCCAGTATCGCAAGGGAATATGAAGCCCACTCTTTTGAAGGAGTCAACTTATAATCTTTGTGTTTGCTGGTTAAAGGATCTCAGTAATTGTCATGATGCTTCACCGAATCCCTACAATTCATTTTGTAACACAGTAGACAATAGAGAAAAAAAACTGTTGTCAAAGCATTGGGGCCCGCTACCTCATGTCCTCGGAGCGACAGTCAAAGGGAGAGGGGGCCGGTCTCGCAAGGGAATGTGAAGCCCACTCTTTTGAAGGAGTCAACTTATAATCTTTTGTTCGCTGGTCAAAGGATCTCGGAAATTGTCATAGTGCTTGACGGAATCCCTACAATTCGTTTTGTAACACAGTACACAATAGAGAAAAAAAACTGTTGTGGAATGCTTGTAGCGAGTGTGCATGGACATGGTCATATATATTGTGGTGTGCATGTTTAATAGTGCTCCTACGTCCGAAGTGAATAAAAAATTCCACCGAATTGCTGAAAAACGGGAGCATAGGGAAAGAAAACAAAAACGCAACGCTGTGGAAGCTTTCTTAGTTTTCCCGGCACAAAAAGAAATCATTTCTAAACTTAGCAGGTGGGTTCAGTTTGATACAAAATCTTCAAAAACATGTACCGCGGCTTCCGCAGTTTGGTTTTTATATTCACCGGAGGTACAAATCAACCTTGAACCGACACGTGAACACCAGCTTGATAGGAGGAACATTCAGGGCTACTCCGCTCTTTTGCAACAAAAAAGAAAACCTCTGTAATGAACACAAATGTTGTCGTAGGCCTGTGCAGACAAATTAACCAAATAATCCCCTGCCGCCAAGTTGTCGCAGGAGACATGCATGGGCGCTGCTCCGCTCGTTTTGAGGAGGCAAACGACATTGTCAACATTGACCCAGCGTCAAGTGGCTGGTCACGATTCATACCATTGTGTTTTGCTTAAGTATGGGAAAAGTGATCCTATGACCAAGATCTTGTCATCATACTATCTGGCTAGACTTTTTAGTGGCTTTGTCCCAGATAATTGTTTTGATTACCACGTCCGTCCTGGCAGAAGCCACAAAATAGTTTTCTTGTGGAAAAGGACCATATGTCCTGTCAAGTACTCCCTCCGTCCCAAAATTCTTGTCTTAAATTTTTCTAAATACGGATGTATCTAATTAGGTTTTAGTGTTAGATACATCGGTATCTAAACAAATATAAGACAAGAATTTTGGGACGGAGGGAGTACTACATAGTTTCTCTCATGTAAAAGAAAAACTGGTGTTGATGTATTATTGAAAAGCAACAAGTTAATCATTAATGTACTATAGAAATGAGATAAGTTAGTTACCCCATGTTTCCAGGTACATTAATTGGATCCTCCATCTATATCTATGTAGGGCTTAATGCATTTTTCGAGACTGTCTTTGACTATTGATAAGATTAATAGTGTATGAGATGTATAATATGAAAAATATATCATTGAAAGCTCCTTTCACGTACGAATTCAACGATATGCTTTGTGTAACTTGCATGTCATAAATTATAGCTCTAATATGTGGTCAAAGTTATCCTCAAAAAGTGCATTAGGCCCTATATATATGGATAGAGGGAGTATGGTTTGCTTTGTGGAGCCTTATGTTCTGCACATTTTTCTATACTCTGCAATTAGCAAACAAGTGATCCAAGCATTGTAATTTATGAAGAAATACATACTTGTAGAATTGGTGAAGCATCTTCTTCTTCCTCTGCAACTTCTTAATTTGCAGCTACATTCTGCATGTACTTGGTGTGCCTATTTTGTGATTTGGCATACCACATGTGGAACAATGCATGTTCACTCCATGCTTAGTACGTAATACGTTTAGCACCTTTTTTTTTCTTATCTTTTGGGCCCTCTTCCTTTTCCTTCTTGATCTACTAACTTGTTTAGTTAATATACATTGATGAACTTCAACCCACTTATTTCCTCCCAATGAGACCAGTCTCTCAGTGGCACTAGGTTGTACCATGCATGAAGGTAATTATCAACAGGGCAACAATTAAGCACCAACATCACACGGCCAGTCCTCTAACTTGCAACATGCAATTGCATGGCCACATGATATGCTAGAAAGTTGCCACCTTCTGCAATCACATGCCATCAAGCATATGTCAACAACATACTAAATAAGTTATGATATGTAAATTATTTCCGGAGTGTGTGGTCTTGTTGCATCACCAGCTGGAGGAGGCTGTGAGGATGTGTACCTTGGTAGCAGCCTTATGATGCGGTTGTGCTCGCCCTCATACCGGTGAAGGCCGCCCTCGATCCATTTGTTCCTCGCCTACATCAGGCGAATGCTAAGGCGAAATAGGGAATGTTGCACTGAGCGATAAGGTGGTCACTCCGTCGAGGAGGAGCTGCTTCAGTGGAAGGGTATTCATGTGTACTTATTGCTCATGTCATAGTGCAGTTGTTCCATTTTTCGATATTCTATATGGGTCATCAATCATGTTTTTTTGTGTGGTTTACTTCATCCCATGTTGCATTTTGCAGTTTTCTTTCTGTCAAACTGCACTCGTGCTACAGGGCCACTACTATACTTCTGTTGTAGTGTCACTTGCTGAATGCATGCCGTAGCAACATTGTTACAATGTTCTAATGTTGCATTATTGTGTTGCACTATTTAGATATTTGGGTGGAGAGCAAATGATCTTATGGCGTGGAAGGCGCTTCCTCTTGAGCTTGCATTGGACATATGTCGCCTTGTGCTCTTGACATGTATTTATTGCATATTTTTTTACAAGATCAATGATGCTTCCTGTTTGACTATATGACAGTTGAATTATTGTAATATGTTTGTAGTTATTGCGGTGTCTTAGGGCCTGTTCAAATCCTCTCCAACTCCTGGCTCCACAAACTCCACGGTCGAAGTTGGGCCGAATGTCTGAGCTCTAGGAAGCTGAATTACGAAGCTCGACACTCCCTACATGCAAAAAGGAGAGCGCTGCAAGCCCAACTTCGCAAAACTGAAGAGCTGGAGTTGTCTATATTTATATCAAAATGGCCAACGCTAAAGAAATTGATTCATCTAATCAATATGTTTTGTCCTCTATCCCCTCGTGTCCCTAGCGAATCAATACGATCCTCTACTATTTCCCTTAACATTGATTGGCTGGTTTTAGCTAGCCCAAAGTGATTCCAAACAGGCTAGAAACACCCCAGCTGGACTGCCAGCCCAACATGCGCTGGGAGAAGCTGCAACTCGTGTTGAACGCTCACTTATCGATAGGAGGAGCCAGAAGCCATTGAGAGAAGCAAGATTTGAAGATTTGGAGAAGCGTGGAGAGGTTCCGACCATGCCCTTAGATTCAATTAAACTTGGAGCACACATTTTTTTCCCATGAAGAAGGGCTCCCCATCTTTGGGAGGTGCTTGAGTCTCCCTATCCCTAGTTCTAATCTAGTTTCCTAATCCATACTAAATGCTGGAAGAGATTGAGCGAGGCTATTGTTGTATGGTAATTTGGTGATAATTATTGATATATATTTTGGATGCTAAGCCATGCTAATTATTAGCGTTTAATTTATTACGAGGTTCTATCACGTACTAACTATTATGATGTTGATTAGTATTTTGGATGTGGTATGTTTAGCATGAGGAATACTAGAAACCATTACAAGATATTATGTAGTTGTGCTAAAAGTATGTTGTTTGCCGCAACACATTTAGAAAACATAATATAAAAAAGAGTGGAACATATATAAATCACTCAATTCATTTCTTTTTAATCTGCATATACGATTGGCTGAAGTCAAACTTACGTAAATTTTGACCAAATTCGTATTAGGAAATATCAACACTGAAGTTATACAATATGGAAGTTAATTTTATGATTCATCTAATGATATTGATTTTGTGATGTGAATGTTGATATTTTTCCTATGAAGTTTGACTTCAAACATATCTTATATGGGGAGTAAAAAGAAACAGAGTGATTATTCAAGTGGAAATAAATATGATACAAGTTTTAGAGAGGATCGCCGAATGGAGATATGGAGAATGCGGTATGAGGTGTTGTCGATGATTCTATAAGGCCCATTTTGGAATCCAAGTTTTCTTCCGAGTTATTTCTAGAAGTCCATGTTCTTGACAAATGAATGACCAAATCCTTGAATTATGCTTTAAATATTGGGCAAGATAGTGAATCATCTAAAAGGAACATATATATCCAACACTTGTATAGAGACCCAAACATCAATGTATCATCTAAAAGTATATATTCATTTTCCTTGGTATTTCTTGTGATGCCATTTCAAGGGTTGTAAAATATCATCTGCATGGCCAAGAATAGGTATATTAAGCATTTTTATGTTCTTCTATGATATAGAGATGGTATGGTTTGACCATCTTTTATGTATTCTTCTTGGGTGTATCACATCTCTACAACAAGTGGACTCTTTTTTTATCCTCGCAAAGTTTCATGGTTAATATTCATGTCTTCCAATATGCCTATCTTGTAGCATCAATGATATTATTCTTATTGATGTACTTTCACTATTAGACCACTCACATTGGTGTATAATACAATGGCATAATGTAATCCAATGCAATGCTAACTAGGCATACTAATAACATGACATATCATTAGATGGGGAAAGAGAGAATAATAGTATCATGCCATGATATCGTATCATAATAACTCAAGAGAAAATGTATAATTAGAGTAATAGTGGACGGACGACAATGATGTATAACTCAAGAGAAAATGCAGCATATCAACCTTGTGTCCTAGTTGTGGAGAGAGCAAAAGGAGAAAAAAAATAAGAAGATATGCCACACAAGATCAGAGTATTTAATTATGTTGCATAGAAGGAAAGAAAAGCTAAGAGTTGTATCTGCACTAACATATAACTCCCCTCTCTCTCCTCTTTAAATATAGTACCACATCAACATTTTGTCTATGATACCATGCTAAGAGATAAGCATCGGGAATGCCCTTAAATCTCGTAGTCTATGCAGCCCCTTTCTCACGCGCATATGTGTTTTCCATTATCTTCTGCCGAGAACAAAACCGTGGATGCATGTGAGAGCTCTGATTGTCCTTCCAGTGCACGTAGGAGAAATAACTACTCATGCATGCCATATGATTATACTTCGTTGCATGCAAATTAGGAAGTGACTTTAGGGTATTTGGGAGAAACTTTGTTGTTTGTTGCGTGTTCAGTGATTTGTGGTATGTGGAATTAATATTGCCTTAGTATCCGCAATTTGACCGGATGACCTTTTAAACCTGGACGAAAAATATGATGCACTGTAGAGGCAATATCCTATACATGATACTAAATTATGATGCTACCCACTATGAGAGGTCTTATGCTTGCTATCTCAACGCATAAATCATGATCCACTTTTATTTCCCTTTTGGAATAAAGAAAGGGATATTCTATGAATCGAGATTGGCATAGATAATGACAGTACTACAACCAGTATCTAATAGTATCAACATCCCTGTCAAAATTCAAGTCAGAGCAAGCCCTAGAGTAGAGCAGCGAGGGTACTCGCCTAGGGAGTTATAGGGTCTAATTGATGTTTATAGGAGGAACCAAAACTTCCTATAGTATGACAATACAACATATACAAGTTGTGATTCTATCTTTTGATGTGATTTTCTAATGAATGAAATATATCTAGGTTGAATTAATACAAATCAAACTGAAAAACTGATTAAATATAATATATATTTTCATTCATAAATATAAGTAACGATGTTATTTTAGCAAGCACCCATGTGATGCCTACTGAGTTGACCGATGTTATTTCAATACCAAATATAAACCCCTTTGTAGGCACCTTATACCTAGAAAAATTTGTTCACACCTAAGATAGAAACATGCAACTTGCTAAGATATTTGTTAGATTTTACGTTTTAGACCTATCTCGAAAGATATTTAAGTATACAAAAACCATACATACTATCATATACATAGATATCTAAAATCCATCTATTTGGCAAAAAAATTAATCAATGAATGTGTGTTTTTGGTTTTTTGTTTCTTCCCCAATCGAATGAAATTTGGCTTAACCAAATGTTTTCGATGGGAAAAAGTAAGAAACTCATATACTATGCAATAATATTTTTTAAGCTAAGTCGCCATGTATTATCGTTGAAGAAGTTATAATTTCATAACTCAAAAATCACTTTAATATTTACTAACATGAAATATGCAGCTAAGTTTGCTAAGTGTATGTGATAAACATAGTAGTTCTGATCATATTTCGATAAAATAAGTTTTATAAAAGTAAATTGCTTTAGCATAAATCAATGAAGAGAAGACTCACGCTTCATCGCTAGTCTCCATCGCATGGGGTTCTTTCATCTTTAAGATGATGGCATGGAGTGTTAGTACCATCATACAACAAAACACAGGAAGTACAATGTCACATCAAGAGAAATCACTTATACATGCTTGGCACGAGTCCTGAAGAACACTTTCTTAATCAGCCACCTTAGGCCAATCTCTTCCTCAACCTGCACCACGAGCATGCCAAGATATTCTTTTGCTTTCTCTTTCGTCATGTTTGCATCTGCAAAACGCTAAAATGTCTCGACAAGTTGTTCATGCAATTGTTGCGGAGCAAATTTCAGCCCATAGAAAAAGCCAGGTACGAACAACACCATGCTACCCAAGAACCATGAACCGAGAAAATCCTGAAGTTCTCAAATGACCAATGGGCGATCTCCTGCACTTTGGTACTGCCAAATGCGTCGATCGGGAATTAACCAAGAAAAGAGAACTAAGAATAAGAGAGGAGGGAAAGAACTTACCCTGTGGCCTTATAGCCATCTCCTCCATTGAATATTCCATAAGTTTCTTCATGAAAACCTGCTGCCCTGCGAATCCCTTGAATAGGTGAGCTCGCTGGGCTGCCAAGCGCCACTCCATGGTGTGATGACGAAGTGGGAGGCGAGGACCGGCAGAGCCAAGTTGGTGGGCGTGCATGCCCGCTGATGCCGCAACCTGCTCCGTCGCACTGAGGGTCTGGGTGACGGTCGCCGAGGAGCAGCTAGGATCCTTGGCTGATACATACACAAATCAAGCAGAATTAAGAAGTACACTCAGCCCAGACAGAACAAACAGCAAAATACATATCAATCCCTCATAATCATAACTTGAAGGTTCGCACCGCGGAAATGCCACAACGGAACAGATTTATAACACAATTATATATAGATTTCTCGTAACAACAGATTTATAGCCCCCATACAAACACGGAAATTAGATCCCATAGAACCTGGATCCCCCATCAGACATATACAGTAGATAGACCAGAGTGCAAAATAGATATCCCGATCGTTGATCCCTTCACTCGCCCCATCAACCGAGGCGACTGACCCCGAACAAAAAGGTGAGTACTCCAAGACTTCCGCCAGCAGCAAAGGCCAAGGCCTCATCCCTGCGCCTCTTCTTTTGTTGCTCTACAATCTTCTCCAGTATCCGGCTTCAAAAGAGGAAAGAAAATGCATGTTAGGATGTATTGCACAATGAATGAGCCAATCAGATGACGATCTTGCATGTTTAGTGCCTTACCGAAACTCTGGGCCCAGGCGGTCGAGGTCAGCATCAGCCGGTGCCTACATACATACAGTTGAGTCACTCATCATTAAAAATGGGATGGCAGCTAATGTAGGCTGAAACTTTGGTACGGAATTAACAACCAAGCAATTGAAACTACATTGATAGTTCCGTCTAAAAACATATACTCTCACGGAGTACTATATTGCATCTGTCTGTTGTCACGTACTCACGTGACGATTCCAAAAACAAGCATTGCATCCTGTTTGGATGATTGGTGTTCATTTTAAAGTTTGGTATTTTCAGTTCAAAAACCTGAAGCTAAATATAGAAGGTTTAACTAACCTGGCAGCGACAATCTATCTATCTATCCAAAATCTCAAAATCAAGACTCTAGAAGAACATTCAGAAATTGCAGCAATGGACACTATATATGGCCAATTTAAGCAAAATAACTATATTGCTAAGAACACGAGGAGACTAGAAACCATCTGGCTGGTGTCCCTATTAACACAAAAATCATGGACTATCGCCGAGTAAATTCCGATTGCTAATATGAAATTTGAACCCAACAACGTAGGTACGGAGGGCCTATCCCCGCCTCCATCACTACAAGAACATGCAACAAACTCCCGTCGGAGGGGAGGGAGAAGAATGGACCCGACTAATCGCGCAACGCAGCATGTCAGAATCAATCGATTGCATTGCATCAATCAGACTAAGACGGGGGCAGAAAATCAAGATGGGGAGCGAACCGGAGCACGAGATGAGGCGAAACCCCTCTGGACAGCGGCGGGGATCCTCTGCTTTAGGCTCGCGGCCATGGTGCGCAGCGCCATAGCTATATCTCCACCACCAACCAAGGGGGTCGCGACGAGCAAGCAAGACGACGACGGCTAGGGTTTCAGGCGGTCTCGGAGGTCTTGGCGAGATGAGTTTCGCGTTAGAGAAGCGATCGGAGGGTCAAAAAGTTGAGCGGTACGGTTTGTAGAGGGGTTAGGGTCGACCACGAGCACGGACTCCCTGGCGTGCACGAGATTGATTCGGAGCGGTGTCGTCTCGGTCCAAGGTGGAAGAAAGTGGCACGGAGTCCGTGGTCTGCTATCTCACACGCTGCGGCGGAGTCGGCTGGGCTGCGGAGGAGGTGCCTAGGCTTGACGATGACACGAGATGCAGCTGACCTTTACCAGTAAATCTGTATTACGCCGCCAACTTGCAGCTACCTAAAACGAGGCAGGGCACATGTGGGGATGAGATACGTGAACACGATCAACGTGTTTGTTCGCTCGATGAGACGAAATGTTACAGCGGAAAGAAGATGTCAAGAAGGTGTCAGATTTGCTAAACCCTGATGTGATCAATTCTGGTCCATAGTGGATCATACCTCCTAATGAAGTTCAGCGACTAATGGTCTTGATGCTCCCTTAGCTTAGTTTAAAATGAAATCACTCACCACAAACTTGTACTAAACTTGAAACACTTATTTTGGGGCAGAGGGAGTATATGTTCATAGCGTCTCTGTCACGGAAGACGGGTCAATAGGAGCAGCTACGATCCTTGTCTGATATACACAAATCAAGCAGAATTAAGAAGTACACTCAGCTTAGACAGAACAAACAGCAAAATACCATATTGATCCCTCACAATCGTCACACGAATGTTCATATCGCGAAAATGCCACAAATCAAACTAAGAAACACAATATATACAGTATAATTTTTCATTCATACACATAAGTAACGATGTTATTTACCAAGCACCCATGTGATGCCTATTGAGTTGATCGATGTTATTTCAATATCAAGTATAAGCCCCTTGTAGACAGACACAAATTTTCAGGACATGGTGCCACGCGATGCCTAAATCTCAAATGTCCGAGCACACGCTTCAGGATTGATACTTAATGTTGAAAATTCTCCCACCGGATCGATCACATAAAATTGCACGAACACATGCGGACAAAAACTGGTAGCCAAAGGGCCCTTGCCGTGCCCTCTTTTCTTCCTCTTTATTTATTTTTTCTGGTTTTCTCTCTGTTACAAAACTTGCGGCGTGCTGTGTATATATATACACACAATCAGCCGACCCACAACCTCCTAGGTGTACACGAAATCCATGTCTAAACCTAGCGGCGAGACTCCTATTACTAATACTACTAGGACATCAATCAGACTTTCCTATACGACTAGAACATGGACTCTCATGTACGGGGTACTATTTTTCCGAAAAACTTCCAATCTATTCATCTTTAATCATGGCAATACAACAAACACCAGAAATACTTCTCAAAAAAAAAAACACCAGAAATAAAAATTACATCCAGATTCGTAGACCACCTAGCGACGACTACAAGCACTGAAGTGAGCCGAAGGCACGACGTCGTCATCACCCCTCCATCGTCGGAGTCGGGCACAACTTGTTTTAGTAGGCAGTCGGGAAGTCGTCGTGCTAAGGGCCATAGGACCAGCGCACCAAAACAGCAACCGCTGCAGATGAAAAATGTTATGAAATTGATTATTTTCGAAAATTTAAGCATTACTCATGCATTTTAAAAAGTTCACAAAATTTACAAATGCTCATGAATTACAAAAATGTTCCTCGCTTCAAAAAAGGTTCATGAATTAAAACAATTCTCTTACAAAGCAAAAAGATGTCCATGAATTACAAAAATAGTTCCCGCAATTTTGAAAAAATGGACGCTGATTCAAAACAAATATTCACGGGTTTAAAAGATGTTCACAATTCCCAAAAATGTTCATGAGTTTGAAAAGTTTTCACATTTTCAGAAATTTTTGCTAGTTTACAAAATATTCATAATTCTCAAAAATTCCTCACGATTTGAGAAAATATGTCTGCAAAAAGTAAAAAGAAAAGAAAGAAATAAAGAAAGAAAAAGAAAAGAAAGGTAAAAGAAAAGGGGGGAAAGCAAAAGGAAAATGGAAAAAATAAAAAAAAGGAAAGAGTAAAATCGGTGGGGAAGGAGTCTGAAACGGTTCAGCCGAAAAGAAAATCGGCCGCTTTATGATACGTGCTAGGTCACTAACGAGTGACATACATGCCGAATAGCAGACGCCCTAAAACCACATAGTGGCTTTCTTGTTTGGATTTTCTTTTGTTTTAGGTGGTATTTTCTTCGGTTTTTACTTCTCGTTCTCTTTCTTTTCTAATTTATTTTTTGCTTCATTATAAAATCATGATTTTTTGTTACATTCCTGAATCTTTCATAGTCGTGAACATTTTCCTAAATTTGTAAACTTCCTTAAAAGTCCATGAACTTTTTTCCGAATGCATGAACCTTTTTGCAAATGCATGAATTTTTTCAAACCACAAACTCTTTTCAAATTTTACATTTTCTTTATGAAAACCCATGATTTTTTTTGAATTCATGAGCTTATTTAAAATTCTATAAAATTTTCAAAATTTGCGAACTTTCTTTTCCAAAATCAATAAAAATTCCTAACCATGATTTATTTTTGGACATGCATGAAATAACGCCAACTTTTGCCAATAGGTGGGCATGCCCATGTAGGCATCCATGTCAGATTTGAACTAATTCCGACACCGTATGCAAGTTGTGTCACGTCCAACCGTTTATTGGTCATTTTTCACCTAGAAAACTTTAGAAAATTGCAATATTTGTCGAAAAATGAAAATAACTTGGCACGGTGCCTTTAATTGGTCATATAAGCTCATAAGAAAATTTTGCGTTATCTAAAGGATGTCAAAAACGCGCTCTCAAACGGACTGCCTAACTGAACACCCCTCCATTGAACATGGTCTATGTTTAGACATGCAAGAAATAACCCCAAATTTTTTGAGCAAACGGGCATGCCCATGGTAGGCATCCATGTCAGGTTTGAATGAATTTTGATACATTATGCAACTTGTGTCACATCCGACCATTTATCGGGCTTTTTTCACTGAGAAAACTCTAGAAAATGCAAAGCTAGTCGAAAACCCAAAAATCTTGGGATGATGCCTTGCATTTGTAATATAAGGTTATAAAAATAATGGAGCCAATTCAAGGATGTCGAGAAACAACGTGCTCTCAAACGAAGCCTTCTCGCCTACCCGAACACTCTCCGTTGAACATATTCTAGTTTTGGACACTCTTAAAATGACGCAAACTTTTGCAAGCAGGTGGGCGTGCCCATGGTGCATCCATGTTAGGATTGAACGATTCCCAACAGTGTAGGTAAGTTGCGACACGTCCGACAATTTATCGGCCCTTTTTGACAGAGAAAACTCTAGAAAATGCAAAATTTGTCAAAAAAAAAATAACCTGGCATGCTGCCTTGAATTGGTCATACAAGCAAAGGAAAAGAATGGAGTCATTTGATGGTTGTCGAGAAAGAACGTGCTCTCAATCGGGGCTTTCTGGCCTACCTAGACACCCTACAATGAACATGGTGCTTTCGGGACATTCTTGAAATTACTAGAATTTTTGCCAGGAGGTGGGGCAAGCCCATGATAGACATCCCATGCCAAGTTTGAAGAAAAAGTATTTAAAATTATAATATAAATAGGAACTTAAAACTGTTATTTAAACTTTTTAACATAACTAATAAATACAAAGGGATAAAAATGGAAAGGATAATAATTTAAAGCATTAAATAAATGTTTGACGAAAAAAGAATTAAAAAATATAATTTAAAACATTTCCTTAAAACTAACAATATTTCAAAATTTTGAACTGCTTTCAAAAAGAATAGTAAAATAAAAAGGAGGAAAATGAATTAACGATAAAAGACAAGAATAAATAAATAGAGAAAAAACATAGACCTTGACCCAACTAGCCGACAGTATCACTCTCGTCGGGCACCTACGTCTAAACTTATTTGCATTTAAAAATTGGTCAGGTTCCCAAAAAATGATTGGAAAAATAAAAAAAATCATGTTATATACATAAATCATTTGCTATTTATTAAAAATATTCGGCATGTGCAAATTGTTCACGTTTCTTTATGAAAAGTTTTGATTATTTTTTCAGAAACTGTTTAACATATGAACGTTGTAGTGTGATCCTTATTAAATTCGTGTTGTTCAAAATCACAAGCCGCGACTTGTTTGAGTGGCAAGCATCCTTTGCTGATAACTTGAGATCTCAAGTTCGATTCGATTCCTTGAGCATTCGTTTTTCTGAATATTTTTTCACAAGCCTCGTACATGGGGTCTTCTTTTTTTTTTTCTTTTTTTCTGCATCGTACATGGGGTCTTCGTACAGCGTACACATACAAAAGTGGGTATGTTGTGTGAAAGGTCCGTATTGCCTTTTATACGTTTTGTGAGGAGGGTGTACCGAAGCGTGACTCTCTCTGAAGAGCTCCATCTCTCATCAAAACATCATACGCCCCTAAGGCACAAGCAAACTTAAAACGAATGTATACAAGAGCACCCAAGCTCCCCTCCCGTTCCCAATCTGACTAGCTATGTCGCCGGCCGGAGGAGGATGAGAAGAGCGGGGAAGAAGGGAGAGAATAGGGAGGAGAGAGAAAGCATGGGAAGAAGAGAGGGGGCACGTTCTTAAGATGGTATGGATCGCAATACAGTCATAAGATGCATGCGACGTATATAATTAAATAATATTTGGTAAGTATTTATGATCTGTGGCAACCTACAGGTATCCAACTATTAGGATAAAAATAATGGTGGTCTATCTAAAACACACAACTTACTGAAAATTTATGGGCTAACATTAATTCAACATTTAACGTTTAGATGTTCTCGTGGTGTTTCATAAAGTTGAAAACCATGTTTTGATAACTTTTGAATTCTTTATGCTTTTGATGTACAACATATCACTTTCACAAAAACCAAATGAATCTTGATGAATATTCACATACCAATTATATACTCATCTCTCTATCACTGTGATCAGTTTTGTGTTGTACCAGTTTTTTGGCTTCACACTTTATTCCCTGTAATGGTTGGTTGTCTTAGAAATGACTTGTTTTCATCTTCTCAAAAAAATTATCCCTTGGGTGGTGTAGTACACATACATTAATAGTCCTGTTGAAGAAGTTTGAGGATTTTCCAATTCCATGTTATTGTTGGGGCATCCGTTGATCTTTCTAAAGAGATAAAAGTATGTTTTGCAGGAAATATGATTTCGGTAGTGCCAACTCATAAGGAGCTAATGTAGGAAATAGCAGATGTACACATACTTTACATTTTCCCGTAACAACGCACGGGCATTCAACTAGTACTACTAGGACATCAATCAGACTTTCCTATATGTCTAGAACATGGAATCTCTACAGAGTATGTCCTAAACTAATCAACCGGCAAGCTTAATCACTCTAGTACGTACTAATCCTTACCGAACAGAACTAGCACGCCTACACTTGCCTAAACTAACTGACATATTGTTTGGATTACCTAACACTTAATATAGCGATCTCTGGAATACGGAGCGCGTTATTCGGTCAAATGTGACAATGCGAGGATGTAATGATGTATAGATGTGAGTGAGGGCGGGCGCAGTTATTTCGTATGCATACTGCCATATCCATTAGCTATCCCTCGTACCTGTTAGCTGAGTGGTATTAGTCCATAAGCATCGTCATCCTGCTCTCTCTGTCTCTCCCTGTAACTGTAGCCCATCTTCAAGCTACAATCCTGGAAAAGTAGAAGAACAACAGAAAAATGGCTTGGGCGGGTACGGAAATGCAGAGGTTAGCATTTCAATCTCAAATCAATCATGCGTGGTTGATTCTTAATAAGGTAATGCACTGGGTGCTCACATCGGTTTCTTCTAGTCGACCTTAGCATGAGCGGTGGTTTGGGGAAAAGTCTTGGACGTGTCTCTTTGACATCATCTGGAAGTCCATTAATCCCTACTGGGTGTCTTGATAGCTGTCAGCAGGCATATTTACCAACAGCATGCATCTGCACCATTTAATCGGTGGAGTTACTCGCCAGACAATGTTATGTTCTCTCTTATCCAAACCAGTCCAGGCTAGTGAAGCAGTAAATAACACTATTTGATCTGCTAGGAATAATAAGCATAATAAGCAACTCCCTGTTATGTTCTAGGCCAACTATTCCTATGTAGATTTTAACCAGCTACAGATATGAATGAATCAAGCTTCAGTCTATTGTTGTCTTCTCGTATCGTGCTTAATGATTCATGTCGTATGGTAGCTGGTCCTAAGTCAAGTAGTCCATTTTAATCCACATGACTTACTTTATTTTAATTTTTGTATTTAGCACTTCAGTTGTTAGTGAGAACGCTGGACAACATAATCCAGGATTGAAGCAAATGTTGTGTGCCATTCATAGCGAGTTATATCTAAGCGATGACATTATCGGCAGCTAGGTGGTGATTAGTACTTAGAACAAGTAGGGAGAACCTTAAGGGAATACTAATGCGATGATAAGATGAACGAGAAGAGTTGGATCATCAGGTAGAACAAAGTAGTCTATCTTCACCGTACTCAGTGCAGGTGAATACGCACCATGCACAATGCCCAAAGTTTCCCAAGCACAAAAAAAAGAGAATGGCTAGGGGGAAGAGGAGGAAGATGATGAATGAACATGGAGTAGCTATGAGCTGGGCAGCGGGATTTGGAGAACAAATGCAGGGCTGTGGGTTCAGGGTGACGTTGGCTCATAACTGGACATAATTGTGGAAATAAACACGTTCATCAAGCATGCTACAAGTAGCCATTGTAATTGATGACCGATATACAAGCTCCATTGTACTATGAGACAGGCGCCCTTTCAATACTCGGGTGCCCTTACACCCTCCATGAACAGTAAATTCAAAATAAGTTGAAAACAAAACCTATATAATGTGAAACTTTGGGACACCTATAATGACCACATATTTGATGTTCTTGTAAAATTTCAGCCATAACCTTCGAGGAGCTCTCACCCAAAAAAGCAAAATCAATGTCTAAAGTTTATGTGCACTTTTGAGCAATGATTTTGTTTTATTTTTGTGAGGGCTCTTCGAATGTTATTTGGGGCTGAAACTTTGCAAGAACATCAAATGTTTGATCATGTTTGATGTCCCAAAGTTTCAGATTTTTTTGATTTTTTTTGAATTTACTATTTATGAGGTTGTAGGGGCACATGGGAGCTATCACACCTTTCTCTTGTACAATAAGAGCAACTCTAGCAGACCCCGCATCCCACCCCGACCCGTAAAATAACCGCCAAATGCGGGTCGGGGCGGGAAAACCAGCCCGAGCAGACCCCACACTAGTAGAAAAGGGGGCAATGGTCCAGGCCGGGTCAGCCCATTAGTCCCGGTTCAATCCAGAACCGGGACCAATGGGGGCATTGGACCCGGTTCGTGAGCCCCGGGGGCCGGCCGGGCCACGTGGGCCATTGGTCCCGGTTCGACTGGACCTATTGGTTCCGGTTGGTGGGACGAACCGGGACCAATTCGCCTCGCTCCTGGCCCACAACCATTGGTCCCGGTTGGTGGAGTGAACCGGGACCAAAGGCTGCCCTTTAGTCCCGGTTCGTGGCACGAACCGGGACCAATTAGTTGCCTATATCTACCCCTCGCCCATGAGCAGAGCACTCCCAGTGCTCTGTTTTTCGTGGCCGGCGAGGGGAGAGCTTTGTGGTGCTCTAGCTCACCTCCTATGCACACAGGTGTTCGATGGAATGCCCGAGCCACACTACTTAAGCTTTCTCCTCTCCAAGCTCGAACTCCAAGCTTCATTTTCCTCAATATTTGTCTAGGTTTAGCGGTCCGTCATGTCCCGTCCCCGTCTTCACCGCCGTCGATCGCCCGCGCCGATCTCGTCGCCGGCACCACCGTGGTGAGCCTCTTGTTCTTATCTTCTTTCTGAAAGGAAAAAAAATCTTACGTGTATATTCATATAGATACTTGTATAATTTTCTTACTTTTATTATTGCATCTTATATAGTGCGATAGTTTTGGTATCCGCCCCCGTCGGCCCTCGTCCTGTCTATGATTCAGATGTGGTATATATTATCTTTTCATAACTATTGGTTCATTTATTGTTTATGACAATTATGCCGACCAACGTGACATAGATTTTATTTATCTAGGAGGTTGTTGAACCGGAAATTCCAACCGACCCTATTGTCGAGAGGTTAAATTTAGTTGAAGAAGAAAACAATTTGTTGAAGGAAAAATTTAGAAAAATTGAGGAGGAGAAGATGATATTGGAGTTGCATGTTGCGGATGTCGTCGATGATCACAAGATCAAGATGGATGCAATGCGCTTGAAGATTAGAAAGATTAGAAAATATGCCATTCATACCGAGGCTTGGTTTCATTATGCCGTTGGATCAGTTGTTACATTGGTTGCGATTATGATCGCATTTGTTTTCGCATTGAAATGTTTTACATAGTTTCAGTGTATGGTTTAGTTAATTTAGATGCTCCGCAGAGCTTTATGTTGTTAGATGAGAACTATGTATGTACTTTGGTTTTAATGTGATGATGAGCTTCTATTAATTTGGTCACTTAATTATCTATTCATGATGTTCTGTAATGATTTTTGACACACTTAATTATATATAATGCACGCAGATGAACCGGCAATGGATGTACGGTTCAAGACACACCTCTGAGTACATTAAGGGCGTGCATGATTTTCTCGAAGTGGCTAAGGCAAACAAGCAGAATGGTTTTATGTGTTGTCCATGCCCTATATGTGGGAATACGAAGTCTTACTCTGACCAGAAAATCCTCCACACCCACCTGCTTTACAAGGGTTTCATGCCACACTATAATGTTTGGACGAGGCACGGAGAAATAGGGGTTATGATGGAAGACGGCGAAGAAGAAGAGTACGATGACAACTATGTGCCCCCTGAATACGGTGATGCTACTGAAGATCAAGAGGAACCAGACGATGTGCACGATGATGCTGCAACGGGCGAAGCTGCTGAAGATCAAGAGGAACCAGACGATGTGCCCGATGATGATGATCTCCGCCGGGTCATTGTCGATGCAAGGACGCAATGCGAAAGTCAAAAGGAGAAGCTGAAGTTCGATCGCATGTTAGAGGACCACAAAAAAGGGTTGTACCCCAATTGCGAAGATGGCAACACAAAGCTCGGTACCGTACTGGAATTGCTGCAGTGGAAGGCAGAGAATGTTGTGCCTGACAAAGGATTTGAGAAGCTACTGAAAATATTGAAGAAGAAGCTTCCAAAGGATAACGAATTGCCCGACAGTACATACGCAGCAAAGAAGGTCGTATGCCCTCTAGGATTGGAGGTGCAGAAGATACATGCATGCCCTAATGACTGCATCCTCTTCTGCGATGCGTACAAGGATCTGAACGCATGCCCGGTATGCGGTGCATTACGGTATAAGATCATACGAGATGACCCTGGTGATGTTGACGGCGAGCCCCCCAGGAAGAGGGTTCCTGCGAAGGTGATGTGGTATGCTCCTATAATACCACGGTTGAAACGTCTGTTCAGAAATGGAGAGCATGCCAAGTTGATGCGATGGCACAGTGAGGACCGTAAGAAAGACGGGAAGTTGAGAGCACCCGCTGACGGGTCGAAGTGGAGAAATATCGAGAGAAAGTACTGGGATGAGTTTGCAAGTGAGCCAAGGAACGTATGGTTTGCTTTAAGCGCAGATGGCATTAATCCTTTCGGGGAGCAGAGCAGCAATCACAGCACCTGGCCCGTGACTCTATGTATGTATAACCTTCCTCCTTGGATGTGCATGAAGCGGAAGTTCATTATGATGCCAGTTCTCATCCAAGGCCCTAAGCAACCCGGCAATGACATTGATGTGTACCTAAGGCCATTAGTTGAAGAACTTTTACAGCTGTGGAATGGAAACGGTGTACGTACGTGGGATGAGCACAAACAGGAGGAATTTAACCTAAAGGCATTGCTGTTCGTGACCATCAACGATTGGCCCGCTCTCAGTAACCTTTCAGGACAGACAAACAAGGGATACCACGCATGCACGCACTGTTTACTTGACACCGATAGTATATACCTGGCAAGCTGTAGGAAGAATGTGTACCTGGGCTATCGTCGATTTCTTCTGACCAACCATCAATGTCGAAAGAAAGGCAAGCATTTCAAAGGTGAGGCAGATCACCGGAAGAAGCCCGCCATGCGTACCGGTGATCACGTACTTGCTATGGTCAATGATTTACACGTAATCTTTGGAAAGGGTCCCGGCGCACTAGCTGTTCCGAGTGACGCTGGGGGACACGCACCCATGTGGAAGAAGAAATCTATATTTTGGGACCTACCCTACTGGAAAGACCTAGAGGTCTGCTCTTTGATCGACGTGATGCACGTGACGAAGAACCTTTGCGTGAATCTGCTAGGCTTCTTGGGCGTGTATGGGAAGACAAAAGATACAGCTGAGGCACGGGAGGACCTACAACGTTTGCACGAAAAAGACGGCATGCCTCCAAAGCAGTATGAAGGTCCTGCCAGGTATGCTCTTACCAAAGAAGAGAAGGAAATCTTCTTTGAATGCCTGCTTAGTATGAAGGTCCCGACTGGCTTCTCGTCTAATATAAAAGGAATAATAAATATGGCAGAGAAAAAGTTTCAGAACCTAAAGTCTCATGACTGCCACGTGATTATGACGCAACTACTTTCGGTTGCATTGAGGGGGCTTCTACCGGAAAACGTCCGATTAGCCATTGTGAAGCTATGTGCATTCCTCAATGCAATCTCTCAGAAGGTGATCGATCCAGAAATCATACCAAGGCTAAGGAGTGATGTGGTGCAATGTCTTGTCAGTTTCGAGCTGATGTTCCCACCATCCTTCTTCAATATCATGACGCACGTCCTAGTTCATCTAGTTGACGAGATTGTCATTCTAGGCCCCATATTTCTACACAATATGTACCCTTTGAGAGGTTCATGGGAGTCCTAAAGTAATATGTCCATAACCGCGCTAGGCCAGAAGGAAGCATCACCATGGGCCATCAAACAGAGGATGTCATCGGGTTTTGTGTTGACTTCATTCCTGGCCTTAAGAAGATAGGTCTCCCTAAATCGCGGTATGAGGGGAGACTGACTGGAAAAGGCACGCTTGGAAGGGACTCAATAATATGCAGGGACGGATATTCTTGGTCTCAAGCACACTACACAATTCTACAGAACTCTACCTTGGTAACCCCGTATGTCGATGAACACAAGAACAGTCTGCGCTCCAAACACCCGGAGCAGTGCGACGACTGGATTACATGTGAACACATCAGGACTTTTAGCAGTTGGTTGGAAGCACGTATCAGAGGTGACAACACTTTTGTGATGAGCTGTACTTGTTGTCCAAGGGACCATCTTTGACTGTATTGATTTGGAAAGGATACGAGATAAATGGGAATACATTTTACACGATTGACCAAGATCAAAAGAGCACCAACCAAAACAGCGGTGTCCGCTTTGATGCAACAACCGAGAGGGGAAAGGACACATATTATGGTTACATAGTGGACATATGGGAACTTGACTACGGAGTAGATTTTAAGGTCCCTTTGTTTAAGTGCAAATGGGTCAATCTGTCAGGAGGCGGGGTACAGGTAGACCCACAGTACGGAATGACAACAGTGGATCTGAAAAATCTTGGGTACACTGACGAACCGTTCGTCCTAGCCAATGATGTGGCACGGGTTATCTATGTGAAGGACATGTCTACCAGACCGAGAAAGAGAAAAGATAAGGAAGTGAATACATCATACGATGAGCCAAAGCGCCACATAGTTCTTTCAGGAAAAAGGGACATCATGGGAGTGGAGGACAAGAGAGACATGTCTGAAGATTATGAAAAGTTTCATGAAATTCCTCCCTTCAAAGTCAAGGCTGACCCCAGCAATCTGATAAACGATGAAGATTATCCATGGTTACGGCGCAATAAGCAAATGACACAAGCGAAGAAAAAGTGAAGACTTTCTCCCGCAACTATTATGATGATACCATGCCAACTTTGTAACTGACGAGTATGATACCATTGTCCGTTTTGTACATGCACATGCTATGTGGGTCAATTTATGATACCATGCCAACTTTCAACTTTTTCAGAGTTCATTTGAAATGCTTTAATGTCTTATGGTTCGGCCCCCGTAATAATTAAAAATAGCAACAATAAGTATTTTGTTGTAAGTAGACACAAAGTAAAATAAATAAAGCAAGAAAGAAAACCAAAAACAAAAAAAGTGTTTTCAAATTTGAAAACTAATGGCACTAACAGAAAGTTTATAATTTTCCTAAAACTAAAAGCAAAAACAATTAAAAAATAAAGCAAAAAACAAAAGAAAATAAATAATGCAGAAAACAAAAGAAAAAAACAACAATAAGTATTTTGTTGTAAGTAGAAACAAAATAAAATAAATAAAGCAAGAAAGAAAACAAAA
>NC_041385.1:37650740-37651729 GCF_002162155.2 Triticum dicoccoides | reverse complement strand
GCACTAACACAAAGTTTATAATTTTCCTAAAACTAAAAGCAAAAACAATTAAAAAATAAAGCAAAAAACAAAACAAAATAAATAATGCAGAAAACAAAAGAAAAAAACAACAATAAGTATTTTGTTGTAAGTAGAAACAAAATAAAATAAATAAAGCAAGAAAGAAAACAAAAAAAACAAAAAAAGTGTTTTCAAATTTGAAAACTAATGGCACTAACAAAAAGTTTATAATTTTCCTAAAACTAAAAGAAAAAACAATTAAAAAATAAAGCAAAAAACAAAAGAAAATAAATAATGCAGAAAACAAAAGAAAAAAACTTGAAAAAAAATAAATATAGCAACAATAAGTAAAGAAAACAAAAAAACAAAAAAAATGCCTCCTACTGGGCCCCCATGGCCTGAATACGACTAGAAACCGTACTATGGGCCAGGATTCAGGCCCGCAGTAGGCCCAGAAGGCCCATCAGGCAAAGCAATATCAAGTAGGCCCGAAAGCCTACGGCGGAGAGGAGCTCGAGAGGTGTGCGGCAGTGGGTCTTATAAACCACTGCGCGCCCCTCTCGACTAGCGAGGTGGGACTAAACTTTGGCCCCGAGGCGGGCAGCACAGAGGCCTTTGGTCCCGGTTGGTGGCACCAACCGGGACTAAAGGGAGTCCCGGTTGGTGCCACCACCGGGACCAAAGGCCGCCGGTTCCCGCCCTTTGGGCTGCCGAAAAAGAGGCCTTTGGTCCCGGTTGGTGGCACCAACCGGGACTAAAGGGGGGCATTAGTCCCGGTTGGAGTCACGAACCGAGACCAATGCCCTTCGTATATATACAGCACTTAGCAGTTTTCGCCAAAATTCATATGTTTCTTCTCGCCCCGACGCCTTCTGCTCCTCGTCGCCGTCGCCGCCGAGCCCTGCCCCGACGCCGTCAGGTTGGTCCACCTCGCCGTCGCCGCCACCGAGCCATTGCCCCGACACCGTCGCCGCACCCGCCGCCCCTGC
>NC_041385.1:37615340-37650016 GCF_002162155.2 Triticum dicoccoides | reverse complement strand
TTTTTTTAAGTTGTTAGTAGATATCGATTTTAGGTTAGTGCATTTTAGGTTAGTGTAGAGGAGAAATTTAAAGTAAAATAAGGAAAAGGAAGAAAAGAGGAAGAAGGAAGAAGGAAGAAAGAAGAAGAAAAAGAATGAGAGGAAAAAGGAAAATAAGAAGATGAAGAAGAGGAGAGGAAGAAGAGGAGAAATAAATAAGAAGAGGAAAAAAGAAGAAAAAGAAGAGGAGAAGAAGAAAGGAATAGAGGAGAAGAAGAAAAAATAGAAAAAAAAAATTCTATTTCTTCTTCTTCTCCTCTATTCCTTTCTTCTTCTCCTCTTTTTTTTTCTTCTTCTTCTTCCTTCTTCCTTCTTCCTCTTTTCTTCCTTATCCTTAATTATTTTCCTTTCTCGTCATTGTCGCGTCGTTGTTGATATAACCCCCTCGAGATAACTTCGACATGAGGGACGGTCGATATAAATACCCCCCCCCCTCGGCCCTCTCGCTCGACCAAAACTCTCGAGGACACCCAAACCCTAGAGAGAAAACGATGTTGGTATCCTACCCCTCCCGCCGCGCCCCTACCCGACAAATTAACTCTCTCGAAGCGTTGTTGTGTCGAGGCGATCCCAAACCCTAGAGAAGCAGCGTCGAGGCCACTAACATGATTCCTTATTGTGTAGCTGGCTAGTTCTACGTTTGCCACTAGTTCCATCTGTACCATATATAAACATGTTGTAAATATTTGCAGAAACTATGGAGCACTGCCGAGACGAAGAAACAGAAGCGATATTGAGGGACATAATCGCAAATGGAAGGGATGAAGTTGCGTCATTTCTCCTCGACACCGTTGTTGGTCAGCTGGAAGAACGGGGTGAAGAAGAGGGCTATGTTCATGATGGCTTCGGCCCATTACTGCCGGTACAAGAATAGGACTATGTTCATGATGGCTCCGGTGACACAATGGAGGAACAAGAAGGAGACCGTGCTGACTGCTCCGGTGACCGAACCGAGCCCGACCAGGTATATATATATTATAGTTAAGCCCGTGCTGACTAGTTAATTGATGCTTCCATTGTTTTGGTATATGTACACATATTAATTACTCTCTTCTTTCTTCCTTATAATTTATAGCCCTACTGCCAGAGGAGGATCCGGAGAAGCCAGTTAAAGAGGAATTAATCAACCCTAATGAGGAGGTGGAGGAAAGAGCTGAACCAGTTTGTCAAAAATAAAAAGACACCAGAATTCATCGGCAAATATGAGAAGATCAAAGATCACTGGCCCGCATTTGTGGCCCACAAGACATCGGAAAAGAGTAAGAAGATGTCGGAGACAAACAAGAAAAATGCTGCGAAGAAGACGCTTCACCATCGCACGGGTTCAGGTGGCTACCTGCAAGCCCGGCCTAAGTGGTCCAAGGCTGAGAATGATCTTCTTGAAAAAGGGATGGAACCAGAGACAATGAGATGGCCAGACCGTTGCCAAACTTGGTTCTTCGGGTCTGGCGGAACCTTGGACCCTGTAACAGGGTTTTGCCAGTGGATGGATGAGCAACTGGATATACCAGTCAAGAACCTTCGACACTATACCGATGCAGCGCAGCGAGGGACATTCCTTCCAGACAGGGAGAAGGACGAGCTCACAATGGCCCTTGGGAACCCTGAGCACCCTGGACGGACACGAGGCACGCCAGGCTCCATTCCGTGGAAGGTTGGTTTTCCGGACGCAGGGGGTTACAAAACCCACGAGAGGAGGAAGAAACTGGAGCAAGACCAACTGCAGGTGCTGCACGAAAGGGTAATGGGGCTAGAGGATCGAGAAGAGGAACAAGAAGCAGCAGATCGCAGCAAACGACCTGCCGAAGCTTCCCCCGAAGCTACCCTGCCATCTCAGCGGAGAAGCAGCGTGGCTTCCACCGAGCTGCCTCAGTCGGAGAATGTCTTGATGGCTCCTGCCAGCTATCCCGTGGATGGTATCACGGAGTCTCAAAATTGCCACATGATGGCGCGATGGATGACTTTGAAGGTAAAGGCGGCTGTTGGCCAAGTTTATCCTAGTGGACCCGCACTAGTAGAAAAAGGGTCAAATGTGAGACACATTAGTCCCGGTTTGTAACAGAACTGGCACTAATGTATCCATTAGTGCCGGTTCCAACGGCTAGGTGGGAGGAGCCCTTTAGTACCGGTTCATGGCGAACCTTTAGCACCGGTTCGTTCCACGAACCGGTACTAAAGAAAGTGGTGGCAGGATGTTGTCAGAGTGGGGCCCTTCCAGCACCTTTGTACTAAAGGTCGTCCTATATAAACCCTTCGTCCACCCGCACTCTGTTCTTCCCCCTTTCCCCTCTCCCTCTCCTATGTTCTTCCCTCCTTCCTCTCGAGTTCATCACAAAATTTGCCCCAAATTTGTCAAGATTTGCAGGCCCCCATCCATTCAAATGATCACCAAGGTTAGCAACTTTGTCCTTTCATCTCTCATTGCTAGATTAGCTCTTGCATTGGTTTATATAGTGATTAAATGTGGGTTTTAGTAATTCGGGAGGAATTATATGTGGTAGTATTTGACTTATATGCAATTTGAGGTCAAAATAACACTTAGTTTGCATATGTAGGTGTGGTTTACTTAGTGCCTTCTAAATCTCCGTCGTAACCACCGTCGATCGCCCGCACCGTCCCGTCGCCGGCACCACCTTGTGGTGAGCCTCTTGTTCATGAAATTTTATATAAAAAATTGATGTTTGTGTGATTTGGATATATAGTTACTCGTATAATAATTATCTTACCCGTACGTTGTTTATTATATATAGTGCCATGGTTTTGATATCCGTCCCCGTCGGCCCTCGTCCTTGTTATGATTCGGATGTGGTATATTCTCTTTTAAAACTATTTGTTGCATTTCGTGTTTATGACAAATTATGCCCATCAAGTTGACATAGATATTTTTATCTAGGAGGTATGTGAACCGGAAATTCCAACCGACCCTATTGTCGAGAGGTTAAATTTAGTTGAAAGAGAAAACAATTACTTGAAAGAAAAATTGAAAAGAATTGAGGGGGAGAAGATGGAATTGGAGTTGCATGTTGCCGATGTCGTCGATGATCACAAGATCAAGATGGAGAAAATGCGCTTGAAGATTAGAAAGATTAGAAAATATGCCATCGATAGTGAGGCTTGGTATCATTATGCTGTTGGATCAATTGTTACCTTAGTTGCGATCTTGATCGCATTTGTTGTTGCATTTAAATGCTTTAGCTAGAGAGTTATTTGTTTGTTGCATTTAAGTGTTGTATGAACTTTATGTGTGAACTTGTATTAATTTGGTCTATTCGGTGTTGTGTAATGAAGATGAGCCGGCAATGGATGTACGATGACCGATGCTCTCCCCAGTTCGTTGAGGGCGTGCATACTTTTCTGCTTGCGGCTGAGGCAAACAAGCGGGCGGATGGTTTTATGCCTTGTCCATGTGCTGGCTGTAAGAATGGTCGCAATTACTCTACGTCAAGAACCATTCACGTCCACCTGTTTGAGTCTGGTTTCATGCCCCACTATAATGTTTGGACCAAGCACGGAGAAAGAGGGGTTATGATGGAAGACAATGAAGAAGAAGAGGACGACGACAGTTATCCTGGCCATGGGTTCCCTGAATACGATGATACAACAATGGGGGAAGATGAGCCGGTAATGCGGGAAGAAGCTGAGCCGGAAATGCGGGAAGAAGCTGAAGAAGAGGCATCAGATGAGCCCGTTGATGATCTAGGTCGGGCCATTGCCGATGCAAAGAGAAACTGCGCAAGTGATTTGAAGAAGAAGAAGTTGCAGCGCATGTTAGAGGATCACAAAAAATTGTTGTACCCGAATTGCGTAGGTGACAAGAAAAAGCTGGGCACCACACTGGAATTGCTGCAATGGAAGGCAGAGAATGGTGTATCTGACAAGGGGTTTGGAAAGTTGCTGGTAATGATAAAGGATATGCTTCCAAAGGAAACGAATTGCCCGAGAGTACGCACAAAGCAAAGAAGGCTGTCTGTCCTCTAGGGTTAGAGGTGCAGAAGATACATGCATGCCCTAATGATTGCATCCTCTACCACGGTGAGTACAAGGATTTGAACGCTTGCCCGGTATGTGGTGCATTGCGCTATAAGATCAGCCGCGATGACCCTGATGATGTCGAGGGCGAGCGCCCCAGGAAGAAGATTCCTGCCAAGGTGGTGTGGTATTCTCCTATAATACCACGGTTGAAACGTTTGTTCCAAAACAAAGAGCATGCCAAGGCGATGCGATGGCACAGAGAATACCGTAAGAAAGACAGAAAGTTGAGAGTGCCCGCTGACGGGTCGCAGTGGAGAAAAATCGAAAGAAAGTACGGGAAGGAGTTTGCAGATGACGCAAGGAGCGTATGGTTTGGTCTAAGCGCAGATGGCATTAATCCTTTTGGTGAGCAGAACAGCAACCATAGCACCTGGCCTGTGACTCTATGTTTATATAACCTTCCTCCTTGGTTGTGCATGAAGCGGAAGTTCATTATGATGCCAGTGCTCATCCAAGGCCCTAAGCAACCCGGCAACGACATTGATGTGTACCTAAGGCCATTAGTTAAAGAACTCTTACAACTGTGGAATGGAACAGATGTACGTGCATGGGATGAGCACATGGGGGAAGAATTTGACCTAAAGGCGTTGCTGTTCGTGACCATCAATGATTGGCCTGCTCTCAGTTACCTTTCAGGACAGACAAACAAGGGATACCGCGGATGCACGCACTGTTTGGATGATACCAACAGTATATATTTGAATAGTTGTAAGAAGAATGTGTACCAGGGACATTGTCGATTTCTTCCGAGCAGGCATCCCGTAAGAAAGAAAGGCAAGCATTTCGAAGGTGAGGCGGATCACCGGACGAAGCCTCGCCACCGTACTGGTGCTGATGTACATGATATGGTCAAGGATTTGAAGGTGATATTTGGAAAGGGTCCTGGTGGACAACCTGTTCCGAAGGACGCTGACGGACGCGCACCCATGTGGAAGAAGAAATCTATATTTTGGGACCTGCCATATTGGAAAGACCTAGAGGTCCGCTCCGCAATCGACGTGATGCACGTGACGAAGAATCTTTGCGTGACCCTGCTTGGCTTCTTGGGCGTATATGGGAAGACAAAAGATACACCTGAGGCACGGGAGGACCAGCAACATATGCACGGAGAAGACGGCATACATCAGGGTCATGCAAGCTACACTCTTACCAAAGAAGAGAAGGAAATCTTCTTTGAATGCCTGCTCAGTATTAAGGTACCGTCTTGCTTCTCGTCGAATATAAAGGGAATAATAAACTTGGCAGAGAAAAAGTTCCAGAACCTAAAGTCTCATGACTGCCACGTGATTATGACGCAACTGCTTCCGGTTGCATTGAGGGGGCTTCTACCGGAAAACGTTCGATTAGCCATTGTGAAGCTATGTGCATTTCTCAATGCAATCTCTCAGAAGGTAATCGATCCAGAAATCATACCAAGGTTACAGAACGATTTGGTGCAATGTCTTGTCAGTTTCGAGTTGGTGTTCCCACCATCCTTCTTTAACATCATGACGCACGTCCTAGTTCACCTATGCGAAGAGATTAATGTTTTGGGTCCTGTATTTCTACACAATATGTTCCCCTTTGAGAGGTTCATGGGAGTCTTAAAGAAATATGTTCATAACCGTGCTAGGCCAGAAGGAAGCGTCTCCAAGGGCCATCAAAATGAGGAGGTCATTGAGTTTTGTATTGACTTTATTCCTGACCTTAAACCGATTGGTGTTCCTGAATCGCGGCATAAGGGCAGACTGGATGGAAAAGGCACACTAGGAGGGGAACAAATAATATGTATGGACGGACATTCTCTCACTGAAGCACACTACACAGTTCTACAGAATTCCGCCTTGGTGGCTCCGTATATGGATGAACACAAGAATTTGCTACGCTCCAAACACCCGGAGCGGTCTGATGACTGGATTACACATGAACAAACCAGGAGTTTCGCCAGCTGGTTGCAGACACGTACCATGCATGACACCTCTATTGAAGATGACTTGTACTTGCTGCCCTAGTTACCATCTTCGAGTATAATGACTTTCAAAGGGTACGAGATAAATGGTAATACATTTTACACGATCGCCCAAGATAAGAAGAACACCAACCAAAACAGTGGTGTCCGCTTTGATGCAGAACCAAGACGGGAAAGGAAACATATTATGGTTATATACAGGATATATGGGAACTTGACTATCGACGTGGTTTAAAGGTCCCTTTATTTCGGTGCAAATGGGTCAATATGACACGAGGCGGGGTAACGGAAGACCCGCAGTACGGAATGACAACAGTGGATCTCAACAATCTTGCATATGCAGACGAACCATTCGTCCTAGCCAATGATGTGGCACAGGTTTTCTATGTGAAGGACATGTCTACCAAGCCAAGAAAAAGAAAAGATAAGGAAGCGAATGCATCGTACGATGAGCCAAAGCGGCACATAGTTCTTTCTGGGAAGAGAAACATCGTGGGAGTGGATGACAAGACAGACAAGTCAGAAGATTATGAAAAGTTTGATGAAATTGCTCCATTCACAGTGAATATTGACCCGAGCATCCCGTTAAATGATGAAGATTTTCCATGGTTACGGCGCAAAGGGACACACGCGAAGAAAAAGTTTCACACCCCAAGATCTGGGATGTGATCGGCTTCACTATCATCACTTTCTTCTGTGTTTCACACCCAGAGGGGAATCTCTGTAATAGTTAGGGTAGTTATGTGTTTTGGCATTTGAAACGCGAAGAAATTTTATGTGCAAACAAATTCTTTCATGCCTTTACTGATTTTTAAAGTTAAGTTATTCACAAACTAGTGATTCACACTAATTTCAAATAATTCAAAATTTAAACTATTCAAATTTGAAAACTATGGACACTAACAGAAAGTTTGTAATTTTTTGTACCTAAAGCAAAAATATTCACAAAGAAACTCTAAATACACAAAAAAAACAACACAAAAATAAATAAAGCAAAAAAAATAAAAAGAAGAAAAAATAAAGCAGAAAAGAAAAAAATTATATTTGCTATTTTTCAATCGTTTACAAAATGACCGTGAAATTGAAAATTCACTACAAAATGAACTCTGAAAATGTTGAATTTTGGCAAACTAGATGAAAAACTACTCACAAATAAATAGAAGAAAATAAATATAACAGAAAAGAAAAAACTATACAAAAAACTACGCAAAAATAAATAGAAGAAAATAAAGCAGAAAAGAAAAAAACTATAAAAAAATTGGGGCGCTGCCCTGTGGGCCTGATAGGCCACAGGTGTGTATTTACAGGCCTTAAAGGCCCAACAGACTCATAGGGCAGTGCGCAGAGTTTAGGCCCACAAGCCTGCTATATAGAGGAGTTCGAAGTGGTAGCCGCGGCTGGGTTTATAAACCAGTGCGGCTGCCCTTCGCCCGGCGAGGTGGGACTAAACTTTGGGGTGGCAGCGCGAGGCCTTTAGTACCGGTTGGTGGCTCCAACCGGTACTAAAGACCCCCCCCCCCCTTTAGTACCGGTTGGAGCTACCAACCGGTACTAAAGGGGGTGCGCTTCCCGCTGCTTGGCCTGGCCAAAACAAGCCTTTAGTACCGGTTGGTGGCTCCAACCGGTACTAAAGGCCTCTCCTATATATACAACAGTTGCCAAAATTTCATTTCTTCCTCTGTTTCCCCATTCGATCGACGCCGTCGCCGTTGCCGCCCCCGTCGCCGTCGCCGCCCCCGTCGCTGCCCCCGTCCCCGTCGCCGCCCCGTCCCCGTCGCCGCCCTCGTCTCCGTCGCTGCCCCGGGCCCGTCCCCGTCGCGCCGTCCCCGCGTCGCCTCGCCGTCGCCGGCCGTCACCGCCCCCGGCCATCGCCTCGCCGTCGTCGCCGTCTCCCTCGCCCCCCGGCGGCCACCATGGGCGCGCTGCCCCTCCCCGAGCGCCCATAAACACACACAAGCTTCATGAACACACACACACACACGTACATATGTATGAATTAATGCATGTATATACGTATTTTGTATGTTTAATTAGTTTAGATTATTTAGATTATTATTTTTTCACTATTATATATGTATCAATGCATGTTAGATGGATATAATTAGCGTTTAATTAGTATGGAATTTTTTTTATATAATGTTGTTTTTCAGTTTTTTAATGGATGTATAGAAGTTGTGTTTTCTGTTTTTAGTGTTAGATGCTTAATTAGTATGAAATAGTATATAGATTTTTGACATATGCAATGATAGCATAATTAATGTTATATAGAAATGTTAGAAATTTTAGTTATCAAAATCCAATCATTAAAAAAATGTTACTTTTTGCGGGCATATAGCTAGTATTTGTTCTCGACGATGCCCGGCCTGCATCCTCGCCGTCGACCCATCCGCGACGACGTCCGGCTGACCCATGTCCCGGACTGGGCTCCGCCGGGCTGGCACTGGGAGGTGCTGCCTGGAGGGGCGCGCCGCTTGATGAGGAACCCGGCCCCGGGTCCCGTCGTCGACCCTGATCTCGTTTGGTGGCGTTCGCGTTGGCCAGTTTTGGTGCGGAGGGACCCGGCCCCGCCGGAGGTGGTATGTCGCCGTGTCAGGGAGGAGGACGAGCACGTCCATCGCTACATGGTTGCGTTAGAAGGCGGCAGGTTCTCCAATACCTGGCAGTTTCTTCGGGGATCTCACTTCAGCTATGATCCTGTGAGGGTTCCTTCTCTTTGGGTGTCCACCGCCCGCGCCGCAGGAACCGTGAGTGTCCTAGATTCTTCTGTAGTATTCGATCTTTAATTAGCTACCTAGCCAGTGATGTACTATTCAATATTATATATTATTCGAGACGATGTATTCGAGATTATATCTATTATTGACGATGTATTCGAGATTATATCTATTATTTGAGACGATGTAATTTGAATACTAAATTGTTTTATATTTCTTTTGAATTAGTTAAATAAAAGCTATGACAGACAATACCGACAGAGAGGGAGAACAGACCATATTCGATATGATACGCGGGCCAGATGATGATCAGAATGAAGTAGAAGATTATGACGGCTCCAAATTTCTAAACAACACCGGAGAGGGTGATATGATATTCGATCGCGATGACCGAATTGATGAAGTCATGAACTATGATTATGATGATGACGAAGAAAATTTTGATCCTGAAACAACAGAGACCAGCGAGGTATATATATTTATATAAGCAGGCATCTGGTGATCATCACATGTTTTAAATGACTTGAAGATATATTAACGAATCAATCTTTGTTCTTTCAGCCATCCGGATCGAGCAAATCTTCAGGCAAAAGGACGAAACGAGGCACGAACAAAAAGTTGAAGGAGGGCGTAAAGTACAATATCGAGGCAATCAGACCTAGTGGCAAACCATTAGCGCCTAAGAAGATTGCGGACAAGTCCGTTCGTCAGTGCGGAGTTGTTGTGAAGGACCAACTCCCGATCTCCCTTCAAGAATGGAGAGAGCCAGAAAAAGACAAAAGACAAAAAGACAAACAGGACGCTGCTCCACGTCCAGATGTTACTTTTGTCGACAAAAGACAAAAAGATCTGCTTTGGGATACTCTCACGGAACATTTCACCCTACCAGATCATTTCACAGAAGCAGATGTGCAGAAAGTCAAGGACGCTGCTCTTAGGAAGATGGCGGTTGCATTCAAGAACCACAAGAATCGTGAATGGAACAAGTACGTCAAGGGAGGAAGGAAGACTCCGGTATTCGAGGGAACACTAGAGAACCAACGTGCTCATTGGGAAGATTTTGTGAAATTCAAGGATTCGGAATTAGCTAAGGAACGGTCGAGAATAAACAAGAAGAATGCCGAAAAAAAGGATAAGTTCCATAAGCTGGGGCCAGGTGGCTATGCGGTGTTAATGCCTCAGTGGGATAAGTCTGAGAAAGAGATGGATAATGCAGGTGCCACTCCGGTTACTAAGAGCTAGCCCCCCAGGGTCAGGACTTGGTTCTATGCGCATGGGGGGAGTTGGACCCGAAGACAGGCAATGTTTCGACGAGGGCAAGTCTGAAGGGAGCCGACGATGCGATACTTGTTGCAATAGAAGAGGCACGATCGGGGGTGTTCCAGCCCAATAGAGAGAACGACGAGCTTACGCGTGCCCTGGGAAATCCTGAACACCCGGGAAGAACATGAGGCAAGGGCGCTATTCCGTGGTATGAGGAGTTTTCAGACTGGAACACCGACTACAGAACCCGTGCGAGAAAGAAGATTGCGGAGGAGAAGAAGAGGAAGATGGAGGAGGAGCAGAGGAAGCGGGACTATGAACGCCTTCAAGGCCTAGAAGCAAGTCAAGCGGAATTGGTAGTCAAATTCCAGCGGCAGCAGGAGCAGATCGACTCACTTACCCAGCAAAGGGGGTCTCAGCAGCTGCAACAGCTAGCGAATGATCCAGCATTGGATAGCACCGCCCCATCCATGCCGAGAAGCAGCGTGGGTTCCGCCCCGGACGACGCAATGCTGGGTCGATGCCCCGTGGATGACATCACGGAGAACACTAGCTGCGAGCTACACGTCAAAATGAAGAACATATCCATGAAGGTGGCGGACGCTGTTGCTTTTACAAATCCCCCCGAGGCAACCTTCCATTGCAACCCGATTCCAGCGGGATATGCTCGTGTCTTGGTTGATGAGGTGGTGGAGCCATATTAGGAGCTAGAGCTTGACATTCCTGGAGGTGAGGACAAGCACTTTCTCGGAGAGGCCAACCATCGTATCATCCTATGGAAAAAGGATTGCATCATCTTTCGAAGGCCACCGACACCGCGTCAGCCGACTCCTTGTCGAAGTCCTCCACCGAGTCAGCAGACTCCCGCTCCTGCAAGTCCACCAAGTCCGGCAAAGTGTCAGGCCACTGATCCTCCTCCAAGTCCGGCAAAGTGTCAGGCCACTCCTCCTCCTCCAAGTCCGCCACAGCGTCATACGTCCACTCCTCCTCCAAGTCCGGCACAACCTCAGGCAACTCCTCCTCCAAGTCCGGCATAGCTTCAGGCCACTCCTCCTCGTCCAACTCAGCCCCGTCAGCCGTCTCCGCCGCCTCAGCAATCGCAGAAGAGACACCCCGCAGCTATGGTGCGTAGCGGTACGAGTCGAGGTAGTACAGGAAGTACAGGCGAAGGCAAGCGATATAAATATGGTCCAAGCCTCAAGCCTCTTCCGCAGAGGCCTTATGACAAGTCCGAGGAGGAAATCGCAGCCATATCGAAGACCGAGGTGGAAGCCCATTTTGCACCGAAACCGCCACCGCCGCCAAGGGAGAAAGTGCCTGAGGAAACGATTGACCACTTCATTCATATGGCTCAACCACCAGCTCCCAAGCGTGTTGACACAAACTATGAGCGCCACATCAGGAAGTTAAATCGAGCACGTCTACTTAAGGAGGCGAGCTCGGGATCGAGCAAACAACAAGCAGATGTCAAAAAATGCGGGAAAACCATTCCCCAGCTGGGAGAACAGGCGGCACAATTGATCCCCTTGCTTGTTGTGCCAACAACACGTGACAGTACGCACGCCCAATATTATTGTGGGCAAACCGTTAGCGTTCCCCAGCTGGGTGATGTGGTAATAACGGAGGAGCATATAATGCAGGCTGAAATGCTCAAGATCTCTGTTGGACAACTCCTCGAAATCGAGCCCATGTCTCCGCTTAGAGAATCGTAAATAAAACGGAAATATGTCCGGGGCCAACCTTTGGTCCATCCAGACAAGGTCAAGGACCTCCCAACGAGAATGTACGAATTGCATCAATGGTACATGAACATTACCAAGATTTCCGATTGATTGTCCCTCATGGTGAATGTCAAGAAGGAGCATTACTTCCATGAGAAAGCTGTGTCCGTTGAGTATTCTGAACTGTTTCAGTTATACAATCAAGACGCACTCGACAAATCTATCGTCAGTTGCTATTGTCTGTAAGTGATTTCTTTCTGTAATTTAAGTCTCAAGCTAGCTGTAGTGATCCTTTTGATCAATCATTACCTGTAATTATCCTGACTATATTCTTTTCTGTGGTATTATATGCAGGATGAAGATGTATGAAATGAGAAAAGGTGGATGCTTTGGCATTGGGTTCATTGACCCAAACACCGTTAATGAATACACATGGAAAATAAATCCACGTCATCAAAAGGCCGTAGGGGACAACATGCTAGAGTTCTTGAAGCACCTCAAATACAGTGAAGATATACTACTTCTTTACAACTTCCAGTGAGTCACACTGTCTTGTACTACAAATCCTCTGTTTTTGCCTACTAGCTAGCTACATGTTTTTGCTTACATATGCCCGCTTAATTAAGACATGCAAACGTGTGTGCATGCAGATTTCACTGGGTCTTGTGTATCATTAAAGTTGACGCCGGAACAGTTGAAATACTGGACTCACTACTCTCAGAAAAAATTGACTATAACATCTTGTTTGGGATAGTCAACAGGTAATTTCAATCATTATTAACTATATATCTCGGCCTATTTAGTTCGTCATTTCATGATATGAACTATTTAATAACCCCTTTATTCATTTTCTTTGTCGGCGGGCAGGGCTTGGGGAAGGTTCATCAGCGTCACGGAAGGCGAATGGAAAAAAAAGCTTAAATGGGGAAGACCCAAGGTAAGTAATTAAGTAGTATTAGCTAGCTAGCTAGCTAACTGCCATCTCTTTAATTATCATGCTTGATTAATTATTATCTGATCAAATTCCATTCTTTTAAAGGCCCTGAAGCAGGCGCAGGGGACTGATCTGTGTGCATTCTGCGTTTGTGAGAACATTCGCATGATGGCGTCCGAAAGGAGAAGATCTCAAAGACAGGAATGGGTACGCTTGCCAAAACACTATTCACAATTTTTACACCATTATCGATATCTAGTCACACAACTAATACACATGCATATTGATCTCCTTCTTAACAGTTCAGAGAGGTGCGGGAGAAGCTCCTAAAAATGGAGCGCGTAGAAGCACTTCAAGAGGAAATAGCGGGATTTTTGCTCGACCATGTCATAAATCCGAAGGGAGGATACTATTACCCGCTACCGCCCCCATGAAAACCACTTCCAATTGTCATCGTGCTCCGAAGGCACCAATTAGGCTAATGCCACTGGCTCCGAAGGCAACATGCATATGTAGGAGAAATTGTATATAGCTATACATGTGTGTATGTGTGAATTAATTAATATGATGGTTTGTGAGACATTGATGATATATATATGCATGATTGGTTCTACTAGAAATTCTATTTATATATATATATATATATATATATATATATATATATATATATATATGCATAACGTGTACAATGTGTAGTATCGAAAAGTACCAGCAAACGAAAAAGAATTAAAATGGAAACACAAAATTAAATGAAAAAGAAATCATAAAACTAAAAACCCCCAAACCTTATAGTACCGGTTGGTCTTACCAACCGGTACTAAAGTGCTCCAGGCCCCTGGAGCTGGCTCGTGTCACGTGGTTTCCCTTTAGCACCGGTTCATGCTGAACCGGTACTAAAGGGGGGGGGGCTTTAGTGCCCACACTTTAGTGCCGGTTATGGAACCGGCACTAAAGGGCCTTATGAACCGGTGCTATTGCCCGGTTCTGCACTAGTGCCGGCACAAC
The DNA here is from genome assembly GCF_002162155.2 of Triticum dicoccoides. Taxonomy (NCBI): domain Eukaryota; kingdom Viridiplantae; phylum Streptophyta; class Magnoliopsida; order Poales; family Poaceae; genus Triticum; species Triticum dicoccoides. Next base: position 37,636,360 of record NC_041385.1, on the reverse strand, counting down.
TTATCACTGCCAGCCGATTCCAAAAGGATGTGCTAAGGTGATGGTGGATGAAATAACGGAGGGATTTGAGGACCTCGTGCTTGACCACCCTACCGGTGAAGGAGAGACTAGGCTGGGTTCTGCTCTGAAGACTCCATGCCTATGGAAGAAGGAGCTCATCAACCTTTTGAACTGGACGCCTCCGCCTCCTCCTCCTGCTCCAGCGAGTCAGGGCACTCCGCCTCCTCCACCGCCTCCTCCTCCGGCGAGTGACAATCAGGGCACGCGTCGCGGCATTCCGCCTCCTTCTCCGGCGCATGGTGGCACTCCGCCTCCTTCTCCGCCTGTGCCGGCGCTCCCGAGCAGCCAGCAGCATCCTCCTTCTCCGCCTCGCCAGCAAGGGCGGAAGAGACCCGCCGCCGCCCCGGCTGCTCCGGCGCGTCGTACTCCTTATCCTCCGCCTCGTAAGCAAGCACGAAAGAAGACAGACGCCGCAGCCGCTCCGTCTGCTCCGGCGTCTAGCAGCACAACCAGAGGCGGGAGGCAATACAAATACGGTCCATCATCTCTCAAGCCTCTAGAGAAGTTACCATACGAGAGGTCCGAGGAGGAAAACGATACGATTGTGCGGACCCACGTGAAGGAGTTCTTTGAAGGGGTGAAAGCAAAGAGACATCCACCTCCGGAGGAGAAGGTAGATCCGGTGAAAGCAAAGCGCACTATCGATGCCCTGAGGAAACCACCAAAGTCTCCGTCGAGAACCAACTATGAGCGCATTACTGAACAGACATATCTCCAAGCCCAGCGGTCGGGAACTACTGTCAGTGCTAAAAGGTCAAAAGAACGAGCAAAGGGGGAAAAATTGCCCAGCTCGGCGAACAAGCACAGCAATCGTGCCCCCCGCTCAATGTGTCTAATGCTCCGGGGACGGTGGCCGGTTATGGCAATCTTGACGATTACCTGCCTGACGATGCAATTCCTGATTTCTTGGAGGTGGACGAACACAGATACGAGTACGGGAAGCCTCTCGTCAAAGATGAAAAATCTCTGACAACAATGATGCGAAGATTCCATAATTGGTACATGGAAACCTGCAGAGAGTCTGAGGGTAAGAATGCTTTGTATCTGCATATTAAAGAGGAGCACGATCTCGTTGCAAATGATCTGTTGTCTATTCCATTTGAGGAGTTCTTCGAGTTCTTCAATCAAAAGGCCCTCGATAAATTAATGGTCTTTTGCTACTGCATGTAAGTACCATTTCTGTCATTAAGTCTCTTTATATAGCTCGGCTCTTTCATTGCATGTATTTATAATTAATTATCCTCAATATATTATGCAGATTGAAGATCGTCGAGTGCAAAAAACAAGAAATTTATGATATTGGGTTCATTAACACAAATATCATAGATGTATTTCTGGTTGAAAAGAACGCCAAAGAGGCCAAGGACAACTTGCTACAATCGTTGATCAAAAATCAAAACAAAGACACCATACTCTTTCCTTACAACGGCCCATGAGTGTTACTGTCGTGTGCATATTCGGTTTCCCTTATTACTCAAGCGAGCTTATAGTAATGTAATTGATGAGTTATGCATGCATGCGCAGGTACCACTATATTCTTCTGGAGATTAAGCTTGAGCGTGGACTAGTAACCGTCTTAGACTCGAGACGGAAAGATCCCAAATCCTATGCGGACATCACTGAAATGCTCAGCAAGTAAGTTCAATCGATCATTATCGCACCATATCGGCAACTTTTTGTTCATTTCCTGATATCTCAAGTAATAATAATTATTTTCTTTGTCTTGCAGGGTTTGGAAACAGTTCACCGCAGAAGCTCCGGGACTGCCGAAGGAGCTGACATATAAATACCCGAAAGCAAGTACTACTGGCTAGCTAGTTGCGCGCATCTCCCGTTGATTCTATAGCTATACTTTCATCAATGCCATTTATAATGCTTCATTATCAGTTTGATTGACCTCTATTTCTCGTAAAGCGCTTGTGGCAGGAGGAAGGGAATGATTTCTGTGGATACTACGTGTGCCAGTTCATCCACACCGCGACTTTGAAAAGCAAGCGGGGCTACTCTAGAAGACAATATGAAGTGCGTAAGCAATAATATTCACAATTTCATTTTATTACACCATCATTTCTGTTGAGTTTCATTCATATATATGTATTAATTAACCCCCTTCTTCAAATTAGACGTGGCAGATGCTGGATGAACTCCTAGAACCAGATCGCATGAAAGCAATTCAAGAGGAATTGGCGGGATTCTTTCTTGACCACGTCATCAGTAAAGCCGGAGAATACCATGTGGAAATTGATTTCAAATGCTAGGGGTTTTTAATTAAGAGATCTCATACATATTGTACATGTATGTAGCCAGTAGCGTCGGATACATGATACGAAAACTTGTTGTTCGACCAATCTCTCGGAGAAAGAGAGGTCGATCGATCACTTCTCTTGGTATGCATAACGAACTTCTGTACTGAATGGTTCTCTCGATCACTTATGTATATATAGTACGTAGCGTCGACCAAGCACGGACATAAGAGAGGACACTTCTCTCTATTAATTAGCTAGCTAACACAATATATGAAACACCTAAATTAACCCCCCAAAGCCCCCAACCTCCCCTCCTTTAAAAAAACAAAAACCCCAGCCACTGGAATGCTGACGCGTGGATGCCTTTTGGTCCCGGTTGAAGCCACCAACCGGGACCAAAGGCCCCCTCACTGGGCTCGGCGCACAGGGCCACGTGGAGGCACATTGGTCCCGGTTCGTGTTTGAACCGGGACTAATGGGTGGAGGTATTAGTAACAACCCATTAGTCCCGGTTCATGAACCGGGACTAAAGGCCCTTATGAACCGGGACTATTAGGTGTTTTTCTACTAGTGCCGCATCCCACCCCGGCCTGCAAAAAATTTTAGGGGGCGCGGCAAAATCCCTATCCCAACCCGGGAAAATTCGGGTTTCTCCCTTGCGGCTGTGGTGCCCTGCATATAAGCGGAAGTGGTTGGTGGGGAGGGGATATTTCATCCCGTGCTTTCTCCCACCAACCACTTCTCCTCTCCCCCCTCGCGCCGCCGCCGGCTGCCGCCCAAGATTCCGGCGACAACAGCCGGAAGGAGCACGCCGGAAGGCCGCCATGCGCACGAGGCCTCCCCTCCCTTTCCACCTGCGTTGGCGGGCCGCCGGATTTGCAGATCTGCGGCACTTCATCGCGGGCCGCCGGATTTGCAGATCTGCGGCACTTCATCGCGGGCCGCCGGATTTGGCTTTTTCCGGCCGCCGGTTGCTGCACCAAGCGATGGAGTGGTTGGGGAGCCTCTCCCGTAGCCCTGGCAAGGGCGCATTGCCGCATGCAGGCACGGGTTCGTTCGCCCGTCGGCACCGAAGGTTTGCGGGCATGGACTCGTTCGGCCGTCACCGGGCTCGGCACTCGCGCAACATCTTTGTGGCCTGCCGATGCCGCTCATAGAGTGCGATGACTGCCCGCGGAAAGTGCTGTAGCTCACTTCGGGCACGCCGAAGCACCCCGGATGGCTGTTCTACAAATGCGAAAATGATGGGGTACCTGTACTTGCGGCAGCTCGTTCCATACCTCAATCTTTAGTTCAATTGCGGTAGCTCACTTCGAACTTGCTCATTCTTTTGTGTAGGACGATGGATGCTCATTTTGATTTTGGGAAGGCCAATACATTGATTTGTTGATTGAAAGAAACTTAATAGATGTTAGTGCACTCCTTAGTACAATCGAAGGCAACGTTGCGGCTGCATGTGCAACTAGAGGGGAAGCAATGTCTACTTCTTTGGAACCAAAAATGAAGAATGAAGAAAGTTAGATCAAGAATCCGCAGACCAACAATGAGTGCATGGAGAAGATATTGCTTCAACTAGTGGGAGCAGTTATGGAAGTTGGAAATCTTCTGAAATGCATACTTGTGGTTCTTGTTTTCTTTGGTTTTGCTATTCTAGCCAATATTTGGTGATACCTTTTGTATCTAATTAATGTTGTTGCAAAAGCAAAGAAAAGCATTATGCTAGATCAATTTAAGTTGCAAATCTCAGCTTTGCGGGCCGGCTGGAGCTGCGCCAGATCAAAACCCGCAGAAGCCGACCCGTAAAAATGCATATTCCGCGAATATGCTTTTTTACGGGTCCATTATGCGGGGTCTGCATCTGTGCCAGCCCGCTCCGACCCGCAAAAACGGTTTTGCGCGAACTGCAAACACGTTTTGCGAGTCGGCGGGATGTGGGGTCTGCTAGAGTTGCTCTAAGTCCATGTATCACGTGGGACTGGATGGAGCTGATTTCCTCCTCATGTGGGACCATGTTCACACGCGATTTATCGCCTTGTAGACACCTTTTACCTAGAAAAATCTATTCAAACCTAATATAGATAGACATGCAACTTGCCATGATAGTTGTTAGAGTTTCGTTTTATACCTATCTGCAAAGATATTTAAGGATACAAAAACATGCATACTATCATATACATAGTGATCTAAAATCCATATATGTGGCAAAAATTAATCAATGAATGTTTTTTTCTTCCCCTATCTAATGAGATTCGGTTTAACCAAATATTTTTGATGTGAAAAATTAATAAACTCATTTCCTATGCAAAAATATTGTTTAAGTTGAGTCGATGTGTATTATCAATTGAAGAAATTATAATTGTATAACACAAAATTCATGTTAATATTCACTAGAATGAAAAATGCAACTAAGTTTGTTAATAGTTGTGATTACACTTCAATAAAATAATTTTTATAAAAGTAAAATAGTTCATCATATAAATTAATAAAGAGAAGACTCATCCGTCCTCTCTTGCTCTTGCGACCGGATGGTCGTAACAACGAGCGTGCACTATTGGCTCGTGCACACATCGATCACATTTGCACAAAAGTTTGTGTTACCCGCATTTAATCTTCATGCCACGATGAGCTTTACATATTGCAAAATATGTACATAAAGGAATCATAGAGCGTCCAACAAATGGAGAAAGACGCCGAATGAACTCAAGAGTGACATGACAAGCGTGCATTGAGGGGTGCCGGGGCCCGCGTGCAAATGTGTGGCGGGGCCCTTTGTAGGCACACGCGTCAGCACCCGCATTGCTCTACCCGCTTTTCCTGGCGCAGCGAGCACCCAGACCAGCATACATGCATGGAGGTAGCGCCCGCAGCAAAAGCAAAGTGGTGTCGGATGGGACGGGACGGGACGAGGGGTTTGGTGGCCATTTCCTCCGTGGAGGCAGTGCTCGGTCCTCTCCCATTCCAGAAAGCATCGTCAGTGAAGAAAAGATAGAACCGTCCGAGTGCAGACTAGATGAGACCGTCTGTGTTCAAAAATGTTCCAATTTAGTTTCTCCGGAGCTGCACCTAGCCGAATTGAAAGTACTAGCCAGCAACACACCCATACACTGTTGAATGTTCAGTGACATTTGTTCACTAGAAGAAATCCTAGAAGTTTTGGGTGCGCTTTCATACGGCATTGATGTTGTTAGGCACTCCCCCATTTGTCTATGTAAGATGCAATATTTTCAACACGGTGACCAAGGCACATGATTTTAGACAGTTTGGGCCAGTGGCAATTTCGTTGGTTAGTGCCAAGTAAATTAGTTAGTCTAGGAAAGAAAGACATACACACAATCGAGAGAGATAGTATCCTTCTTTTGCTACAAGTAGAGATACATGCAATCAGGAATGAGCTACTTTCCGATTTTCTAGAGTGCTAGGAACGGAATTATGAGAAATTAGAAGAAATACACCTTACATTCTGATTTCTTTCAAAAACAAATCCACCTTATACAAAGGAACGCTGGGAGTATTTCATAAAACACTTACTGCCCGGTTTAAAAAATGTAAGGTGTGTTTTTTTATGAAAAGTCAAACATTTTGAAGTTTGACAAAAATTGAGACAAACATACCAATATCCATAACATCATTCGGTATCATTAGATTCATCATCAAATAATTTTTTTTATTTTTTATTTAGTATTGTCGCTATCGATATTTTGGCTCTGAACTTGGTCAAAATTAAATAAATTTGATTTTCCAAAAAAATCACCTTATATTCTGAAATCGAGAGAGTATTTGGTTTGGCAAGTGGGGGAGATGATGAAGTGTGTTTTATTTTTTATTTTTGATGTTGTGTTCTGGTGGGCCTTCTGTGGTGTGATTGTCTTATCTGCTAATCAACTCATACCTATGTGGGGAAATTTTCTACATCGATGGATGCATGTATTACATTGATGATGCAGTATCACATGTTGGCACTTCTTTTGCCAGGGTGGTCAGAGCATACATGGGACTGTTATCTTATTTAAGACAGTAGTTGCCGGCTGATTTGAAAAAATGCTGACCCGATCAAAATCATGAACCAAATCTAAAATTGAATACCTCAAGCGAATAGAAGAGTTTCAAAATTAAGGAGCGTTGTGGATTAAAAGAATTAAACGAGGGCTTCTTGCAAAATTGTTGATCAATTTGAAGACCTCAATTGATCGTGAGGCTTTAAAAATTAGGAGCATAGTGTATTTATAGATATGTGTAATTGATAAGAGCAAATACAACCGGAAGATCCATATATGCCCCAAACATTCAGGCGACTATCTCGGTCACTACCCGTACATTGAATTGCCATCCAATCGGACGCCCAAATCATAGCCCATATGCCCAGGCTGACTGACAACCCCATATCTAGTCCATATGTGGGGCAGATATGGGACGCCCAGGCTTGCCCTTCACGTCGGATTTTGTCCACCATGGCTTGCCACAACCGGCTCTGATGGAGGTGGTGGATCCAGAGGAGGAGGAGGAGGAGGAGGAGCATCAGCCGGCTACGATAGAGGTGGCGGATCCGGAGGAGGACAATGCGGAGCAAGTGGAGGAGGAGTTGCAGGAGGAGCATCAGCCGGCTCCGATGGAGATGGTGTATCCGAAGGAGGACAAAGGGGAGAAGCTGGAGCAGGAGCTGGCACCGGCTCCGAGCTTCAACATGGAGGAGGCGGAGTTATTGGTCGCCTAATCGGCCGAGATGGCACAGCAGCAGGCCATCCTTGAGTCCATTGAGGATGAGGCCTATGTGGAGGCGAACCGGCAATTCATCCGGCAGAAACGGGCGACGATCGACGCGGAGATGGAGGCGGAGGGTGGCACGGAGCAGCCAGAGCTGCGGTCGTCGCCCATGTACTCGGAGCCGGGCATGGAGATAGTGGACATCTCCGACAAGGATTAGGGTAGTATAACTTACGTGATCTACGTAGTACACCCTCCGTTTTTATTTAGTCCGCATATTAATTTTGGTCAAAGTCAAGCTTTCTAAACATTGACAAAGTTTATAAACAAAAATATTAACATATACAATAACAAATCAATACCATTAAATTCATTATTGAATGTACTTTCAATTCATATAGATTTATCATGGTAAATGTTTGTACTGTTTTCTATAAACTTGGTCAAACTATACGAAGTTTGACTTCAGTCAAATCTAGTATGCGGAGTAAATAAAAATGAAGAGAGTACATAGATTTCATTGTTTGCATGTTTTTGCATGGATTTAAGGTTTCTATTATAACGTATTCGGGTGTAGATGAAAAAATTGGAGGCCCGACACGATGGGCGTTTGAGGGTCAGATTTGTTATCCGCGGATGTAGATCTGGAGAGGGGCGGACGAGTCCACTTTTAGGGCTCGTATTTGTCCACCGTGGTTGTTGGTGGAGGGGATGGGATGGATGGGCTCCAAGTTGCATTTACAGCCGAGATTCCAGAGGAGCTTCACCAGGGTGTCTTGCGTGCAAATTTACCGGTGCGCGTGGAGAATGAAGCCAAAACAAAAAGGCAGAAAGGAGACCAGGATGGGTGATCGGGGGACTAGTTCTTTGTGGGACCGCACATCTCTGCCGCCTCTGGGTTTCGTGACGCCAGGGTCACCAGGGTGTGCCTCCCTTCATAATGGTTGTTCTATTTATATAAGTAATATCTTTTATGGTCATGCACCCTTGAGTGGTTTATTTTTGTTGAAACTCGATTGTAGTGATACACATATTCATAATATTGAAGCCAAATGATGCAAAGTTAATAATAATAGTGCAACTTATTTGTGGCACTACCGTTTATGTCATATTGGTGTAAAGCGCATGAAGAAACTCCATGTTGATGGGCTTTTGGAATCACTGGATTATGAATCACTTGATGCTTGTGAACCATGCTCATGGGCAAGATGACCAAGACTCCGTTTTGCAGAACAATGGAGCGAGCAACTGACTTGTTGGAAATAATACATACTGATGTACGCGGCTAGATGAATGTTCAGACTCGTGGCGGGTATCGTTATTTTCTGACCTTAACAGATGATTTGAGTAGATATGGGTATATCTATTTAATGAAACATAAGTCTAAAATATTTGAAAAGTTTAAAGAATTTCAGAGTGAAATGGAAAATCATCGTAAGAAGAAAATAAAGTTTTTACGATCTAATCGTGGAGGTGAATATTTGAGTTATGAGTTTGGTCTTCATTTGAAACAATGTGGAATAGTTTCGCAACTCACGCCACCTGGAACACCACAGCGTAATGGTGTGTCCGAACGTCATAACCGTACTTTATTAAATATGGTGTGATCTATGATGTCTCTTACCAATTTACCGCTATCGTTTTGGGGTTATGCTTTAGAGACGGTTGCATTCACGTTAAATAGGGCACCATCAAAATCCGTTGAGACGACACCATATGAACTGTGGTTTAGCAAGAAACCTAAGATGTCGTTTCTTAAAGTTTGGGGCTGCGATGCTTATGTGAAAAAGCTTCAACCTAATAAGCTCGAACCCAAATAGGAGAAATGTGTCTTTATAGGATACCCAAAGGAGACTGTTGGGTACACCTTCTATCACAGATCCGAAGGCAAGATATTCGTTGCTAAGAATGGATCATTTCTAGAGAAGGAGTTTCTCTCGAAAGAAGTTGATGACCCACAGGTGCAGGGGATCTATCGTAGTATAAGTAAGATGTCGAACCCAACGAGGAGCAGAAGGGAATGACAAGCTGTTTTCAGTAATGTATTCTCTGCAAGCACTAAAATTGTAGGTAACAGATAGTTTTGTGATAAGATAATTTGTAACGGGTAACAAGCAATGAAAGTAAATAAGGTGCATCAAGATGGCCCAATCCTTTTTGTAGCAAAGGACAAGCCTGGACAATTTCTTATAATGAGAAAAGCGCTCCCGAGGACACATGGGAATTATCATCAAGCTAGTTTCATCACGCTCATATGATTCGCGTTCGTTACTTTGATAATTTGATATGTGGGTGGACCGGTGCTTGGGTACTTCCCTTTCTTGGACAAGCATCCCACTTATGATTAACCCTATTGCAAGCATCCACAACTACAAAAGAAGTATTAAGGTAAACCTATCCATAGCATGAAACAAGTGGATCCAAATCAGCCCCTTATGAAGCAACGCATAAACTGGGGTTTAAACTTCTGTCACTCTAGCAACCCATCAAATACTTATTACTTCCCAATGACTTCCTCTAGGCCCAAATAATGGTGAAGGTCATGTAGTCGACGTTCACATAACACCACTAGAGGAAAGACAACATACATCTCATCAAAATATCAAACGAATATCAAATTCACATGACTACTAATAACAAGACTTCACCCATGTCCTCAGGAACAAACGTAACTACTCACAAAGCATGTTCATGTTCATAATTAGAGGGGTATTAATATGCATTAAGGATCTGAACATATGATCTTCCACCAAATAAACCAACTAGCATCAACTACAGGGAGTAATCAACACTACTAGCAACGCACAGGTACCAATCTGAGGTTTTGGTACCAAGATTGGATACAAGAGATGAACTAGGGTTTGAGAGGAGATGGTGCTGGTGAAGATGTTGATAGAGATTGACCCCCTCCTGATGAGAGGATCGTTGGTGATGATGATGGTGATGATTTCCCCCTCCCGGAGGGAAGTTTCCCCGGCAGAACAGCTCCGCCGGAGCCCTAGATTGGTTCCGCCCAGGTTTCGCCTCGTGGCAGCGGAGTTTCGTCCTTTAAGCTTGCTTATGATTTTTTCCAGGGTAAAAGACTTCATATAGCAGAAGATGGCCATGGAGGGTCACCAGGGGGCCCACAAGGCAGGGGGCGCACCCTGTAAGGGTGGGCGCGCCCCCACCCTCGTGGCTAGGGTGTGGGCCCCCTTTGGTATTTCTTCCGCTGGATATTTTTTATTAATTCCCAAAGTAACTTTCGTGGAGTTTCAGGACTTTTGGAGCTGTGCAGAATAGGTCTCCAATATTTGCTCCTTTTCCAGCCTAGAATCCCAGCTGCCGGCATTCTCCCTCTTCATGTTAAACCTTGTAAAATAAGAGAGAATAGGCATAAGTATTGTGACATAACATGTAATAACAGCCCATAATGCAATAAATATCGCTATAAAAGCATGATGCAAAATGGACGTATCAGAAGTGAGTGGGAGGAAAGTAGAACTTGATGAGGTAATTATACCTTCTCCCGGATTGGAAAGCAGTTCATCACAGAAATAAGTTCGAGTGATTCCTACACCATTCACTAGTAGAAAAAGGGCCTATTGTCCCGGTTGGTGAGGGCCTTTAGTCCCGGTTCATGAACCGGGACTAAAGGGTCGGTACTAATGCCCTGACCCCTTTAGTCCCGGTTCAATCCAGAACCGGGACAGAAGGGCCTCCACGTGGCCTGTCCCCTGAGCCCAGGCAGCAGGGCCTTTGGTCCCGGTTGGTGGCACCAACCGGGACCAATAGGCATCCACGCGTCAGCGTTTATGTGGCTGTAGTTTTTGTTTTTTTTGAAAGGGGGGGGGGGGTTGGGGGGGTTTTGGGGGGTTAATTTAGGTGTTTCATATATTGTGCTATAGCTAGCTAATTAATAGAGAGAAGTGTCCTCTCTTTTGTCCGTGCTTGGTCGACGCTACGTACCATACATACATACGTATAGAGAGGACTAGCTAGACACGCTAGCTAGCTAGTAAGCAAACAGAAGATCGTTATGAACATATATGCATACAGAGAGAAGTGATATCGACCACCTCTCCTTCTCCGAGAGATTGGTCGAACAAACAAGTTCTCGTATATCTATCCGACACTACCGGCTACATACATACAATAATTATCTTTTACAAATATATAATCTCCTAAAATACGGACATGTGGTCCACATAGTATTCTCCGTCTTCAGCGATCACGTGGTAAAGAAAGAATGCCGCCAATTCCTCTTGAATTGCTCGCATGCGATCTGGTGCTAGGAGTTCATCCCGCATCCGAAACATCTCATTTTAAGAAGGGGGTCAATACATATATATATATATATATATATGAATGAATGAAACTCAACACAAATGATGGTAATAAAATAAAATTGTGAATATTGTTATTTACGCACTTCATCCGGAGGGCTAGAAAAAAGAACAAAGACGAGAAACATCGAGAGGGCATCACTTCCTTCTGCAATTATGTCCCTCAACAACGCTTCTTGTGCTTCGTCTCGGGGGGTGTCCATAGTTTCTACAAATATTTACAACATGGCAATTATTATTCAAACATGACAGATATGGATATATTAGTGGCAAACGTAGAACTAGCTAGCTAATCACAATAAGGAATCATATTAGTGGCCTCGACGCTGCTTCTCTAGGGTTTGGGGTGGCCTCGACAATGCTTCAAGGGTTAGGGGGTGGCCTCGAGAACGCTTCAAGCTAGGAGTGTTGGGGAACGTTGCAGAAAATTAAAATTTTTCCTACGGTTTCACCAAGATCCATCTATGAGTTCATCTAAGCAACGAGTCTAGCGAGAGAGTTTGCATCTACATACCACTTGTAGATCGCGTGCGGAAGCTTGCAAGGTGATGATGTAGTCGTACTCGACGTGATCCAAATCACCGACGACCAGCGCCGAACGGACGGCACCTCCGCGTTCAACACACGTACGGGACGGGAGACGTCTCCTCCTTCTTGATCCAGCAAGGGGGGAAGGAGAGGTTGATGAAGATCCAGCAGCACGACGGCGTGGTGGTGGATGCAGGGCGTCACAGCAGCAGGGCTTCGCCGAGACTACGAGGGAGAGACGTAACGGGGGGAGGTGGAGGCGCCAGGGGCTGGTGTCTGAAGTCCCTCCTCTCCCCCACTATATATAGGGGTGCCAAGGGGGGGGGCGCCGGCCCTAGTAGATGAGATCTACTAGGGGGGGCGGCGGCCTAGGGGAGGTTTCCCTCCCCCCCAAGGCACCTAGGGGTGCCTTCCACCACTAGGACTCCTCCTAGGGGGAAACCCTAGGCGCATGGGCCTATAGGGGCTGGTGCCCTTGGCCCATGATGGCCAATGCGCACCCCCTACAGCCCATGTGGCCCCCCGGGACAGGTGGACCCACCCGGTGGACCCCCGGGACCCTTCCGGTGGTCCCGGTACAATACCGATAACCCCGAAACTTGTCCCGATGCCTGAAATAGCACTTCCTATATATAATTCTTTACCTCCGGACCATTCCGGAACTCCTCGTGACGTCCAGGATCTCATCCGGGACTCCGAACAAAATTCGGGTTTTTGCATATACATATCTTCATAACCCTAGCGTCACCGAACCTTAAGTGTGTAGACCCTACGGGTTCGGGAGACATGCAGACATGACCGAGACGCTCTTAGTCAATAACCATCAGCGGGATCTGGATACCCATGATGGCTCCCACATGCTCCTCGATGTTGTCATCGGATGAACCACTATGTCGAGGATTCGATCAAACCCTGTATGCAATTCCCTTTGTCAATCGGTACGTTACTTGCCCGAGACTCGATCGTCGGTATCCCAATACCTTGTTCAGTCTCGTTACCGGCAAGTCACTTTACTCGTACCGTAATGCATGATCCCGTGTCCAACACCTTGGTCACATTGAGCTCAAGATGATGATGCATTACCGAGTGGGCCCAGAGATACCTCTCCGTCATACGAAGTGACAAATCCCAGTCTCGATCTGTGTCAACCCAACAGCTACTTTCGGAGATACCTGTAATGCACCTTTATAGTCACCCAGTTACGTTGTGACGTTTGATACACCCAAGGCACTCTTACGGTATCCGGGAGTTACACGATCTCATGGTCGAAGGAAGAGATACTTGACACTTGCAAAGCTCTAGCAAAACGAACTACACGATCTTTTATGCTATGCTTAGGATTGGGTCTTGTCCATCACATCATTCTCCTAATGATGTGATCCCGTTATCAACGACATCCAATGTCCATAGTCAGGAAACCATGACTATCTGTTGATCACAACGAGCTGGTCAAATAGAGGCTTACCAGGGACATAGTGTGGTCTAAGTATTCACATGTGTATTACGATTTCCGGATAATACAGTTATAGCATGAATAAAAGACAATTATCATGAACAATGAAATATAACAATACTTTTATTATTGCCTCTAGGGCATATTTCCAACAGTCTCCCACTTGCACTAGAGTCACCAATCTAGTTACATTATGATGAATCTAACACCCATAGAGTTCTGGTGTTGATCATGTTTTGCACGCGAGAGAGGTTTAGTCAGCGGATCTGCGACATTCAGATCCGTGTGCACTTTGCAAATCTCTATGTCTCCATCTTGAACATTTTCACGGATGGAGTTGAAACGACGCTTGATGTGCCTGGTCTTCTTGTGAAACCTGGGCTCCTTTGCGAGGGCAATTGCTCTAGTGTTGTCACAGAAGAGTTTGATCGGCCCCGACGCATTGGGTATGACTCCTAGGTCGGTGATGAACTCCTTCACCCAAATCGCTTCATGTGCTGCCTTCGAGGCTGCCATGTACTCCGCTTCACACGTAGATCCCGCCACGACGCTCTGCTTGCAGCTGCACCAGCTTACTGCTCCACCATTCAACATATACACGTATCCGGTTTGTGACTTAGAGTCATCCAGATCTGAGTCGAAGCTAGCGTCGACGTAACCCTTTACGACGAGCTCTTTGTCTCCTCCATAAACGAGAAACATGTCCTTTGTCCTTTTCAGGTACTTCAAGATATTCTTGACCGCTGTCCAGTGTTCCTTGCCGGGATTACTTTGGTATCTTGCTACCAAACTTACGGCAAGGTTTACATCAGGTCTGGTACACAGCATGGCATACATAATAGATCCTATGGCTGAAGCATAGGGGATGACACTCATCTCTTCTTTATCTTTTGCCGTGGTCGGTGACTGAGCTGAGCTCAGTCTCATACCTTGTAACATAGGCAAGAACCCCTTCTTGGACTGATCCATTCTGAATCTCTTCAAAATCTTATCAAGGTATGTGCTTTGTGAAAGACCTATGAGGCGTCTCGATCTATCTCTATAGATCTTGATGCCTAATATATAAGCAGCTTCTCCAAGGTCCTTCATTGAAAAACACTTATTCAAGTAGGCCTTAATGCTGTCCAGAAATTCTATATTATTTCCCATCAGGAGTATGTCATCTACATATAATATGAGAAATGCTACAGAGCTCCCACTCACTTTCTTGTAAACGCAGGCTTCTCCATAAGTCTGCATAAACCCAAACGCTTTGATCATCTCATCAAAGCGAATGTTCCAACTCCGAGATGCTTGCACCAGTCCATAAATGGATTGCTGGAGCTTGCATACTTTGTTAGCGTTCCGAGGATCGACAAAACCTTCCGGCTGCATCATATACAGTTCTTCCTTAAGATGCCCGTTAAGGAATGCTGTTTTGACGTCCATCTGCCATATCTCATAATCATAGTATGCGGCAATTGCTAACATGATTCGGACGGACTTTAGCTTCGCTACGGGAGAGAATGTCTCGTCGTAGTCAATCCCTTGAACCTGTCGATAACCCTTAGCGACAAGTCGAGCTTTATAGATGGTAACATTACCATCCTCGTCCGTCTTCTTCTTAAAGATCCATTTGTTTTCTATCGCTCGCCGATCATCGGGCAAGTCTGTCAAAGTCCATACTTTGTTTTCATACATGGATTCTATCTCGGATTTCATGGCTTCAAGCCATTTGTTGGAATCCGGGCCCGCCATTGCTTCTTCATAGTTCGAAGGTTCATTGTTGTCTAACAACATGATTTCCAGGACAGGGTTGCCGTACCACTCTGGTGCGGAACGTGTCCTTGTGGACCTACGAAGTTCAGCAGTAACTTGATCCGAAGTACCTTGATCATTATCATTGTTTTCCTCTTCAGTTGGTGTGGGCATCACAGGAACGGTTTCCTGTGCTGCGTCACTATCCTGCTCAAGAGGTAGTACTTCATCGAGTTCTACTTTCCTCCCACTTACTTCTTTCGAGAGAAACTCTTTTTCCAGAAAGCATCCGTTCTTGGCAACAAAGATCTTGCCTTCGGATCTTAAGTAGAAGGTATACCCTACAGTTTCCTTAGGGTATCCTATGAATACGCATTTTTCCGACTTGGGTTCGAGCTTTTCAGGTTGAAGTTTCTTGACATAAGCTTCGCATCCCCAAACTTTTAGAAACGACAGCTTAGGTTTCTTTCCAAACCATAATTCATACGGTGTCGTCTCAACGGATTTAGACGGTGCCCTATTTAAAGTGAATGTAGTTGTCTCTAGAGCGTATCCCCAAAATGATAGCGGTAAATCGGTAAGGGACATCATAGACCGCACCATATCCAATAGAGTGCGATTACGACGTTCGGACACACCGTTTCGCTGAGGTGTTCCAGGCGGCGTGAGCTGTGAAACGATTCCACATTTCTTGAAGTGTGTACCAAATTCGTGACTTAAGTATTCTCCTCCACGATCTGATCGTAAGAATTTTATCTTTCGGTCACGTTGATTCTCCACCTCATTCTGAAATTCCTTGAACTTTTCAAAGGTCTCAGACTTGTGTTTCATTAAGTAGACATACCCATATCTACTCAAGTCATCTGTGAGAGTGAGAACATAACGATATCCTCCGCAAGCCTCAACACTCATTGGACCGCACACATCGGTATGTATGATTTCCAACAAGTTGGTTGCTCGCTCCATTGTTCCGGAGAACGGAGTCTTCGTCATTTTGCCCAAGAGGCATGGTTCGCACGTGTCAAACGATTCATAATCAAGAGACTCTGAAAGTCCATCGGCATGGAGCTTCTTCATGCGCTTGACACCAATGTGACCAAGGCGGCAGTGCCACAAGTATGTGGGACTATCGTTATCAACTTTAAATCTTTTGGCATCTACACTATGAACATGTGTAATATTACGCTCGAGATTCATTAAGAATAAACCATTGACCATCGGAGCATGACCATAAAACATATCTCTCATATAAATCGAACAACCATTATTCTCAGACTTAAATGAGTAGCCATCTCGTATTAAACGAGATCCTGATACAATGTTCATGCTCAAACTTGGCACTAAATAACAATTATTAAGGTTCAAAACTAATCCCGTAGGTAAATGTAGAGGCAGCGTGCCGACGGCGATCACATCGACTCTGGAACCATTCCCGACGCGCATCGTCACCTCGTCCTTCGCCAGTCTCCGTTTATTCCGCAGCTCCTGCTGTGAGTTACAAATATGAGCAACGGCACCGGTATCAAATACCCAGGAGTTACTACGAGTACTAGTAAGGTACACATCAATCACATGTATATCAAATATACCTTTGGTGTTGCCGGCCTTCTTATCCGCTAAGTATTTGGGGCAGTTCTGCTTCCAGTGACCCTTCCCCTTGCAATAAAAGCACTCAGTCTCAGGCTTGGGTCCATTCTTTGACTTCTTCCCGGTAACTGGCTTACCAGGCGCGGCAACATCTTTGCCGTCTTTCTTGAAGTTCTTCTTACCCTTACCCTTCTTGAACTTAGTGGTCTTATTGACCATCAACACTTGATGTTCTTTCTTGATTTCAGCCTCTGCTGACTTCAGCATCGAGAACACTTCAGGAAGGGTCTTTTCCATTCCCTGCATGTTGTAGTTCATCGCAAAGCTCTTGTAGCTTGGTGGGAGCGACTGGAGGATTCTGTCAATGACCGCCTCATCTGGGAGGTTAATGTTCAGCTGGGTCATACGGTTGTGCAACCCAGACATCTTCAGGATGTGCTCACTGACAGAACTGTTTTCCTCCATCTTACAACTGTAGAACTTGTCAGAGACATCATATCTCTCGACCCGGGCATGAGCTTGAAAAACTAGTTTCAGCTCTTCGAACATCTCATATGCTCCGTGATGCTCAAAACGCTTTTGGAGCCCTGGTTCTAAGCTGTAAAGCATGCCGCACTGAACGAGGGAGTAATCATCAGCGCGAGTTTGCCAAGCATTCATAATGTCTTGGTTCTCTGGGACGGGAGTGTCACCTAGCGGTCCTTCTAGGACATATTGTTTCCTGGCAGCTATGAGGATGATCCTCAGGTTCCGGACCCAGTCCGTATAGTTGCTGCCATCATCTTTCAGCTTGGTTTTCTCTAGGAACGCGTTGAAGTTCATGTTGACATTAGCGTTGGCCATTGATCTACAAGACATATTTGCAAAGGTTTTAGACTAAGTTCATGATAATAAAGTTCTAATCAAATTATGAACTCCCACTTAGATTAGACATCCCTTTAGTCATCTAAGTGTTACACGATCCGAGTCGACTAGCCCGTGTCCGATCATCACGTGAGACGGACTAGTCATCGTCGGTGAACATTCTCATGTTGATCGTATCTTCTATACGATTCGTGTTCGACCTTTCGGTCTCCGTGTTCCGAGGCCATGTCTGCACATGCTAGGCTCGTCAAGTTAACCCTAAGTGTTTTCGCTGTGTAAAACTGTCTTACACCCGTTGTATGTGAACGTAAGAATCCATCACACCCGATCATCACATGGTGCTTAGAAACGACGAACTGTAGCAACGGTGCACAGTTAGGGGAGAACACTTCTTGAAATTTTATAAGGGATCATCTTATTTACTACCGTCGTCCTAAGTAAACAAGATGCATAATACATAATAAACATCACATGCAATTATATAGTTGTGACATGATATGGCCAATATCATATAGCTCCATTGATCTTCATCTTCGGGGCTCCATGATCATCTTGTCACCGGCTTGACACCATGATCTCCATCATCATGATCTCCATCATCGTGTCTTCATGAAGTTGTCACGCCAACGACTACTTCTACTTCTATGACTAACGTTTAGCAATAAAGTAAAGTAGTTTACATGACGTTATTCAATGACACGCAGGTCATACAAAAAATAATGACAACTCCTATGGCTCCTGCCGGTTGTTATACTCATCGACATGCAAGTCGTGAATCCTATTACAAAGAACATGATCTCATACATCACAATTCATCATTCATCACAACTTCTGGCCATATCACATCACATGATCAATCGCTGCAAAAACAAGTTAGACGTCCTCTAATTGTTGTTGCATCTTTTACGTGGCTGCAATTGGGTTCTAGCAAGAACGTTTTCTTACCTACGAATCACCACAACGTGATTTTGTCAACTTCTATTTACCCTTCATAAGGGCCCTGTTCATCGATTCCGCTCCAACTAAGGTGGGAGAGACAGACACCCGCCAGCCACCTTATGCAACTTGTGCATGTCAGTCGGTGGAACCAGTCTCACGTAAGTGTACGTGTAAGGTTGGTCCGGGCCGCTTCATCCCACAATACCGTTGAGCAAGAAAAGACTAGTAGAGGCAAGTAAGATGACAAAATCCACGCCCACAACAAAGTTGTGTTCTACTCGTGCAAAGAGAACTACGCATAGACCTAGCTCATGATGCCACTGTTGGGGAACGTTGCAGAAAATTAAAAATTTTCCTACAGTTTCACCAAGATCCATCTATGAGTTCATCTAAGAAACGAGTCTAGGGAGAGAGTTTGCATCTACATACCACTTGTAGATCGCGTGCGGAAGCTTGCAAGGTGATGATGTAGTCGTACTCGACGTGAACCAAATCACCGATGACCAGCGCCGAACGAACGGCACCTCCGCGTTCAACACACGTACGGGACGGGAGACGTCTCTTCCTTCTTGATCCAGCAAGGGGGAAGGAGAGGTTGATGAAGATCCAGCAGCACGACGGCGTGGTGGTGGATGCAGGGCGTCACAGCAGCAGGGCTTCGCCGAGACTACGAGGGAGAGATGTAACGGGGGGAGGTGGAGGCGCCAGGGGCTGGTGTATGAAGTCCCTCCTCTCCCCCACTATATATAGGGGTGCCAAGGGGGGGGCGCCGGCCCTAGTAGATGAGATCTACTAGGGGGGCGGCGGCCTAGGGGAGGTTTCCCTCCCCCCCAAGGCACCTAGGGGTGCCTTCCACCACTAGGACTCCTCCTAGGGGGAAACCCTAGGCGCATGGGCCTATAGGGGCTGGTGCCCTTGGCCCATGATGGCCAAGGCGCACCCCCTACAGCCCATGTGGCCCCCCGGGACAGGTGGACCCACCCGGTGGACCCCCGGGACCCTTCCGGTGGTCCCGGTACAATACCAATAACCCCGAAACTTGTCCCGATGCCCGAAATAGCACTTCCTATATATAATTCTTTACCTCCGGACCATTCCGGAACTCCTCGTGACGTCCGGGATCTCATCCGGGACTCCGAACAAAATTCGGGTTTCTGCATATACATATCTTCATAACCCTAGCTTCACCGAACCTTAAGTGTGTAGACCCTACGGGTTCGGGAGACATGCAGACATGACCGAGACGCTCTTAGTCAATAACCATCAGCGGGATCTGGATACCCATGCTGGCTCCCACATGCTCCTCGATGTTGTCATCGGATGAACCACTATGTCGAGGATTCGATCAAACCCTGTATGCAATTCCCTTTGTCAATCGGTACGTTACTTGCCCGAGACTCGATCGTTGGTATCCCAATACCTTGTTCAGTCTCGTTACCGGCAAGTCACTTTACTCGTACCGTAATGCATGATCCCGTGTCCAACACCTTGGTCACATTGAGCTCAAGATGATGATGCATTACCGAGTGGGCCCAGAGATACCTCTCCGTCATACGAAGTGACAAATCCCAGTCTCGATCCGTGTCAACCCAACAGCTACTTTCGGAGATACCTGTAATGCACCTTTATAGTCACCCAGTTACGTTGTGACGTTTGATACACCCAAGGCACTCTTACGGTATCCGGGAGTTACACGATCTCATGGTCGAAGGAAGAGATACTTGACACTTGCAAAGCTCTAGCAAAACGAACTACACGATCTTTTATGCTATGCTTAGGATTGGGTCTTGTCCATCACATCATTCTCCTAATGATGTGATCCCGTTATCAACGACATCCAATGTCCATAGTCAGGAAACCATGACTATCTGTTGATCACAACGAGCTGGTCAAATAGAGGCTTACCAGGGACATAGTGTGGTCTAAGTATTCACACGTGTATTACGATTTCCGGATAATACAGTTATAGCATGAATAAAAGACAATTATCATGAACAATGAAATATAATAATACTTTTATTATTGCCTCTAGGGCATATTTCCAACAAGGAGGGGGTAATATCGACCCCCCCCCCACGTGTTGAAGCTATCGGGAGGGGGTCGGCGTTGAACAGTACATCTATGTCCCACAAGTGACGTGGGCATCGACGTGGGCATCGACGCCCACAAGCTATTGGATTTCTTCAATACTTTGACACTATAGGAACCCTCGACCCTGAAACCTTCGACCCTTGACCCCTTAACGACCCTCGACCCTCTACCCTAGTTCCCGACCCTCGACCCCTCGGCAATCTTCAACACCCTCGTTATATCGACAACGACGCAACATACATATACATGGGAAAATAATGTTATCGGGGAGGGGGTATCGGTACCCCCCCCCCCTCGTGTCAAAGTTTCTTCTTTCTCCTCTATTCCTTTCTTTCTTCTTCTCCTCTTCTTTTCTTCTTATCCCTCGAGAAAGGAAAATAAGGAAAAGGAAGAAAAGAGGAAGAAGGAAGAAGGAAGAAGAAGAAGAAAAAAAAGAAGAAAAAAAAGAGGAGAAGAAGAAAAGAATAGAGGAGAAGAAGAAAAAATAGA
>NC_041385.1:37613864-37614730 GCF_002162155.2 Triticum dicoccoides | reverse complement strand
GACGCCGTCTGGGCTCGAGGGCGCGGCCGGCGATGGCGTGGGCTCGGGGGCACGGGCGACGGCGACGGCGGCGGGGCAGCCTGGCGGCGTCGTCGGGGGGCAAATGCGCGATGAAACTGAAAATTTTCACCAGTGTTGTTTATATACACTGAGCATTAGTCCCGGTTGGTGGCACCAACCGGGACCAAAGGCCAATTTTCAGTAGCCCAAAGGGCGGGAAGCGGCAGCCTTTGGTCCCGGTTGGTGGCACCAACCGGGACTACCATTAGTCCCGGTTGGTGCCACTAACCGGGACCAAAGGCCTTGTGCTGCCCCGCGCCAAATGTTTAGTCCCACCTCGCTAGTTGAGAGGGAGCCGCACCAGTTTATAAGGTGCGGTGCGGCTCCCCTCTCGAGCTCCTCTCTAAAGCAGGTTTTCGGGCCTAACTCTGCCATCTGTGCCTGTGGGCCTACTGGGCCTTCCACGGGCCTGAATCTTGGCCCATAGGGTTTCTAGTCGTATTCAGGCCGTGGGGGCCCAGTAGGTGGCATTTTTTTTGTTTTTTTGTTTTATTTGTTGCTTTATTTAGTTTATTTTGGTTTTGGTTTATTTTTCTTTTGGTCTTTTGCTTTATTTTTTAATTCTTTTTGCTTTTAGTTTTAGAAAAATTATAAACTTTCTATTAGTGCCATTAGTTTTCAAATCTGAAAACTCTTTTTTTGTTTTCTTTGTTGCTTTATTTATTTTATTTTGTTTCTACTTACAACAAAATACTTATTGTTGTTATTTTTAGTTTTTTTCAGTTTTTTGTTCTGTTTTCTGCATTATTTAGTTTTTGTTGTTTTTTGCTTTATTTTTTAATTCTTTTTGCTTTTAGTTTTAGAAA
>NC_041385.1:37591308-37613854 GCF_002162155.2 Triticum dicoccoides | reverse complement strand
TATTTTTTTTCAGTTTTTTGTTCTGTTTTCTGCATTATTTAGTTTTTGTTGTTTTTTGCTTTATTTTTTAATTCTTTTTGCTTTTAGTTTTAGAAAAATTATAAACTTTCTGTTAGTGCCATTAGTTTTCAAATCTGAAAACTCTTTTTTTGTTTCCTTTGTTGCTTTATTTATTTTATTTTGTTTCTACTTACAACAAAATACTTATTGTTGCTATTTTTATTTTTTTCAGTTTTTTGTTCTGTTTTCTGCATTATTTATTTTTTGTTGTTTTTTGCTTTATTTTTTAATTCTTTTTGCTTTTAGTTTTAGAAAAATTATAAACTTTCTGTTAGTGCCATTAGTTTTCAAATTTGGAAACTCTTTTTTTTGTTTTCTTTGTTGCTTTATTTATAAACCGGTGTGAGCGCCCTTCGGTTGGCGAGGTTTTAAAGTTCATAGTTTTCAAATGAACTCTCAAAAAGTTGGCATAGCATGTGCATGTACAAAACGGACAATGGTATCATACTCGTCTGCTACAAAGTTGGCATGTTATCATCATAATAGTTGCGGGAGAAAGTCTTCACTTTTTCTTCGCTTGTGTCGTTTGCTTATTGCGCCGTAACCATGGATAATCTTCATCGTTTATCAGGATGCTTGGGTCAGCCTTGACTTTGAAGGGGGGAATTTCATGAAACTTTTCATACTCTTCAGACATGTCTGTCTTGCCCTCCACTCACAGGATGTCCCTTTTTCCTGAAAGAACTATGTGGCGCTTTGGCTCATTGTATGATGTATTCGCTTCCTTATCTTTTCTTTTCCTCGGTTTGGTAGACATGTCCTTCACATAGATAACCTGTGCCACATCATTGGCTAGGACGAACGGTTCGTCAGTGTACCCAAGATTTTTCAGATCCACTGTGGTCATTCCGTACTGTGGGTCTACCTGTACCCCGCCTCCTGACAGATTGACCCACTTGCACTTAAACAAAGGGACCTTAAAATCTACTCTGTAGTCAAGTTCCCATATGTCTGCTATGTAACCATAATATGTGTCATTTCCATTGTCGGTTGCTGCATCAAAGCGGACACCGCTGTTTTGGTTGGTGCTCTTTTCATCTTGGTCAATCGTGTAAAATGTATTCCCATTTATCTCGCATCCTTTCCAAATCATTACAGTCGAAGATGGTCCCCTGGACAACAAGTACAACTCATCACAAACAGTGCTGTCACCTCTGAGACGTGTTTCCAACCAACTGCTGAAAGTCCTGATGTGTTCACATGTAATCCAGTCGTCGCACTGCTCCGGGTGTTTGGAGCGCAGACTATTCTTGTGTTCATCGACATACGGGGTCACCAAGGTAGAGTTCTGTAGAACTGTGTAGTGTGCTTGAGACCAAGAATATCCGTCCCTGCATATTATTGAGTCCCTTCCAAGCGTGCCTTTTCCAGTCAGTCTCCCCTCATACCGCGATTTAGGGAGACCTATCTTCTTAAGGCCAGGAATGAAGTCAACACAAAACCCGATGACATCCTCTGTTTGATGGCCCATGGAGATGCTTCCTTCTGGCCTAGCGCGGTTACGAACATATTTCTTTAGGACTCCCATGAACCTCTCAAAGGGGTACATATTGTGTAGAAATACGGGCCCCAGAATCACAATCTCGTCGACTAGATGAACTAGGACGTGCGTCATGATATTGAAGAAGGATGGTGGGAACACCAGCTCGAAACTGACAAGACATTGCGCCACATCACTCCTTAGCGTTGGTACGATTTCTGGATCGATCACCTTCTGAGATATTGCATTGAGGAATGCACATAGCTTCACAATGGCTAGTCGGACGTTTTCCGGTAGAAGCCCCCTCAATGCAACCGGAAGCAGTTGCGTCATAATCACGTGGCAGTCATGAGACTTTAGGTTCTGGAACATTTTCTCTGGCATCTTTATTATTCCCTTGATATTCGACGAGAAGCCAGTCGGGACCTTCATACTGAGCAGGCATTGAAAGAAAATTTCTTTCTCTTCTTTCGTAAGAGCGTAGCTGGCAGGACCTTCATACTGCTTCGGAGGCATGCCCTCTTTTTCGTGCAAACGTTGCAGGTCCTCTCGTGCCTCAGGTGTATCTTTTGTCTTCCCATACACGCCCAAGAAGCCTAGCAGGTTCACGCAAAGGTTCTTCGTCACGTGCATCACGTCGATCGAAGAGCGGACCTCTAGGTATTTCCAGTAGGGTAGGTCCCAAAATATAGATTTCTTCTTCCACATGGGTGCGTGATTCTCAGCGTCATTCGGAACAGCTAGTCCGCCGGGACCCTTTCCAAAGATTACGTGTAAATCATTGACCATAGCAAGTACGTGATCACCGGTACGCATGGCGGGCTTCTTCCGGTGATCTGCCTCGCCTTTGAAATGCTTGCCTTTCTTTCGACATTGATGGTTGGTCGGAAGAAATCGACGATGGCCCAGGTACACAATCTTCCTGCAGCTTGCCAGGTATATACTATCGGTGTCAAGTAAACAATGCGTGCATGCGTGGTATCCCTTGTTTGTCTGTCCTGAAAGGTTACTGAGAGCGGGCCAATCGTTGATGGTCACGAACAGCAACGCCTTTAGGTTAAATTCCTCCTGTTTGTGCTCATCCCACGTACGTACACCGTTTCCATTCCACAGTTGTAAAAGTTCTTCAACTAATGGCCTTAGGTACACATCAATGTCGTTGCCGGGTTGCTTAGGGCCTTGGATGAGAACTGGCATCATAATGAACTTCCGCTTCATGCACATCCAAGGAGGAAGGTTATACATACATAGAGTCACGGGCCAAGTGCTGTGATTGCTGCTCTGCTCCCCGAAAGGATTAATGCCATCCGCGCTTAAAGCAAACCATACGTTCCTTGGGTCCTTTGCAAACTCATCCCAGTACTTTCTCTCAATTTTTCTCCACTACGACCCGTCAGCGGGTGCTCTCAACTTCCCGTATTTCTTACGGTCCTCACTGTGCCATCGCATCAACTTGGCATGCTCTCCATTTCTGAACAGACGTTTCAACCGTGGTATTATAGGAGCATACCACATCACCTTCGCAGGAACCCTCTTCCTGGGAGGCTCGCCGCCAACATCACCAGGGTCATCTCGTCTGATCTTATACCGCAATGCACCGCATACCAGGCATGCGTTCAGATCCTTGTAGGCACCGCGGTAGAGGATGCAGTCATTAGGGCATGCATGTATCTTCTCAACCTCCAATCCTAGAGGGCATACGACCTTCTTTGCTGCGTATGTACTGTCGGGCAATTCGTTATCCTTTGGAAGCTTCTTCTTCATTATTTTTAGTAGCTTCTCAAATCCTTTATCAGGCACAGCATTCTCTGCCTTCCATTGCAGCAATTCGAGTACGGTACCGAGCTTTGTGTTGCCATCTTCGCAATTGGGGTACAACCCCTTTTTGTGATCCTCTAACATGCGATCGAACTTCAGCTTCTCCTTTTGACTTTCGCATTGTGTCCTTGCATCGACAATGAACCGGCGGAGATCATCATCATCGGGCACATCGTCTGGTTCCTCTTGATCTTCAGCAGCTTCGCCCGTTGCAGCACCATCGTGCACATCGTCTGGTGCATCTTGATGTTCAGTAGCATCACCGTATTCAGGGGGCACATAGTTGTCATCGTACTCTTCTTCCTCGCCGTCTTCCATCATAACCCCTATTTCTCCGTGCCTCGTCCAAACATTATAGTGTGGCATGAAACCCTTGTAAAGCAGGTGGGTGTGAAGGATTTTCCGGTCAGAGTAAGACTTCGTATTCCCACATATAGGGCATGGACAACACATAAAACCATTCTGCTTGTTTGCCTCAGCCACTTCGAGAAAATCATGCACGCCCTTAATGTACTCGGAGGTGTGTCTATCACCGTACATCCATTACCGGTTCATCTGCGTGCATTATATATAATTAAGTGTGTCAAAAATCATTACAGAACATCATGAATAGATAATTAAGTGACCAAATTAATAGAAGTTCATCATCACATAAAAACCAAAGTAGATACATAGTTCTCATCTAACAACATAAAGCTCTGCAGAGCATCTAAATTAATTAAACCATACATTGAAACTATGTAAACATTTCAATGCGAAAACAAATGCGATCATAATCGCAACCAAGGTAACAACTGATCCAACGGCATAATGATACCAAGCCTTGGTATGAATGGCATATTTTCTAATCTTTCCCATCTTCAAGTGCATTGCATCCATCTTGATCTTGTGATCATCGACGACATCCGCAACATGCAACTCCAATATCATCTTCTCCTCCTTAAGTTTTTTTATTTTTTCCTTCAAGAAATTGTTTTCTTCTTCAACTAAATTTAACCTCTCGACAATAGGGTCGGTTGGAATTTCCGGTTCAACAACCTCCTAGATAAATAAAATCTATGTCACGTTGGTCGGCATAATTTTCATAAACAATAAATGAACCAATAGTTATGAAAAGATAATATATACCACATCCGAATCATAGACAGGACGAGGGCCGACGGGGGCGGATACCAAAACCATCGGCGCACTATATAAGATGCAATAATAAAAGTAAGAAAATAATACAAGTATCTATCTAAACAAACAAGTAATAATATTTTTCCTTTCAGAAAGAAGATAAGAACAAGAGGCTCACCACGGTGGTGCCGGCGATGAGATCGGCGCGGGTGATCGACGGCGGTGAAGACGGGGACGGGGCGTGACAGACCGCTAAACCTAGATAAATATTGAGGAAAATGGAGCTTGGCGGTCGAGCTTGGAGAGGAGAAACCTTAAGTAGTGTGGCTCGGGCATTCCATTGAACACCTTGTGTGCATAGGAGGTTAGCTAGAGCACCACCAAGCCCTCTCCCCCTCGGCCAGAAAAAACAGAGCAGTGTGCTCTACTCTTGCGCGAGGGGGTATATATAGGCACCTCATTGTTCCCGGTTGGTGGCATGAACCGGGACTAAAGGGGAGGCTTTGGTCCCGGTTCATGCCTCCAACCGGGACCAATGGTGGTGGGCCAGGAGCTAGGACCATTGGTCCCGGTTCGTCCCACCAACCGGGACCAAAAGGTCCGGACGAACCGGGACCAATGGCCCACGTGGCCCGGCCGGCCCCCTGGGCTCACAAACCGGGGCAAATAGCTCCATTGGTCCCGGTTCTGGATTGAACCGGGACTAATGGGCTAAACTGGCCTGGACGAAAGCCCTGTTTTCTACTAGTGATTTAGTGAGGAAGCTAATGATGATGATCATGAAACTTCAGATCAAGTGACTACCGAACCTCATAGGTCAACTAGAGTACGATCCGCACCAGAGTGGTACGTAATCCTGTTCTGGAGGTCATGTTACTTGACCATGACGAAACTACAAACTATGAGGAAGCGATGATGAGCCCAGATTCCGCAAAATGGCTTGAGGCCATGAAATCTGAGGTGGGATCCATGTATGAGAACAAAGTATGGACTTTGTTTGAATTGCTCGATGATCGGCAAGCCATAGAGAATAAATGGATCTTCAAGAAGAAGACTGACGTTGATGGTAAAGTTACTGTCTATAAAGCTCGACTTGTTGCGAAAGGTTTTCGACAAGTTCAAGGAGTTGACTACGATGAGACCTTCTCACCCGTAGCGATGCTTATGTCTGTCCAAATCATGTTAGCAATTGCCGCATTTTATGATTATGAAATTTGGCAAATCAATGTCAAAACTGCATTCCTTAATGGATATCTTAAAGAAGAGTTGTATATGATGCAACCAGAAGGTTTTGTGGATCCTAAAGATGCTAACAAAGTGTGCAAGCTCCAGCGATCCATTTATGGACTGGTGCAAGCCTCTCAGAGTTGGAATATATGCTTTGATAGTGTGATCAAAGCATTTGGTTTCCTTCTCCCTCTCTGTTGGAAGGAAGGAGGGGGGCCGAATCCTACTAGGAACGGAGTCCTAGTAGGACTCCCCCCTCTTGGCGCGCCCCCCTTGGGCCAGCCTCCTCCTTGTTGGGGAATGTTGCAGAAAATTAAAATTTTTCCTACGGTTTCACCAAGATCCATCTATGAGTTCATCTAAGCAACGAGTCTAGGGAGAGAGTTTGCATCTACATACCACTTGTAGATCGCGTGCGGAAGCTTGCAAGGTGATGATGTAGTCGTACTCGACGTGATCCAAATCACCGATGACCAGCGCCAAACGGACGGCACCTCCGCGTTCAACACACATACGGAACAGCCACGTCTCCTCCTTCTTGATCCAGCAAGGAAGGGAGGAGAGGTTGAGGGAGATGGCACCAGCAGCAGCACGACGGCGTGGTGTTGATGGAGCTGCAGTACTCCGGCAGAGCTTCGCTAAGCACTATGGAGGTGGAGGGGAGGGAGAAGGAGGCAACCAAAGGCCAGGGCGTTCAGGTATGAAGTCCCTCCTCTCCCCCACTATATATAGGGGTGCCAAGGGGGGTGGCCGGCCCTAGGAGATCCAATCTCCTAGGGGGTGCGGCGGCCAAGGGGGGTTTTCCCTCCCCCCAAGGCACAGGAGGTGCCTTACCCTCCTAGGACTCTTGCCCCCTTAAACCCTAGGCGCATGGGCCTATGTGGGGCTGGTGCCCTTGGCCCATTAGGCCAAGGCGCACCCCCTTACAGCCCATGTGGCCCCCCGGGACAGGTGGACCCACCCGGTGGACCCCCGGGACCCTTCCGGTGGTCCCGGTACAATAACGATAACCCCGAAACTTGTCCCGATGCCCGAAACAGGACTTCCCATATATAAATCTTTACCTCCGGACCATTCCGGAACTCCTCGTGACGTCCGGGATCTCATCCAGGACTCCGAACAACATTCAGGTTACAGCATATACATATCCCTATAACCCTAGCGTAACTGAACCTTAAGTGTGTAGACCCTACGGGTTCGGGAGACATGCAGACATGACCGAGACTCTCTCAGTCAATAACCATCAGCGGGATCTGGATACCCATGATGGCTCCCACATGCTCCTCGATGTTGTCATCGGATGAACCACTATGTCAAGGATTCGATCAAACCCTGTATGCAATTCCCTTTGTCAATCGGTACGTTACTTGCCCGAGACTCGATCGTCGGTATCCCAATACCTTGTTCAGTCTCGTTACCGGCAAGTCACTTTACTCGTACCGTAATGCATGATCCCGTGTCCAACACCTTGGTCACATTGAGCTCAATATGATGATGCATTACCGAGTGGGCCCAGAGATACCTCTCCGTCATACGGAGTGACAAATCCCAGTCTCGATCCGTGTCAACCCAACAGCTACTTTCGGAGATACCTATAATGTACCTTTATAGTCACCCAGTTACGTTGTGACGTTTGGTACACCCAAGGCATTCTTACGGTATCCGGGAGTTACACGATCTCATGGTCGAAGGAAGAGATACTTGACACTTGCAAAGCTCTAGCAAAACGAACTACACGATCTTTTATGCTATGCTTAGGATTGGGTCTTGTCCATCACATCATTCTCCTAATGATGTGATCCCGTTATCAATGACATCCAATGTCCATAGTCAGGAAACCATGACTATCTGTTGATCACAACGAGCTGGTCAACTAGAGGCTTACCAGGGACATTGTGTGGTCTAAGTATTCACACGTGTATTACGATTTCCGGATAATACAGTTATAGCATGAATAAAAGAAAATTATCATGAACAATGAAATATAATAATACTTTTATTATTGCCTCTAGGGCATATTTCCAACAGTCTCCCACTTGCACTAGAGTCACTAATCTAGTTACATTGTGATGAATCGAACACCCATAGAGTTCTGGTGTTGATCATGTTTTGCACGCGAGAGAGGTTTAGTCAGCGGATCTGCGACATTCAGATCCGTGTGCACTTTGCAAATCTCTATGTCTCCATCTTGAACATTTTCACGGATGGAGTTGAAATGACGCTTGATGTGCCTGGTCTTCTTGTGAAGCCTGGGCTCCTTTGCGAGGGCAATAGCTCCAGTGTTGTCACAGAAGAGTTTGATCGGCCCCGACACATTGGGTATGACTCCTAGGTCGGTGATGAACTCCTTCACCCAAATCGCTTCATGTGCTGCCTCCGAGGCTGCCATGTACTCCGCTTCACACGTAGATCCCGCCACGACGCTCTGCTTGCAGCTGCACCAGCTTACTGCTCCACCATTCAACATATACATGTATCCGGTTTGTGACTTAGAGTCATCCAGATCTGAGTCGAAGCTAGCGTCGACGTAACCCTTTACGACGATCTCTTCGTCTCCTCCATAAACGAGAAACATGTCCTTTGTCCTTTTCAGGTACTTCAGGATATTCTTGACCGCTGTCCAGTGTTCCTTGCCGGGATTACTTTGGTATCTTGCTACCAAACTTACGGCAAGGTTTACATCGGGTCTGGTACACAGCATGGCATACATAATGGATCCTATGGCTGAAGCATAGGGGATGACACTCATCTCTTCTTTATCTTTTGCCGTGGTCGGTGACTGAGCTGAGCTCAGTCTCATACCTTGTAACATAGGCAAGAACCCCTTCTTGGACTGATCCATTCTGAATCTCTTCAAAATCTTATCAAGGTATGTGCTTTGTGAAAGACCTATGAGGCGTCTCGATCTATCTCTATAGATCTTGATGCCTAATATATAAGCAGCTTCTCCAAGGTCCTTCATTGAAAAACACTTATTCAAGTAGGCCTTAATGCTGTCCAGAAATTCTATATTATTTCCCATCAGGAGTATGTCATCTACATATAATATGAGAAATGCTACAGAGCTCCCACTCACTTTCTTGTAAACGCAGGCTTCTCCATAAGTCTGCATAAACCCAAACGCTTTGATCATCTCATCAAAGCGAATGTTCCAACTCCGAGATGCTTGCACCAGTCCATAAATGGATCGCTGGAGCTTGCATACTTTGTTAGCGTTCCGAGGATCGACAAAACCTTCCGGCTGCATCATATACAGTTCTTCCTTAAGATGCCCGTTAAGGAATGTTGTTTTGACGTCCATCTGCCATGTCTCATAATCATAGTATGCGGCAATTGCTAACATGATTCGGACGGACTTTAGCTTCGCTACGGGAGAGAATGTCTCGTCGTAGTCAATCCCTTGAACCTGTCGATAACCCTTAGCGACAAGTCGAGCTTTATAGATGGTAACATTACCATCCGCGTCCGTCTTCTTCTTAAAGATCCATTTGTTTTCTATCGCTCGCCGATCATCGGGCAAGTCTGTCAAAGTCCATACTTTGTTTTCATACATGGATTCTATCTCGGATTTCATGGCTTCAAGCCATTTGTTGGAATCCGGGCCCGCCATTGCTTCTTCATAGTTCGAAGGTTCATTGTTGTCTAACAACATGATTTCCAGGACAGGGTTGCCGTACCACTCTGGTGCGGAACGTGTCCTTGTGGACCTACGAAGTTCAGCAGTAACTTGATCCGAAGTACTTTGATCATTATCATGGTTTTCCCCTTCAGTTGGTGTGGGCATCACAGGAACGGTTTCCTGTGCTGCGTCACTATCCCGCTCAAGAGGTAGTACTTCATCGAGTTCTACTTTCCTCCCACTTACTTCTTTCGAGAGAAACTCTTTTTCCAGAAAGCATCCGTTCTTGGCAACGAAGATCTTGCCTTCGGATCTTAAGTAGAAGGTATACCCTATAGTTTCCTTAGGGTATCCTATGAATACGCATTTTTCCGACTTGCGTTCGAGCTTTTCAGGTTGAAGTTTCTTGACATAAGCTTCGCATCCCCAAACTTTTAGAAACGACAGCTTAGGTTTCTTTCCAAACCATAATTCATACGGTGTCGTCTCAACGGATTTAGACGGTGCCCTATTTAAAGTGAATGTAGCTGTCTCTAGAGCGTATCCCCAAAATGATAGCGGTAAATCGGTAAGAGACATCATAGACCGCACCATATCCAATAGAGTGCGATTACGACGTTCGGACACACCGTTTCGCTGAGGTGTTCCAGGCGGCGTGAGCTGTGAAACGATTCCACATTTCTTTAAGTGTGTACCAAATTCGTGACTTAAGTATTCTCCTCCACGATCTGATCGTAAGAATTTTATCTTTCGGTCACGTTGATTCTCCACCTCATTCTGAAATTCCTTGAACTTTTCAAAGGTCTCAGACTTGTGTTTCATTAAGTAGACATATCCATATCTACTCAAGTCATCTGTGAGAGTGAGAACATAACGATATCCTCCGCGAGCCTCAACGCTCATTGGACCGCACACATCGGTATGTATGATTTCCAACAAGTTGGTTGCTCGCTCCATTGTTCCGGAGAACGGAGTCTTGGTCATTTTGCCCAAGAGGCATGGTTCGCACGTGTCAAACGATTCATAATCAAGAGACTCTAAAAGTCCATCGGCATGGAGCTTCTTCATGCGCTTGACACCAATGTGACCAAGGCGGCAGTGCCACAAGTATGTGGGACTATCGTTATCAACTTTAAATCTTTTGGCATCTACACTATGAACATGTGTAATATTACGCTCGAGATTCATTAAGAATAAACCATTGACCATCGGAGCATGACCATAAAATATATCTCTCATATAAATCGAACAACCATTATTCTCAGACTTAAATGAGTAGCCATCTCGTATTAAACGAGATCCAGATACAATGTTCATGCTCAAACTTGGCACTAAATAACAATTATTAAGGTTCAAAACTAATCCCGTAGGTAAATGTAGAGGCAGCGTGCCGACGGCGATCACATCGACTCTGGAACCATTCCCGACGCGCATCGTCACCTCGTCCTTCGCCAGTCTCCGTTTATTCCGCAGCTCCTGTTGTGAGTTACAAATATGAGCAACGGCACCGGTATCAAATACCCAGGAGTTACTACGAGTACTGGTAAGGTACACATCAATCACATGTATATCAAATATACCTTTGGTGTTGCCGGCCTTCTTATCCGCTAAGTATTTGGGGCAGTTCCGCTTCCAGTGACCCTTCCCCTTGCAATAAAAGCACTCAGTCTCAGGCTTGGGTCCATTCTTTGACTTCTTCCCGGTAACTGGCTTACCAGGCGCGGCAACATCTTTGCCGTCCTTCTTGAAGTTCTTCTTACCCTTTCCCTTCTTGAACTTAGTGGTCTTATTGACCATCAACACTTTATGTTCTTTCTTGATTTCAGCCTCTGCTGACTTCAGCATCGAGAACACTTCAGGAATGGTCTTTTCCATTCCCTGCATGTTGTAGTTCATCACAAAGCTCTTGTAGCTTGGTGGGAGCGACTGGAGGATTCTGTCAATGACCGCCTCATCTGGGAGGTTAATGTTCAGCTGGGTCATACGGTTGTGCAACCCAGACATCTTCAGGATGTGCTCACTGACAGAACTGTTCTCCTCCATCTTACAACTGTAGAACTTGTCGGAGACATCATATCTCTCGACCCGGGCATGAGCTTGAAAAACTAGTTTCAGCTCTTCGAACATCTCATATGCTCCGTGATGCTCAAAACGCTTTTGGAGCCCCGGTTCTAAGCTGTAAAGCATGCCACACTGAACGAGGGAGTAATCATCAGCGCGAGACTGCCAAGCATTCATAATGTCTTGGTTCTCTGGGACGGGAGCGTCACCTAGCGGTCCTTCTAGGACATATTGTTTCCTGGCAGCTATGAGGATGATCCTCAGGTTCCGGACCCAGTCCGTATAGTTGCTGCCATCATCTTTCAGCTTGGTTTTCTCTAGGAACGTGTTGAAGTTCATGTTGACATTAGCGTTGGCCATTGATCTACAAGACATATTGGCAAAGGTTTTAGACTAAGTTCATGATAATAAAGTTCTAATCAAATTATGAACTCCCACTTAGATTAGACATCCCTTTAGTCATCTAAGTGTTACACGATCCGAGTCGACTAGTCCGTGTCCGATCATCACGTGAGACGGACTAGTCATCGTCGGTGAACATTCTCATGTTGATCGTATCTTCCATACGACTCGTGTTCGACCTTTCGGTCTCCGTGTTCCGAGGCCATGTCTGCACATGCTAGGCTCGTCAAGTTAACCCTAAGTGTTTTCGCTGTGTAAAACTGTCTTACACCCGTTGTATGTGAACGTAAGAATCCATCACACCCGATCATCACGTGGTGCTTAGAAACGACGAACTGTAGCAACGGTGCATAGTTAGGGGAGAACACTTCTTGAAAATTTTATAAGGGATCATCTTATTTACTACCGTCGTCCTAAGTAAACAAGATGCATAATACATAATAAACATCACATGCAATTATATAGTTGTGACATGATATGGCCAATATCATATAGCTCCATTGATCTTCATCTTCGGGGCTCCATGATCATCTTGTCACCGGCTTGACACCATGATCTCCATCATCATGATCTCCATCATCGTGTCTTCATGAAGTTGTCACGCCAACGACTACTTCTACTTCTATGACTAACGTTTAGCAATAAAGTAAAGTAGTTTACATGGCGTTATTCAATGACACGCAGGTCATACAAAAAAAATAATGACAACTCCTATGGCTCCTGCCGGTTGTCATACTCATCGACATGCAAGTCGTGAATCCTATTACAAAGAACATGATCTCATACATCACAATTCATCATTCATCACAACTTCTGGCCATATCACATCACATGATCAATCGCTGCAAAAACAAGTTAGACGTCCTCTAATTGTTGTTGCATCTTTTACGTGGCTGCAATTGGGTTCTAGCAAGAACGTTTTCTTACCTACGAATCACCACAACGTGATTTTGTCAACTTCTATTTACCCTTCATAAGGGCCCTGTTCATCGATTCCGCTCCAACTAAGGTGGGAGAGACAGACACCCGCCAGCCACCTTATGCAACTTGTGCATGTCAGTCGGTGGAACCGGTCTCACATAAGAGTACATGTAAGGTTGGTCCGGGCCGCTTCATCCCACAATACCGTTGAGCAAGAAAAGACTAGTAGAGGCAAGTAAGATGACAAAATCCACGCCCACAACAAAGTTGTGTTCTACTCGTGCAAAGAGAACTACGCATAGACCTAGCTCATGATGCCACTGTTGGGGAACGTTGCAGAAAATTAAAATTTTT
Organism: Triticum dicoccoides; assembly: GCF_002162155.2. Lineage (NCBI taxonomy): Eukaryota > Viridiplantae > Streptophyta > Magnoliopsida > Poales > Poaceae > Triticum > Triticum dicoccoides. The sequence continues at coordinate 37,600,793 of NC_041385.1, read as the reverse complement.
CCTACGGTTTCACCAAGATCCATCTATGAGTTCATCTAAGCAACGAGTCTAGGGAGAGAGTTTGCATCTACATACCACTTGTAGATCGCGTGCGGAAGCTTGCAAGGTGATGATGTAGTCGTACTCGACGTGATCCAAATCACCGATGACCAGCGCCAAACGGACGGCACCTCCACGTTCAACACACGTACGGAACAGCCACGTCTCCTCCTTCTTGATCCAGCAAGGAAGGGAGGAGAGGTTGAGGGAGATGGCACCAGCAGCAGCACGACGGCGTGGTGTTGATGGAGCTGCAGTACTCCGGCAGAGCTTCGCTAAGCACTATGGAGGTGGAGGGGAGGGAGAAGGAGGCAACCAAAGGCCAGGGCGTTCAGGTATGAAGTCCCTCCTCTCCCCCACTATATATAGGGGTGCCAAGGGGGGGTGGCCGGCCCTAGGAGATCCAATCTCCTAGGGGGTGCGGCGGCCAAGGGGGGTTTTCCCTCCCCCCAAGGCACCTAGGAGGTGCCTTACCCTCCTAGGACTCTTGCCCCCTTAAACCCTAGGCGCATGGGCCTATGTGGGGCTGGTGCCCTTGGCCCATTAGGCCAAGGCGCACCCCCTTACAGCCCATGTGGCCCCCCGGGACAGGTGGACCCACCCAGTGGACCCCCGGGACCCTTCCGGTGGTCCCGGTACAATACCGATAACCCCGAAACTTGTCCCGATGCCCGAAACAGGACTTCCCATATATAAATCTTTACCTCCGGACCATTCCGGAACTCCTCGTGACGTCCGGGATCTCATCCGGGACTCCGAACAACATTCGGGTTACTGCATATACATATCCCTATAACCCTAGCGTAACAGAACCTTAAGTGTGTAGACCCTACGGGTTCGGGAGACATGCAGACATGACCGAGACTCTCTCAGTCAATAACCATCAGCGGGATCTGGATACCCATGATGGCTCCCACATGCTCCTCGATGTTGTCATCGGATGAACCACTATGTCGAGGATTCGATCAAACCCTGTATGCAATTCCCTTTGTCAATCGGTACGTTACTTGCCCGAGACTCGATCGTCGGTATCCCAATACCTTGTTCAATCTCGTTACCGGCAAGTCACTTTACTCGTACCGTAATGCATGATCCCGTGTCCAACACCTTGGTCACATTGAGCTCAATATGATGATGCATTACCGAGTGGGCCCAGAGATACCTCTCCGTCATACGGAGTGACAAATCCCAGTCTCGATCCGTGTCAACCCAACAGCTACTTTCGGAGATACCTGTAATGCACCTTTATAGTCACCCAGTTACGTTGTGACGTTTGGTACACCCAAGGCACTCTTACGGTATCCGGGAGTTACACGATCTCATGGTCGAAGGAAGAGATACTTGACACATGCAAAGCTCTAGCAAAACGAACTACACGATCTTTTATGCTATGCTTAGGATTGGATCTTGTCCATCACATCATTCTCCTAATGATGTGATCCCGTTATCAACGACATCCAATGTCCATAGTCAGGAAACCATGACTATCTGTTGATCACAACGAGCTGGTCAACTAGAGGCTTACCAGGGACATTGTGTGGTCTAAGTATTCACACGTGTATTACGATTTCCGGATAATACAGTTATAGCATGAATAAAAGACAATTATCATGAACAATGAAATATAATAATACTTTTATTATTGCCTCTAGGGCATATTTCCAACACTCCTCCCCCCTCCTTTATATACGTGGGCAGGGGGAACCCCAAAGACATAACAATTGTTTCTTAGCCGTGTGCGGTGCCCCCCTCCACAGTTTACTCCTCCGGTCATAGTGTCGTAGTGCTTAGGTGAATCCCTGCGCGGATCACATCACCGACGCCTTCCACGCTGTCGTGTTGACAGAACTCTCCCTCGACCCTCAACTGGATCAAGAGCTCGAGGTGCGCCATCGAGCTGAACATGTGCTGAACCCAGAGGTGTCGTACATTCAGTACTTGGATTGGTTGGATCGTGAAGATGTTCTACTACATCAACCGCGTTAACATAACGCTTCCGCTTTCGGTCTAGGAGGGTACGTGGACACACTCACCCGGCCTCATTGCTATGCATCTCCTAGATAGATCTTGCGTGATTGTAGGAACTTTTGAAATTGCATGCTACGTTCCCCAACAAGAAAACCTTTCCGCCGCCGCAAGCCTCTGTTCTTCTGCAATCCCATCTGGAGGCTTTTTTCGGTACTCTGCCGGAGGGAGAATCTATCATGGAGGGCTTCTACGTCAACCTTGCTGCCCTTTCGATGTTGTGTGGGTAGTTTACTGCAGACCTACACGATCCATAGCTAGTAGCTAGGTGGCTTCTTCTCTCTCTTTTATCTTTAATACCATGTTCTCCTCAATGTTCTTGGAGTTCTATCTGATGTAATCTTCTTTCTGCGGTGTGTTTGTTGGGATCCGATGAATTGTGAGTTTGTGATCAGAATATTCATGAGAAATATTTGAGTATTCTCTAAAATCTTTTATGCATGATTGTTATAGCTTTGTATTTCTCTACGATCTATCAATTTGGTTTGGCCTACAAGATTGATTTATCGTACAATGGGAGATGTGCTTTGTGATGGGTTCAATCTTGCGGTGCTCAATCCCAATGACAGTAGGGGGCATGACACATATTTGTATTGTTGCCATTAAGGATAAATGATGGGGTTTAATCATACTGCTTGATTTTACTTTGTCTACATCATGTCATCTTGCTTAAGGCGTTACTGTTTTCATAGTTAATGCCCTAGATGCATGATGGATAACAGTCGATGGGTGGATGCGGGCAGGAGTAGGTCTGCTTGTCTCGGACCTGATGCCTATATACATGATCATTGCCATGAATCCGTCATAATTATTTGCTTTTCTATCAGTTGCCCAACAGTAATTTGTTTACCCACTGTATGCTATGTGTTCGAGAGAGAAGCCTCTAGTGAAGACTATGGCCCCCGGTCTACTTTATCTTATATTAAAACTCTAAAAATACCTTACTGCAATTTATTTACTTTTATTTTAATTAGTATTTTAGTTTATCTATTTACCTTGATAGGATTTAATCCTTTCAAATAACCGCTAAGAGGATTAACAACCCTCTTATTTGCGATTGGTGCAAGTGTTTGCTCTTTTGTTTGTAGGTGCGCTTAATGGAATTTTGTTTGGTTCTCCTACTGGATTGATAACCATGGCTCTTAACTGAGGGAACTACTTATCTGTACTATATTGCATCATCCTCTCCTCATCGGGGAAATACTAACGTAGACTACAAGTAGCACACATCCCCTTCTATTGCGTGGCGACTAGAGCTCTTTGGAGCTTTGCCTCTGTGGCCTTGGGCCTAACTGGGAAGCAACATATTTGGCAGGCTTCTTCATGCCAGGGCCACCCAGACCGGTAGGAAGAGATGGCTCTTCTGGCTAGTGTTCACTGAGTTAGCTTGGACTCTTTGGACGACGCGTAATAACATGGTGACTAAGAGGGTCTTCCCTAGGTGGGCCTCTGACTCTTTCTTCAAATTCCTTGCCTTCCTACATCACTAGCACCTGTTGTCTAGGCAATGTCACCATGCGCGACTAGGTCTCATTTTGGATGCGCTTCATGCTACCACTCGGCGCCTGTCCTTGTTGCATGCTTCTTTATTTTGTGGCCACTTGGTTGAATTTTTTCCTGTTTTCTCTATGCTTTTTTAGGGCATGCTTGTGTCGTTGTCCCAACGTTCTATTCGTACTTTCCGCACTTGAACTTGTTGTATGGATGAGATGTTGGCTTCGTTTATAAAGCAGAGCAAAAGCCTATTGAGAGAATCAGAGAGAGAGAGAGAGAGAGAGAGAGAGAGAGAGAGAGAGAGAGAGAGAGAGAGTACTCTCTTCATTTCCTTTTACTCTGCATATAAGATGTTGAAGTCAAACTTTCGTAAATTTGGACAAATTTATATTTCAAAATATTGAGACCTACAATACTAAAGTTATACAATATGAAAATTAATTTTACGATGCATCTAATGATATTGATTTTATAATGTGAATGTTGATTTTTTCCCTATAGAGTTGGTTAAACCTTATGAAGTTTGACTTCAGACAAATCTTACATGCAGACTAAAAAGAAATAGAGGGAGTACTCAAGTGGAAATAAATATGATACAAGTTTCAGAGAAGATTTCCAAATGGAGATATGGAGAATGCGGTACAGATGCTGATTCTATAAGGGCCCATTTTGGATGCCAAGTTTTCTTCCCAGTTTTTTTGTAGAAGTCCATGTTTTTGACAAGTGAATGAAAAAATCCTTAAATTATGCTTTCAAATCATCTAAAAGGACCATATGTACCCAACACTTATATAGAGATCCAAATATTAATATTTCATATAGAAGTTTATTTTAATTTTCATTGGTATTTATTGTAATGCCATTTCCATGGGTTTTACAACACCATGCATGGCCAAGAATAGGAATATTAAGCATTTGTATATGTTCTTCTATGATATAGAGTTGGTATGATTTTAAGTCGTTTTCTTTATTCTTGTTGAATGTGTCACATCTCAACAACAAGTGGACCCTTTTATAATCCTCACAAAGATTCATGGTTAATATTCATGTTTTTCCAATATGCATGTCCTGTAGCATCGATGGTATTATTTGTATTGATGTTCTTTCATTATCAGAGCTCCTACACCGGCGTATAATAGCATGGCATCATGCAGTCCCATGCAATGCTAACAAGGCATATTGTAAAATGGCATATCACTAAATGGGGAAAGAGAGGATAATAGTACCATGTCATGATATCGTATCACAATAAATGATGTGCTAGTAAGAGTCATACAAAGTAAAGATCATCCAAAATACCAACATATGATACTTCATCCGTTCTGGTTTAAAGGACTATCATGCATCTGCTCCTGCTAGTCTGGCCTAGTTAACTCACTTTGGTTTCAACATGTGGGCTCATTGTTCTATTCTCTAATTGTAGGTTGCCTGTAGGGATGTAAACGATGCACTGTTTAAGCGCACTTATCACTCCAATAGTTCAAGAAAGTTTTTTCTGGGAAAATGAACTATCGAGCTAACAAACGGGCCTTGCGGCGTTGTTTATCGTGCCATTTACATCCATATGTGGGTTATTAAGGCATTCACAATACATTGGCTCTTAACTCTTTATCATAGGTGGTCATAAAATATTAGAGACAACCATCTCAATGTGTTTTCTCTTAGGCGGTGTTGCATCTAAGCGATGTTAATTAGTTTGGGAATCATGTTTTCATATCAACCTTGTGGCCTAGTTGTAGAGAGAAGGAAATGAGAGAAAAATAAGGAAATATGCCAAACGAGATCAGAGTATTAATTATGTTGCATAGGAAGCAAGCTAAGAGCCGTACCTTCGTGAACATACAACTCCCCTCTCTGCCCTCTTTAAATATAGTGGCATGTCAACATTTTTTTCTATGATAGCATGCTAAGAGATAAGCATTGGGAGTGACCTTAAATCCCATAGAGTATGTGGCCCCTCTACCACGTGCATATGTGCTTCTTTCCCGTCGTCTTCCACCGAGAATAAAACTATGGATGCATGTGAGAGATTTGATTGTCATGTGTACAGAAGAAATGAAAACTTCCTATAGTATGACAATACAATATACAAGTTGTGATTCTATCTTTTGATGTGATTTTCTTAAGAATGAAATATATGGTTGTAGTCACTTTTATATCTAGGTTTGAATTGAATACGGGTCAAACTAAGAGACACAATATATATACAAAAAGAGCATGCATACATATAAGTAACAACATTATTTTACCAAGCACCCACGAGATGCTTATTGAGTTGACCGATGCTATTCAATACCAAGTATAAACCCCTTGTAGACACCTTATGCGTACATAGAAAATTCTATTCACACCTAAGATACTTAAACATGCAACTTTCCCTGATATTTGCTAGAGCTTATGCTTTAGACCTATCTCCGAAGATATATTTAAGGATACAAAAGCATACATACTATCATATACACATATACCTAAAATCCATCTATGTGACAAAAATAATCAATGGATGTTTTTATATTTCTTCCCCAACCTAGTGAAATTCAGTTTACCCAAATGTTATTGATGGGCAAAAGTAAGAAACTTATTTCCTATGCAATAATATGGTATGAGCTGAGTTGACATGTATTATCAATTGAAAAAGTTATAATTGTATAAATAAAAAATCTTGCTAATATTCACTAGCATGAATATAAATCTAAGTGATAAAATAATAGTTGTGATCATACTTCAATAAAATAATATTTATAAAAGTAAAATAGTTCAGCATATAATAATTGAGCTAAATTAGCCACGCTAGATATGTTCCCCCTTGCTATGTCCCTATGTACCATGGTCCATTATCAAGATCGTGTGAGTTCTAGGGCTACACGACATCGAGATTACAAAATTGTACCACATGGCATAACCATGACCAAAAATACTACTACTTCGTGTACGATTCTAGTGTATTAGCTAGTTACTCTGCACTAGAGCAGCACCCAGCCTCATCTAAACTCTACTACTCACTAGAGTACCACCCTACTCTAGAGGGCGCCGGGCTCGGCGGCAGTGGGCGTGCCCTTGTCCGATGCGTTGGCCTCCGCGGCGGTCGACTTGACCTTCTCCGACGCGTTGATGGACTTGTCGGTGGCCGCGGTCGGCGTGACCTTCTCCGGCGCGTAGAGGGACTTGTCGGCGGTGGTCGGCGCGGGCTTATCGGCAGCCTCGTGGAGTTGGGGCTTGACGGCAGATGGCTCCCTCACAGTTTCACGCTTGAAGGCAGTTGCCGCGTCCTCGTGCAGGTCCGGGATGTGGACCTCGACGCCGCCCTCCTTTGCAGCGGCGATGGGCGCCGGGATTTGCTTCAGAGTGAAGGTCGGGATTTGAAGCAGGGGGGCGGTCGTAGCCTCTTGCTTATCCGGATGTAGCTTTTCCTCCGGGATCTGGGGGGAGGCGTCAACTCCCGAGCTGCTCTGGCCGAGACGTTGGAGTTCTTGTAGGCGGACGCGGTTGGCGTGATCTTCTCCGGCGCCTTTAGCGAGTTCTTGCCGGCGGCTGCGATCAGCGTGATCTTCTCCACCGCCTTGAGGGAGTTCTTGTCGGCGGCCACGGTAGGCGTGACCTTCTTCGGCGCCTCGAGGGAGCTGTTGTCGGTGGCGTTCGGCCCGACCGTCTCCGCTGCCTTGCGGAGGTCGGACTTCATGCCAGTCGCGGCGGACGGCTCCGACGTCTCAAGGGAGTCGCACTTGATGGCAGTTGCCGCGTCCTCGTGCAAGGCCGGGATGTCGACCTCGACGCTGCTGTCCTTAAGAGCGATGTTGGGCGCCGGGATTTGAAGCATGGGGTTGGTGGTAGGGGCAGCCACTTGCTTACCCCGATGGATCTTGTCCTCCGGGTCCGGGATCTTGGGGGGACGTCTCATACCGAGCCGTTGGTCGGGCGAGAGCAGAGGCGCCGCGCTGAAGCATACCGCGCCAGCGCCGCTGCCGCGGGAGAGCTTGGGTGGCAGGCGAAGCATGGGCCGAGCTTCGGCGGGAGGAGGCCATGGTGGGTGGAGTGGGGACGGCAGAGGGGGCGAGCGTTTGCTAGAGCAGCGGCGGCGGCGGCTTGCGTGACCTGCTTGGAGGCGGCCATGGTTGCCTTTCTGCCGCTCCGCAACGTCGCGCGTGACCTAAGCGAGCGAGGGGTGTGATGGGATGGCCCTGTGGAGCGAGGGTGTATAGAGAAAAGAGGAAATCAGAGTTGGTGTAGGCAGGGGAATGGGTGGGCGACGCGTGTCCGGCGAGGGGTAGCCTGGGTATTTCACCCTGGCCGGCTCTCCGCCTCAAAAGGAGAGAAAATTTTCACAGCAGATCAGCAAAAGTGTGTTTGCTTTTACCAACTGCGTACTGATAGAAATCAAACATTCTCAGGATCACCTACAAAGTGTGTATATCAGACTAGTGTTCTCCAGTTTGAACAAACAATATACTCATTGGGATCAAAAGAGGTTCAACGATTGGGATCAAAGAGTGTTGAAGAAACCGAAAAATAGGTTGAGGAAAGCACAGAAGGAACTTGAAAAAGAATTATAACTAGTCCTATCTCTGATGAGAGTGAAGAGAAGGGGAAAAAACTATCTGAACTAGTTGTATATGTACCGGAATTAGTAGAGATTCATTGTATGCAGAGATCCAGGGAGAATTGGTTAAAATTCGGTGCCCGGAACATTGTTTTTTTTTCATGCTTTTGCATCCGCCAGAAGAAAAAGTAACTATATCCGAAAACACCATGATCAGAATGGTAATGCAGTAGAAGATACGACAGCACTGAGTTCTCATAGTATTTAGAATTATTTTAGTAACCTTTTTACTTCAGAGGTGCAGATAAAGGTTACTGATCATATGAATAGTACTATGTTAACTACTCCGTATAGATGTTCGTGGGGCTGTTTTTAGTATTGGCGATCTCAAAGCTCCGGCTCCAGATGGGCTTCGTGCGATCTTTTAAAAAAAGTTTTGGCATGTCATAGGTAATGAGATTACACAGGAAGTTTTGCTTGCTATTAATTCTCGTCAGATCCCAGCTGAGTGGAATCAAACAACTATTGTTCTCATACCCAAGACAGATTCACCTGACCTAGTAACCCAATATAGACCAATTAGTCTATGCAACATTTTGTATAAGATCATTTCCAAAATGTTAGGTTCAAGGTTGAAATGTATCCTGCCTGAAATAATATCTCCTACTCAGAGTGCTTTTGTCCTAGGAAGGCTGATCATAGGTAATGTACTCATTGCTTATGAATGTGTGAACAAAGTAAAATCATCTCCAAAATGTTAGCTTCAAGCTTGAAATGTATCCTGCCTGAAAAAGAATCTCCTACTCAGAGTGCTTTTGTCCCATCAAGGCTGATCATGGATAATGAACTCATTGCTTATGTGCACAAAATAAAAAACCAGGACAAGAAAGTTTGTGTGTTGTGAATTTGGATATGCACAAAGCATATGACAGGGTGGAGTGGATATCTCGAAGCTATGATGCAAAAACGTGGGTTTCATGAACGGATGATCGAAGTGATAATGGCATGTGTAAGCTCAATAAGTTATAAGGTGAGATTCAATTTTCAAGAAACATATGTGTTTACTCCTTCAAGAGGTATTAGGCAGGGAGATCCCCTCTCCCGTATCTTTTCTTGCTCTGCGCGGAAGGGTTATCTAGTATCACTAGTAGAAAAGGGGGCATTTGTCCCGGTTCGTAAGGGCCTTCAGTCCCGGTTCTTGAACCGGGACTAAAGGGTCGTTACTAATGCCTCCCCCCTTTAGTCCCGGTTCTAACACGAACCGGGACAGATGTGCCTCCACGTGGCCGGTGCGCCGAGCCCAGGCAGGAGGGCCTTTGGTCCCGGTTGGTGGCACCAACAGGGACCAAAAGGCATCCACGCGTCAGCATTTCAGTGGCCGTGGTTTTTT
>NC_041385.1:37586165-37590894 GCF_002162155.2 Triticum dicoccoides | reverse complement strand
GGTTGGGGTTTTGGGGGGTTAATTTAGGTGTTTAATATATTGTGTTAGCTAGCTAATTAATAGAGAGAACTGTTCTCTCTTATGTCCGTGCTTGGTCGACGCTACGTAATGTACATAGAGAGGCCCTCGACACGCTAGCTAGTAAAAAAATGAAGGGAACCATTAAGTACAGAAGTTCGTCATGCATACTGAGAGAAATGCTCGATCGACCTCTCCTTCTCCGAGAGATTGGTCGAACAATAAGTTTTCGTATTATCTATCCGACGCTACTGGCTACATACATATAGAATATGTAAAATCTCTTACAATCCCCTAGCAATTGAAATCAATTTCCACATGATATTCTCCGGCTTTACTGATGACGTGGTCAAGAAAGAATCCCGCCAATTCCTCTTGAATTGCTTTCATGCGATCTTGTTCTAGGAGTTCATCCCGCATCTGCCACGTCTAATTTGAAGAAGGGGGTTAATACATATATGAATAAAACTCAACAGAAATGATGGTGTAAAAAATGAAATTGTGAATATTATTGCTTACGCACTTCATATTGTCTTTTAGAGTAGCCCCGCTTATTTTTCAAAGTCGCGTTGTAGATGAACTCGCACACGTAGTATCCACAGAAATCATTTCCTTGTTCCTGCCACAAGCACTTTACGAGAAATAGAGGTCAATCAAACTGATAATGAAGCATTATAAATGGCATTGATGAAAGTACAGCTATAGAATCAACGGGAGATGCGTGCAACTAGCTAGCTAGTAGTACTTATTTTTGGGTATGTATATCGTAGCTCCTTCGGCAGTCCCGGAACTTCTGCGGTGAACTGTTTCCAAACCCTGCAAGACAAAGAAAATAATTATTATTACTTGAGATATCAGGAAATGAACAAAAAGTTGCCGATATGGCGCGATAAATGATCGATTGAACTAACTTGTTGAGTATTTTAGTCATGTCCGCATAGGTTTGGGGATCTTTTCGTCTCGAGTCTAAGACGTTTACTACTCCCCGCTCAAGCTTAATCTCCAGAAGAACATAGTGGAATCTGCGCACGCATGCATAGCTCATCAATTACATTACTATAACCTCGCTCGAGTAATAAAGGAAACCGAATATGCACACGACAGTAACACTCACTGGAAGTTGTAAGGAAAGAGTATTAAATCTTTGTTTTGATTTTTGACCAACGATTGTAGCAAGTACCCCTCGGCCTCTTCGGCGTCCTTTTTAACCAGAAATTCATCTATGATATTTGTGTTAATGAACCCAATATCATAAATTTCTTGTTTTTTGCACTCGACGATCTTCAATCTGCATAATATAGTGAGGATAATTATTTATAAATACATGCAATGAAAGAGCCGAGCTATATATAGAGACTCAATGATAGAAATAGTACTTACAGACAGTAGCAAAAGACCGTTAGTTTATCTAGGGCCTTTTGGTTGAAGAACGCGAAGAACTCGTCAAATGGAACAGTCAACAGATCAGTTCCAATGAGGTCGTGCTCCTCTTTAATATTCAGATACAAAGCATTCGTCCCCCCAGACTCTCTACAGGTTTTCATGTACCAATTATGGAATCTTCGCATCATAGTTGTCAGAGATTTTTCATCTTTGACGAGAGGCTTCCCGTACTCGTATTTGTGTTCGTCCACCTCCAAGAAATCAGGAAGTTGATCGTCAGGCAGGTAATCTCCAAGATTGCCATAACCGGCCACCGTCCCTGGAGCATTAGCGACGATGTCGCCGCTAGACACATTGAGCGGGGGGCACGATTGATGTGCTTGTTCGCCGAGATGGGCAATTTTTTTCCCAGCTGCTCGTTCTTTTAACCTTTTATCACTGACAATACTTCCCGACCGCTCCACTTCGAGAGATGTCTGTTCAGTAATGCGCTCATAGTTGGTTCTCGGCGGAGACTTCGGTGGTTTCCTCAGGGCTTCGATACTGCGCTTTGCTTTCACCGGATCTACCTTCTCCTCCGGAGGTGGATGTCTCTTTGCTTTCACCCCTTCAAAGAAGTCCTTCACGTGGGCCCGCACGATCGTCGCGTTTTCCTCCTCGGTCCTCTCGTACGGTAACTTCTCTAGAGGCTTGAGAGGTGGACCGTATCTGTATTGCCTCCCGCCTCTGCTGGCTGTATTGCTAGACGCCGGAGCAGACGGAGCGGTTGCGGCGCCTGTCTTCTTTCGTGCTTGCTTACGAGGCGGAGGAGAAGGACTATGATGCACCGGAGCAGCCGGGGCGGCGGCGGGTCTCTTCCGCCCTTGCTGGCGAGGCGGAGAAGGAGGAAGGTGCTGGCTGCTCGGGCGCGCCGGCGCAGGCGGAGAAGGAGGCCGAGTCCCACCACGCGCCGGAGAAGGAGGATGCTGCTGGCTGCTCGGGCGCGCCGGCGCAGGCGAAGTGCCATCACGCGCCAGAGAAGGAGGAGGTTGCTGGCTGCTCGGGCGCGCCGGCGCGGACGGAGAAGGACGCGGAGTTCCGCCACGCGTCGGAGAAGGAGGCCCAGTGCCCTGATCATCAGTCGCCGGAGGAGGAGGCGGTGGAGGAGGCGGAGTGCCCTGACTCGCCGGAGGAGGTGGAGGAGGCGGTGGAGGAGGCAGAGTGCCCTGACTCGCCGAAGGAGGACGAGGAGGCGGAGGCATGCAGTTCGGAAGGTTGATGAGCTCCTTCCGCCATAGGCATGGAGTCTTTAGAGAAGAACCCAACCTAGTCTCCCCTTCACCGGTAGGGTATTCAAGCTGGAGGTCCTCAAATCCCTCTGTTATTTCATCCACCATCACCCTAGCATATCCTTCTGGAATCAGCCGGCAGTGAAAAGTTGCACCGTGTTCAGTAGGATAAACAGAGCCAACAGCCGCCTTGACCTTCAAATTCATCCATCGCGTCATAAGGTGGCAATTTTGAGCCTCCTTGTAGCATCCACGGGATAGCTGGCACGAGCAGTCAAGACATGCTCCGGCTGAAGCAGCTCGGTGGAAGCCACGCTGCTTCTCTGCTGAGATGGCGGGGTAGCTTCGGGGGAAGCTTCGGCAGGTCGTTTGTTGCGATCTGCTTCTCGTTCCTCTAGCCCCATTACCCTTTCGTGCAGCGCCTGCAGTTGGCTCTGCTCCAGTTTCTTCCTCCTCTCGTGGGTTTTGTAACCCCCTGCGTCCGGAAAACCAACCTTCCATGGAATGGAGCCTGGCGTGCCTCGTGTCCGTCCAGGGTGCTCAGGATTCCCGATGGCCATTGTGAGCTCGTCCTTCTCCCTGTCTGGAATGAACGTCCCTTGCTGCGCTGCATGGATATACTGCCGAAGCCTTATGACTGGTGTTTTCAGTTGCTCGTCCGTCCAACGGCACTTCCCTGTTATAGGGTCCAAGGTTCCGCCAGCCCTGAAGAACCAAGTCCGGCAACGGTCTGGCCATTGCATTGTCTCCGGTTCGATCCCTTTATCAAGCAGATCATTCTCAGCCTTGGACCACTTAGGCCGGGCTTGCAGGTAGCCACCTGGCCCCGTGCGATGGTGAAACTTCTTCTTCGTAGCATTTTGCTTGTTTGTCGCCGACATCTTCTTACTCTTTTCCGATGTCGTGTAGGTCACAAATGCGGGCCAGTGATCTCTGATCTTCTCATATTTGCCGATGAATTATGGTGTCTCTTCTTTGGCGACAAACTTTTTCAGCTCTTTCCTCCACCTCCTGAATAGGCCTGCCATCTTCTTAAGAGCACAAGACTTGATTAGTTGCTCTTTAACTGGCTTCTCCGGATCCTCCTCTGGCGGTAGGGTGAAATTTGCCTTCAGCTCAGTCCAAAGATCATCTTTCTGCATATCATTGACATAAGACACCTGAGGGTCTTCCTCCTTAGGCTTATACCATTGGTGGATGCTGATCGGGATCTTGTCCCTAACAAGAACCCCGCACTGAGCAACAAATACGTTCTTTGTCCGGATGGGTTCAATCGGTTCGCCGTCGCGCGCGATTGCTATGATCTCAAACTTTTCATCCGAGCTCAACTTTTTCTTCGGGCCTCGTCTCCTTACCGAAGTTGTGCTCGATCCGGAGGGCTAGAAATGGGAAGAAAGACGGGAGTTAATTAATATGTGTACATATACCAAAACAATGAATGCATCAATTAACTAGTCAGCACGGGCTTAACTAATATATATGTACCTGGCCGGACTCGGTCCGGTCACCGGAGCAGTCAGCATGGTCTCCTTCTTGTACCTCCATTGGGTCATCACCGGAGCCATCATGAACATAGCCCTCTTCTTGTACCGGCATTAATGGGCCGGAGCCATCATGAACATAGCCCTCTTCTTCACCTAGTCCTTCCTGACCAACGGCGTCGTTGGAAAATGACGCAACGACATCAGTTCCTTCTGCGATTATCTCCCCCAACATCGCTTATGTTGCTTCGTCTTGGTAGTGCTCCATAGTTTCTGAAAATATTTACAACATGTCAATTATTATTCAAACATGGTACAGATGGATATATATTAGTGGCAAACGTAGAACTAGCTAGCTAATCACAATAAGGAATCATGTTAGTGGCCTCGATGCTGCTTCTCTAGGGTTTGGGATGGCCTAGACAACGCTTCAAGGGTTTGGGGTGGCCTCGACAAAACGCTTCAAGGGTTTGGGGTGGCCTCGATGACAACGCTCTTTTAACTTGGTAAATTTTGGTGGCCTCAAGAGAGTTTGTCGGGTAGTGGCGCAGCCGGAGGGGGTAGGAGACCAACATCGTT
>NC_041385.1:37584614-37585819 GCF_002162155.2 Triticum dicoccoides | reverse complement strand
AGGGGAGAATAAGAAAGGAATAGAGGAGAAGAAGAAAAAATAGAATATTTTCTATTTTTATTTTCTATTTTTTCTTCTTTTTTCTCTTCTTATTTATTTCTCCTCTTCTTCCTCTCCTCTTCTTCTCCTTTCTTCCTCTTCTTATTTTCCTTTTTCCTCTCCTTCTTTTTCTTCTTCTTCTTCCTTGTTCCTTCTTCTTTTCTTCCTTTTCCTTATTTTACTTTTTCCTCTACACTAACCTAAAATGCACTAACCTAAAATCGATATCTACTAACAATCTAAATAAAAAATTAATACATATATTAAGAAACATATATAAACAAAAAAATGCTATGAACATTATATTCATACATAGATAGCCACATTCATTCATCATATAGCTACCACATACATATATACATTATATATATGAAAAAAATGCAATGAACAAAAAAAATACACTTATGAAAAAAAATACTATGAACATGTACACATATATACACATACAAACACATATACACAAAAAAATACAAAAAAAGCTATGAAAAATGCAGGGCAGGGCGGCGGGGCGGTGCACGGCGCTAGCGCAGGGCAGGGGCGGCGGCGCGCGGCGGCCGCGGAGGGCAGGGGCGGCAGCGCGCGGCGGCCGCGCAGGGTAGGGCGGCACGCGGTGGCCGCGCAGGGCAGGGGCGGCGACACGGCGGCCGCGCAGGACAGGGCGGCGCGCGACAGCCGCGCATGGCAGGGGCGGCGGCGCGGCGGCCGCGAAGGACAGGGGCGGCGGCGCGGCAGCCGCGCAGGGGCGCGGGACCAGAGGGGCGGGGGAGCATGTGCTCACAGGGGGCGGCAGCGACGGCGAAGACGAGCAGCCTGACGGCGTCGGTGGCGGCGGCGACGGCGAGGGCGAGCAGCCTGACGGCGTCGGTGGCGGCGGTGACGGCAAGGTGGAGCAGGGGCGGCGACGGCGACGAGGAGGAGCAGGGGGCGTCGGGGGAGAAATGGGGGATTTGGTTGAAAACTGCTAAGTGTTGTATATATATCAAGAGCATTGGTCCCGGTTCGTGGCACGAACCTGGACCAATGCCCACTTTAGTTCCGGTTGGTGCCACCAACCGGGACCAAAGGCCTCTTTTCAGCAGCCCAAAGGGCGGGAAGCGGCAGCCTTTGATCCCGGTTGGTGCCACCAACCGGGACTAAAGGGTGGGCATTGGTACCGGTTGGTGCCA
>NC_041385.1:37459608-37584578 GCF_002162155.2 Triticum dicoccoides | reverse complement strand
AGTTCCGGTTGGTGCCACCAACCGGGACCAAAGGCCTCTTTTCAGCAGCCCAAAGGGCGGGAAGCGGCAGCCTTTGATCCCGGTTGGTGCCTCCAACCGGGACCAAAGGCCCCTGCGCTGCCCGCGTCGTGGCCAAAATTTAGTCCCACCTCGCTAGTTGAGAGGGGCTCGGAGTGGTTTATAAGCCCTGCTACGGCTACCCTCTCGATCTCCTCTCAAATGCAGGCTTACGGGCCTAATCTCACACTATGCTGCTGTGGGCCTATTGGGCCTTCTGCGGGCCTGAATCCTGGCCCAGGTTGGGTTTCTAGTCGTATTCAGGCCGTGTTGGCCCAATAGGTGGCAGTTTTTTTTATTTTATTCCCATTTTTTTGTTTTGTTTTTTGCATTATTTATTTTCTGTTGTTTTTTGCTTTATTTTTTAATTCTTTTTGCTTTTAGGTCAGAAAAATTAGAACTTTCTGTTAGTGCCATTAGTTTTAGAAAAATTATTTTGTTTTTTTGTTTTTTTGTTGCTTTATTTATTTTATTTTGTTTCTACTTACAACAAAATACTTATTGTTGTTATTTTTATTTATTTTATTAAAGTTTATGTTTAATTATTTTTCTTTTAAGTCACACAAATTATAAACTTTTTGTTAGTGCCATTAGTTTTCAAATTTGAATAGTTAAAATTTGAATTCTTTGAAATTTGTGTGAATCACAAATTTGTGATTAACTTTACTAAAAAATGAACATAGATGCGCCTATACAGAAAAAAGGTCCCGACGAACCGGGACCAATGGCCCACGTGGCTGCCCTCTTGAGAGTGTTCTTGGGGAGAACATAGTTGACAAGGAGCGAACCAGGATTAATGGTATTACGAGGGCCGAACCATAAGACATTAAAGCATTTCAAATGAACTCTGAAAAAGTTGAAAGTTGGCGTGGTATCATAATTTCACCCACATAGCATGTGCATGTACAAAACGGACAATGGTATCATACTCGTCTGTTACAAAGTTGGCATGGTATCATCATATTAGTTGCGGGAGAAAGTTTTCACTTTTTCTTCGCTTGTGTCATTTTCTTATTGCGCCGTAACCATTGATAATCTTCATCGTTTATCAGGATGCTGGGGTCAGCCTTGACTTTGAAGGGAGGAATTTCATGAAACTTTTCATAATCTTCAGACGTGTCTGTCTTGCCCTTCACTCCCACAATGCCCCTTTTTCCTGAAAGAACTATGTGGCGCTTTGACTCATCGTATGATGTATTCGCTTCCTTATCTTTTCTTTTTCTCGTCGGGTAGACATGTCCTTCACATAGATAACCTATGCCACATCATTGGCTAGGACAAACGGTTCGTTAGTGTACCCAAGATTTTTCAGATCCACTGTTGTCATTTCGTACTGTGGGTCTACCTGTATCCCGCCTCCTGACAGATTGACCCATTTGCACTTAAACAAAGGAACCTTAAAATCATGTCCGTAGTCAAGTTCCCATATGTCCACTATGTAACCATAATACGTGTCCTTTCCCCTCTCGGTTGTTGCATCAAAGCAGACACCGCTGTTTTGGTTGGTGCTCTTTTGATCTTGGTCAATCGTGTAAAATGTATTCCCATTTATCTCGTATCCTTTCCAAATCATAACAGTCGAAGATGGTACCCTGGACAACAAGTATAGCTCATCACAAACAGTGTTGTCACCTTTGAGACGTGTTTCCAACCAACTGCTGAAAGTCCTGATGTGTTCACATGTAATCTAGTCGTCGCACTGCTCCGGGTGTTTGGAGCGCAGACTGTTCTTGTGTTCATCGACATACAGGGTCACCAAGGTAGAGTTCTATAGAACTCTGTAGTGTGCTTGAGACCAAGAATATCCGTCCTTGCATATTATTGAGTCCCTTCCAAACGTGCCTTTTCCAGTCAGTCTCCCCTCATACCGCGATTTAGGGAGACCTATGTTCTTGAGGCCAGGAATGAAGTCAACACAAAACCCGATGACATCCTCTGTTTGATGGCCCATGGAGATGCTTCCTTCTGGCCTAGCGCGGTTACGGACATATTTCTTTAGGACTCCCATGAACCTCTCAAAGGGGTACATATTGTGTAGAAATGCAGGGCCCAGAATGACAATCTTGTCGACTAGATGAACAAGGACGTGCGTCATGATATTGAAGAAGGATGGTGGGAACACCAGCTCGAAACTGACAAGACATTGCACCACATCACTCCTTAGCCTTGGTATGATTTCTGGATCAATCACCTTCTGAGAGATTGCATTGAGGAATGCACATAGCTTCACAATGGCTAATCGGACATTTTCCGGTAGAAGCCCCCTCAATGCAACCGGAAGCAGTTGCATCATAATCACGTGGCAGTCATGAGACTTTAGGTTCTGGAACTTTTTCTCTAGCATATTTATTATTCCCTTTATATTCGACGAGAAGCTAGTCGGGACCTTCATACTAAGCAGGCATTCAAAGAAGATTTCCTTCTCTTCTTTGGTAAGAGCATAGTTGGCAGGACCTTCATACTGCTTTGGAGGCATGCCGTCTTTTTTGTGCAAACTTTGCAGGTCCTCCCGTGCGTCAGCTGTATCTTTTGTCTTTCCATACACGCCCAAGAAGCCTAGCAGGTTCACGCAAAAGGTTCTTCGTCATGTGCATCACGTCAATTGAAGAGCGGACCTCTAGATCTTTCCAGTAGGGTAGGTCCCAAAATATAGATTTCTTCTTCCACATGGGTGCGTGTCCCCCAGCGTCATTCGGAACAGCTAGTGCGCCGGGACCCTTTCCAAAGATTACGTGTAAATCATTGACCATGGCAAGTACGCAAGTACGTGATCACCGGTACGCATGGCAGGCTTCTTTCGGTGATCTGCCTCGCCTTTGAAATGCTTGCCTTTCTTTCGACATTGATGGTCGGTCGGAAGAAATCGACGATGGCCCAGGTACACATTCCGCCTGCAGCTTCCCAGGTATATACTTTCAGTGTCAAGTAAACAGTGCGTGCATGCGTGGTATCCCTTGTTTGTCTTACCTGAAAGGTTACTGAGAGCGGGCCAATCGTTGATGGTCACGAATAGCAACGCCTTTAGGTCAAATTCCTCCTATTTGTGCTCATCCCACGTACGTACACCGTTTTCATTCCACAGCTGTAAAAGTTCTTCAACTAATGGCCTTAGGTACACATCAATGTCGTTGCCCGGTTGCTTAGGGCCTTGTATGAGAACTGGCATCATAATGAACTTTCGCTTCATGCACATCCAAGGAGGAAGGTTATACATACATAGAGTCACGGGCCAGGTGCTGTGATTGCTGCTCTGCTCCCCGAAAGGATTAATGCCATCCGCGCTTAAAGCAAACCATACGTTCCTTGGGTCACGTGCAAACTCAACCCAGTTCTTTCTCTCGATTTTTCTCCACTGTGACCCGTCAGCGGGTGCTCTCAACTTCCCGTCTTTCTTACGGTCCTCACTGTGCCATCGTATCAACTTGGCATGCTCTCCGTTTCTGAACAGACGTTTCAACTGTGGTATTATAGGAGCATACCACATCACTTTCGCAGGAACCCTCTTCCTGGGGGGTCGCCGTCAACATCACCAGGGTCATCTCGTCTGATCTTATACCGTAATGCACCGCATACCGGGCATGCGTTCAGATCCTTGTAGGCACCGCGGTAGAGGATGCAGTCATTAGGGCATGCATGTATCTTCTGCACCTCCAATCCTAGAGGGCATACGACCTTCTTTGCTGCGTATGTACTGTCGGGCAATTCGTTATCCTTTGGAAGCTTCTTCTTCAATATTTTCAGTAGCTTCTCAAATCCTTTGTCTGGCACATCATTCTCTGCCTTCCACTAGGAACCTCAAGCATCCTGGATAGCTACACCTCCCTCTTGAGCAAGCTCCAGTGCTCCCTCTCCACCATGCTCAATCAGTGCGTCCTCGACGCCATTGACCACTGGGTCATCCAGATGAAAGAACTCCCTCATGGCCATAATCACCTCTGGAGCTAGCTGGTCCTTGAACTTGGAAGTGAACTCTTCCAGAGTTGCCTCCATCACATCTTTGCCATCTCTGGTGATCTCGAGCGTGCGGCAGACCATCTTCTCGGCGACTTTGGTCGCTGGCATCGTAGCAACACTTGCACCAGTACGTTTGTTCCTCTGGAGCGAGAGCCCACCCTTCCTGGATATGTGCACACCAGCCAACGTCTTCCGGCGAGCTGTGGGAGGCCGTGGGGGTGGCGATGGAGGCGTGGCAAAAATGCTCTGCTGCCTCACCTCGAAGAGAGGCTCCAGGAGATCTTCAGTGGCCTTGGCTTGCGCACGTGTTGAACAACGGTAACTACCATGGAGATACCCTGGTAAGATTTTTTACTATTACGACATCCGTGCATCTTTTTGCATAACATCATTGCTAACTACGAAGTTATTACTATGTTTTTCAACAGATAATCCCGAATGATTGTGTGCCTCATCTGATATATACACACGGTAGCCTTCATGTTTTGAACATACAACCAGGTCTTCCTACGAATCTGAACTATCCATACCGGGTTTCTAAAACAAGTGGAGACATGACAATCAAAGAATGGAAAAAATGTATGGACAGTCGTAAGGAGCTTCTTGGAAGCAACAATCAGCGAAGGGAAAAAATTCGAGACAGGATGATCGCCATTCTTCATAATGGAGAGTCCGGGTCTATATTGTTTTATGCTATTTTACCTTAAGGGTGTGTGTCCTACCTGATACTGATGATCATGTGCTAAGAACAATTATGTAGGGTTGGGTTCAATGACTATGAGGATGATGATCGTATGACTTATTATTAATAACGAGTAGAAGTTGTATGATGATGCATGATTAGTAGGACTTGTTATTATATATGATGATGTATGATGCGAGCATGCATGAGTTATTATATCAGCTGGTGAAATGAACATATATAGCAGCAGCGTTGGTAAACCAAGGACGAAGATATAAGAGAGGACACTTCTCTCTATTAGCTAGCTAATAACAACCTAAAAATAACCCCCAAAACCCCTAAAGCAGCCACTTTTCTAAAAAAACATGGACTTTTGGTTCCGGTTGGTGCCACCAACCGGGACCAAAGGCCCCCTGACTGGGCTCGACGCACAGGCCACGTGGAGGCACATTGGTCCCGGTTCGTGTTTGAACCGAGACTAATGGGTGGAGGTATTAGTAACGACCCATTAGTCCCGGTTCATGAACCGGGACTAAAGGCCCTTACGAACCGGGACTGTTAGGTGTTTTTCTACTAGTGAGAGGAGACACAGTTTTGACTAAAGTCTGTGAGTTGATTGATCTGGTGCAAGGAATGTGGGATGAGATACGTACCTTGCACAGAGATACGTACGCACGTCACGACGTGGGGGCGGACTTTGCTTGTGCTGGCAGGAGGAACGTGTGGGGCTGCTCTAAAACGTTTCATTAGGTCCCATGCGGGCGAATTAATCAGATACCCCTCTGGTCGTTTTGAGGAGGCAAACGACGTTGTCGGCATCGATCCTGGATTGAATGGCTGGTCACGATTCATACTGGTTCGTTTGGTTTAATTATGGGAGAATATTGATCCAATGGCCAAGATCATGGAAACAGCAGGACTTCTCATTTTTTTATATCGATTTCCGAAATAAAAGGTACTCCCTCCGTCCCAAAATTCTTGTCTTAATTTTGTCTTAGATACAGATGTATCTCATACTAAAACGTGACTTGATACATCCGTATTTAGACAAATCTAAGACAAGAATTTTGAAACGGAGGGAGTACAAAAGAAGGTCCTCGAGTAAGCAAAGAAAAAAGAGCTATACAAAAATAAAGACAACAAAACCTAAAGAAAAAAGAGAGCACAACAAACAAGCACAACGACATAATCGAATGGAGAACTATCTAAAAGAGTTCACCCATGATTCAATGTTGTGGTAAGACTCAGTAGCGGAGCTATAGATGGAAAGTTGGGCGGGCCGGTCTATAGGAAAGCCAATTTTTTTTTCATATGGCTCAATCTACTCTAACGCTTCGCTGATTTCATACTGGACAGGGCGGGCCAAGGCACAGTTTTACTTGCACATAGCTCCGCCCCTGGTAAGACTGCCTCTGCGCTCGCAACAAGATCCACTTGAGCTCCTCCTTAAACTTCTTCCTGAAGCTGTACACAAATCCTCATTTAGTTCATAGCAAAATTAAGGTGAGACCAAAGTTCACATGCACATTCATGTCATAGCGAAGTTCACATGCACATTCATGTCATGGCAGCATAGTCATGTTCACTAGCACCTAGTTCATAACATCTGAACGACAGTCATCACATAGTTTAAAAGACCATTTAACACTAAAAATAAGTTCATGCACGTAAAGAACATAGTTCACTATGCAGGTGCATTATGGGTGACCTGAATTTTTTAATGCTGAATATCTGCTACATTCAGGTCAGGCAGTGGTCCAAAATTTAGGTAAGGCATTGCAACATCATTGAGATCCTGACCAGACATCAAGTTGTACAAGGGTTTATCTGCAATAGAAGTTGATTCTTCTCTTATTGTCCTAGTTTGTCCCCTTGAACTCGCTTGGTATTGCTTTCTTCTTTTCCCTTTGAGGGGCAGTGTCCTTGCCCCTACCAGCCGATCCTTCTTTTTGATCTCGTATTGTGCCCCTGCACTCCCCCTTCCTCTAGTCATTGTTGTCGTCGGCCTTCCCCTGCCTTGTGGAATTGATGCCCACGCAACAGCTACAAATGAGCTTTTTCGTAGAAAAGGACCATATGTCTTGTCAGGTACTACATAGTTTCTCTCCTAAAAAAGAAAAAAATGGTGTTGGTGTATTGTAGAAATGTGATAAGTTCATCATTAATGTATTTTTGAAATGGGGTAAGTTAATTACTTGCTTCCCCATGTTGTAAACCATGCTTCCAGGTACATTTGTTGGATCCTGACTAGGGTTTGCTTTGCGGGGCATTATGTTCTGCACATACTGTTGACTTTGCAATTCGCAACAGGTGATGCAGGGTTCATCAAAATTTATGCAAGAAATACATATATACATGTGGAATTGATGAATCTTCTTCTTCTTCCTCTGCAACTTCTTGATTTTAGCTAGATTCTGCATGTACTTGGCGTGCCTTTTTTGTTGTGATCTGGCCTACCACACATGAAGAAAAATGCATGATCCGCTTGCATCTAGAATGTACTATCTCAGTCCTGGTTTATAAGTCCCCATTGTATTTTGTGCCAAATTTTGACTATAGATTTGGCTAACAATAGTAATGCATGTCACCATAATTATATGGTTGGATTCATATTTGAACATGGTTTCCAATTATATTATTTTTATGATGTGCATTAACGTTTTGTTAGTTAAATTTAAGGTCAAAATTTGGCACGGAATACAAAGTAGACTAATAAACCAGGATGGATGTAGTTACTATTTAAAGAGCAAAAATGATAAGGACAACAGACTATCATTTAAACAAACTGAGAAGGAGTGTGAGCTATCACATAAAAACAAACTGATACGTAACATATACTATCACATAAAACAAATGATAAGAAACATATGCTATGATATGCAAACAAACTGATGAGGAGTGGATGCTATCACATGAAAACAAACTGATAAGAAACAGATTCTATCACATAAAAACATCCGATAAGGAACAGTACTATCATATAAAAACAAACTGATAAGAAGCTCGTCTTATCAACCATAACGAAATGATACACCCTCGTCCCATAATATAAGAGCGTTTTCCTACACTCCTCCGGTTTATAATATAAGAACGTTTTTGACGGGGAATAACAACCACAAACCTGTTCGGATATTCGAAGGACAAGCAGGTGGCGGGGCAGACACCTATGCGGCCATGCTCGGGCGCCCGATTGCTTCGCGATTCGTAAAGTAATTGGATCACGCACGTGCATGCCCTCGCACACAGTAAATTGAAGTTTTAATATTTGAAATTACGCTACTGCATCTGAAACTTGCGATTTTCTTGCTTGCACGTACCATGTTTCAGGTAAAACTTTAAGTGATTTCTTTTTCAGTCGTTGGCAGAAAAGTCATTATTTTTTCTATCGCTCGTAGTAAGTGTCAAAAGTTGAAATTTAACATACTTTAAAAAAAAGAATCAAAATATATTTAAAATAAATCTTCTTTGAAATACTTTAATCCAATAACTAAGGGGGTATTCCTCGGTCCATTTGAATGCACGCACGTCACGGCGTGGGGGCGGCGTTTGCTTTTGCTGCTACAGTAGTATTTTTCCTTGGCCGGCGCAGCGGGCCGCGGGCAGCAGCCTGAGCAGCAGTTGCACGCATATGAATGACCGGGCGGCATAGGTATGCATGTTCCCCGGCCTACCCACACGCAGCTCTCCCTCTCTCTCCTAGTCAACCCGCGTACAACCCACTCTCTCACTCTCATTTCTTTGTCTCGGCAGCTGCCCTCTCGAAGCTATGCCGTCCATGCAACTAGATCAACATGTAGCAACATATAACGACACCGGACATGGCATAAAGTTTGTACAAAAAGATCTAGTTCATCGCCGGACAAATGCTAGATAGAAACTAGACCAAAAGATCAAGTTCATCACCTGACAACTACTAGATAGAAACAAAGATAACGGAGTGGGGGCGCCGGACATCACCACTTCCACGCTGGTCCTTTGCATGCCCTTACGGTCGCCGGTGTGGCACTGTACCCATCCATGTAGCCGTTGGTGGCGGGAGGGGCGTTGTCCGGGTCGTCGAAGCCGTCGAAGGAGGAGATGATGTCGTGCAGCCGACGGACCATGCACGCTGCTCCTTCGTCAGCCGGGAGGCCGCTGCCTCACGCTTTTGACTGCTTGATGGCGAGCCGGAGGGCCTTGGCATTCTTGCAATGGAGCCACCGTGGTGAGCGAGCGGCGGACGACCGACGTCAGTAGCTGGTCACCCGGATCGACCTGTGTGCGCACGCAAGTCCCTCTGGAGGGCATCAGCGGCGGGAAGCGCCGAAGCCCTCTCCCTCGCTCGCTGCCTCTCGCAGTGTGCGGGGTGTGCCTCGGATTCGAGTGTCCACGTCCATGGCGTCGTCGTCATAGGCACGAGGCCCAACGGTGGCGAGGGACGACAACAGGAGCAAGGAGGGGAGGGGTCGGAGAGGGGCGCACGGGGTGGCGGACCAGGGGCATGAATTGTCCAGAGCAGCATGTTCACGACGAGCCAACACCGTCGTCCCCACTGCGTCACCGGGCGACGGGGGGCGATGCAGAGCCAAAGCTTCCGCCCCTGTCCACTCGCGACAGGTGTAGCGCGATGCGGGTGACAAGAAGAAGGGAAGATCACGTCGTTCCTTGGATTTTGAAGGACGACACTAACAGTTCTCCAGACCTCTCGATTCAGTATTTTTCAGTGGCTTTGCAATCATAGACATTTCCTAGGAGGGACAAGATTCAGATATCACTGATGTATATGGAGAAAGGCATTAACATCTACAATAGCTGCCATTTGCTGAGTTGATACACCTCCATCGAAGTGGGACTCCCGTTTAAGATCAACCCCTGCTGCCTGAACCTCATCTTCTACAACTGAACATGGCAGGGCACTGCTGAGGATTCGATGCTTGACCGCGATCAACATGTTGTTCACACGATGAGACGAAATGTCAGACGCTACAAGTTAATATGTTGACTCAAGAGGGCGTCGGCAAAATACATATTGATCCCTCATAATCATCACATGAAGGTTCACACCGCGAAAAATGCCACAACATAACACATTTATAACACGGTTATATATAGAGTCCTCATAACAACAGTTGTACATAACAGCAGCGCACTGGTCGGGATGAGGTACGTGAACGTGTTTGTTCGCACGATGAGACGAAATGTTACTCCGGAAAGAAGATGACAAGAGGGTGTCAGATTTGCTAAACCCTGATGATCAATTCAGGACCTAGTGGATCCTAGCTCCTACGTCTGCTTCTCAAACTGAATTTAGTTCAGCGACTAATGGTGTTGATGCTCCCTTGATGTAGTTCAAAATGAAATCACTCACCACAAGCCGACTCCCCGAGTGAAAGCTTCCCGGAAGGGAAGGGCAATGTTGTACTCTGTCATGGAAGACGGATCAATACGAGCAGCTAGGATCCTTGTCTGATATAGACAGATCAAGCAGAATTAAGAAGTACCCTCAGCCCAGACAAAACAAACAGCAAAAATACCATATTGATCCCTCGTAATCATCACTCGAAGGTTCGCACAGCGAAAATGCCACAACAGAACAGATTTATAACACAGCTATATATAGATTCCTCATAACAACAGATATATACCCCTCATATAACCACGGAAATTAGATCCCATAGAACCTGCATCCCATCAGATATACAGTAGTGGTCTTACGTAAGACAATCCAGGAATTACAGAGTGCACTGGCTAGTTATAAACATACATGGTATAGTAGTAGATAGACTTGGGGTGTAGAATAGATATCCCGGTCATTGATCCCTTCACTAGCCCCATCAACTGAGGCGACTGACCCCGAACAAAAAGGTGAGTACTCCAAGACTTCCGCCAGCAGCAAAGGCCAAGGCCTCATCCCTGCGCCTCTTCTCGTGTTGCTCTACAATCTTCTCCAGTATCCGGCTTCGAAAGAGGAAAGAAAATGCATGTTAGGATATATTGCACAATGAATGAGCCAATCAGATGACGATCTTGCATGTTTAGTGCCTTACCGAAACTCTGGGCCCAGGCGGTCGAGGTCAGCATCAACCGGTGCCTACATGCAGTTTAGTTTGAATCGTTAAGAATGGGATGGCAGCTAACGTAGGCTGAAAGTAAAATGACATCGATAAGTTCTAATCTAAAAAGATATATATTACGTCTGCCAATTTTCTCTGGTAACAGAGATATTCTGGATGGCACATGATGATTTCCAAAAACAGATGCTTCATTTTGTTTGCATGAGTGGTGTTCATTGGTGAAGTTTGGTATTTTTTTTCTGGACTGCGGAAGAAGAAGCTAGTGGAGGCAAATGCATGGTTAATTGGAGAAGGATTTGTTCGCCAAAAGAGTTTGGGGGGCTCGGCATAAAAAATCTGGAATGCTTTGGTCGGGCTCTACGCCTACGGTGGCTCTGGTTTAGAACTTTAGATGGAATGATAACGACAGGCCTTGGAAGGGATCGGCAACACCTTGTGTAGGTTCAGACCTTGCTCTATTTGAAGCTTGCACCAAAATCTCCGTTGGCGATGGTACAGAAACTTTGTTCTGGAAGGACAACTGGTTAAATGGCTCGGCGCCGGCCAAGATTGCTCCGTCTATCTTCAAGAGGTCAAGATGCAAATCCATATCCATCAAGGATGGATTCCAGGAGGGAAGATGGATGAGGGGTCTGTTTAGACTGAATTCTGAAGAAGAACTGCAGCAGTTCCTTTCTCTTTGGGAGGTCATTCAAAACGGGAAACTTTCTACTACGGCTGATTCCATCTCCTGGGGCTTGACTGCTAACGGTGAGTATTTGGCAAGTTCTGCATACAATGCTCAATTCATCGGGAGGATTCGGGAACCAGCTTTGAACAAAGTTTGGAAGCTGAAAACTGAGGGAAAGGTGCGTTTTTACTTCTGGCTTCTCCTCCAAAATAAGAATTGGACTGCAGACAGGTTGCTGAGAAGGGAATGGCCACATAACCCACGATGCAAGTTCTGTGATATGCAAGCTGCGTCAGCGGTGCATCTTTTGCTATTCTGCCCATTCGCTAGGCAAATTTGGGCTGATCTTTCTGTTTCCGACCCGGAAGTCTCGCTCATTGGATCATCCTCTTTCTCGGTATCCTCTTGGTGGCATAAGCTCAATAGCATCACACCAAAGCGGCGAAGAATGGAGTGCCTGTCAGTCGCCTCCTACATGGGTTGGCACATATAGAAAGAGAGAAACCGCGGGGTATTTCAAAATTCAAGCCTCTCTGCTCGAGTGGTTTGCCATCTTGCAAAAGCTGAGCTCAGCCTCCTTCAGGAGGCGCGGGAGTAGTCCCCCTTTTGTAATAGTGGAAGGCTGACTTATGAGCCTGAGGATCCCTTCTTTGGTTAAGCCATTTGGCTACTCTGTAAGCTTGAAACAGCCGATGTACAGTTTTTCCCCCTTCTAAATGCAATAGCAGAACTCCTGTTGACTTCGGTCAAAAAAAAGTTTGGTATTTTCAGTTGAAACCCTGAAACTAAATATAGACTTTGGCAGTGACTATCTTTCCCAAAACTCAAAATCAAGACTCTAGAATAACATTCAAGAGATTCTAGCAATTGAAACTATACTGCTAATTTTAGTAAGAAACGATTATATTGCTAAAAATAATAGGAGAATCAAAGCCATCCGGGTGGTGTCTCTATGCTAACAGAAAGATGATGGATTGCACACGTTGATTCCGATTGCTAGTACTCAGGTAGGCATCCAACTTTCATTGTAGCTGCACATTTATTAGCATAGGCATCCAACAGAAAGATCATGGGCATCCAACAGAAAGATCATGGGAGTATCAAAATTTAACCCAACCGCGTAGGTAGGCAGGGCCTATCCATAGGCCTATCCCCGCCTCCATCGCTACAAGAAGATGCAACAAACTCCCCGTAGGAGGGGAGGGAGATGAACAGATCCAACTAATCGCGCAATGCAGCATGGCTAATAAGTCGATTGCATCAATCAAAGGCTAAAGACTGCGGTGGAAAGTCGAGACGGGGAACGAACCGGAGCAGGACGAGAGGCGAAAACCCGCTGGACAGCGGCGGGGACCTTCTGCTTCAGGTTGGCGGCCATGGTGCGCAGCGCCATAGCCATACCTCCACCAACCAAGCGGATCTGGACGAGCAAGACAGACGGCGGCGAGGGTTTCCTTCTCCCAATCTCGAACACGCGACGATCCTCCTCTTTTCTTTTCTTTTCTTTTTTTCCTTTTCTCTACTACAGTTTACACGGATCCTCCTCTTAAGCCAGCGAACCGTCTCGGGCTTGGGCTTCCTCTCCCCATGGTCGTTGTTGGGCCCGATGGTAGCTGATATCAAGTCTCCCGCGGTTGGCCTTCATAGCTATATTTTCAAATTCTTCTTCTAAGAAAAAAACTATATTTTCGATTTTTTCTAAAAAAAAGCTATATTTTCAAATGTACATCCTACTTTCATTGTAGCTGCACATTTATTAGATTGTAGTTTCTGTCTGTAATATTTCTGTTGATTTAATCCCATAGTGTATCCAAGTAGTAACCTATAATTATGTCACATAATAAAAAAATTGGGACAAATGTCACATAATAAAAAACAATTGAGGAGTAAAAGCCAAGTTTATTCATCAAAGTCCACATGGTGTGGGATACAACTCTGGTCATGTGGCTCACCAAACCAAACGTAGCGACCGGGACCTCTAGAAAGAGAAAACTTAGCTAATCTATGTGCTTCATAATTAACAGCATGACTCCCAAAAGTAAAATCACATTGAAAGGTAGAAGCTTAAAATTGATCTCACTTATGATTGCTCTGTATCTCCCGCGTGCCATTCTGTTGATATCTGAAACAACTTGCTGAAAATCTGAAGCAATGATGATGTTCTGGATATTCAAATCTTAAGCAAGAGAAAGGGCCTTACCACGCTACAACTTCCAATGTGGCTGGATCGAGGACTCCTTCAACAACTAAAGCTGAACTCACCATATAGTTACCCACTTCGTCCCTGCACACGGCTGCTGCTGAACCTTCTTTGCCAGCTAGAACCCTTGCGTCAACACGGATTTTACCGTATCACCTAGGTGGCTTCTTTTGTTTCGGTTGCGGCACATGTGAGATGGCAACCCTTCGATTGGTGCATTGGTGTTTGTCTCTGATGATGCCAAGATCATTGATGAACCTTTTAATGAAAACATATGTCGCTTGAGGGCTATGAAAAATTGCCTCACGGATGGCCTTGCGTCGAGCATGCCTATAGACCGTAACTGCCATGAGGACAAACTTGTCGTGGAGTAGCAGTTCCATTAATGTGACAACCATTGTTTGGCGTTTGGCTCCATTGTTGCTATGATTTTATGTGTTAGATCCTCATCAGACAAAAGCCCACACACTCCTCGACAATGTGCACTCCAACAGGGAGTGGCGCCAAGAATCTTGGACCCCGCATAGTCCGCATTGACTGGAATCAGCCATATGACGGTGCACCCTTACATCATTTGTTGGCAGTGATTGTTTGGAAAGCCTCCATAGGAACATACGAACCTTGCCCGGGATGCCTGTTTTCC
This sequence comes from Triticum dicoccoides, assembly GCF_002162155.2. Lineage (NCBI taxonomy): Eukaryota > Viridiplantae > Streptophyta > Magnoliopsida > Poales > Poaceae > Triticum > Triticum dicoccoides. The sequence goes on along the minus strand of NC_041385.1, from coordinate 37,570,319 downwards.
AAAGTGATTTCCAGGCTCCCTCCTCCGCATTTGAACTAAGATGGGCCTACGGTGCCCTCTAGCCATGCCTCCCTTCACTGTCTAGTAGCAACAAGCATCTTATATGCTGACTTGACCAAGAAAGTGCCATGATTTTCATAATGCCACGCCCAAAAGTTACATAATAAATAAAGTGTTGTCATTCTCTTAAAAGATAAACCACACACTGGGTCGTAGACTGCGCTGGTGATTTTCATGTTTACAAACGGGTTGTCAGCCAAATTCTTATATATTTTTCATGGGTATTTATTAAAATATTTCTGATTTTCTAAAAACATTACAAATTTCATTTTTAGTGAAACTAAAAATATTCGCGAATTTTTAAAAAATGCTCAGACATTTTTGAAACATTCATAAATTAAAAAAATCACATATTTTAAAAATATTCACAAACTAAGTAAATGTTCTTTGATTTTGAAAGCTATCCATGAACTTATGAAGTTCGTGAATTTGAAAAATGCCCAAAATTTTAAAAATGTTCATGAATTTTAAAAATTTCAAGAATTTATAAAATGTTCAGAATTTTTTGAAATGAATTAAAAAATGTGCATATATTTGAAAAAAATGCAAAATTTTAAAATAAACATGCCCCTAGGTGACTTCGTCATGTATCAATATGCCCATGAAAAATCTCTTGGTCGCTTGAACTGGTCGGTTATGGAAACCTTCAACACTTGGATCCAGGAGCATGGTTTGGATGATATTTGCATTGATAACTGAAAGTTTACCTGGTTGAATAAAATGAAAGCCCCAACATTGGTTCAACTTGACAAAATTCTTACCAATGCTGAATGGAATATAGCCTTTCTTCAAACAACTTCGATTGTTGTTCCAACAACCACATTGGAGCATGCACCAATTCTTGTGAAATTTAATCGGGAAACACCCCGGTGCAAATTATTCAGGTTTAATAACTACTAGCTGGAGATGGCTGAAGTCAGAAAAATATTGGATGACGGATGGAAGAAGGGTCTTGAGTTTTTTACTCTTCTGCATCTTTGATCAGTTTAAGATGAGGCGGACTAGGGCTGCCATTGAGTTTTTTTTTTTACTATTTGCATTTGGCTAAGAAAAAGGCTGGGCTGCAGCTGCTCATTGACAACAACAAGCAAGTATGTAGTGGAATATATCAATGCCATTGGGGAAAGGAAGGCTCTCTCTTCCCTGGAATTCACCCTCGGGAAATTGGCTTTGCTTAAAGCTCAGGAACTAATTTGATGGCAGAGGGCAGACTATGATGTGGTGGAAGCAGCGGGCAAAAATCAATTGGTGCAATTTGGAAGATGAAAATTCACATTTCTTTCATGCTGCAACTAACTTCCAGGCTCAAAGAAATAAGATCAGGCTTTTGGTTAGTGATGGAGTGGAGCATTATGACATCAGGGATTAACTACATATTGCCACAAATTATTACAAGGATATTCTAGGTGTCCCTTCTCCATGTCTCTTAGACTCTTACAGCTCCACGACATTTATGATATGACCGATCTTAGCAGCATGTCTGAACCTCTTACCCGGGCTGAAATTGTTTCTGTTATCAATTCATCTCCAAACAATAGGAGCCCATGACCAGATGGTTACACAAAATAAGTTATATAAGTTCTTCAAGGAAGTGCTCAAGGATGATTTGCTACACTATTTTCAAGATTTTTCTCAAAAATATTGACTTGTCTGGCATCAACACAACGTTCATTACGCACCTGCCAAAAGTGGAAGTACCTCTGGATATCAAGGATTATAGGCATATCTCTCTGGTACGTAGTGTTCCGAAGCAAAAAAATACCAAGGTTTTTTTTTACAACTACAAAATACCAAGGTTTTATCAATTTGGCTACATCAACTTCTTTTTATCTAACGCATGCACTCCAATCTGGCTTTCTAAAAGGCAGGTCCATTGTTGAAAATTTTGCTCCTGTGTCGGAATTAGTCCAGTGTGCTAAAAAGAGGAAACTGCCGATGATGATGCTCAAATTAGACTTTCACAAAGCTTTTGGCAGTGTTAACTAGGATCAGGATGCTCTCTCTTGGCCACCTTGACAACTAGAGGCTTTGATCATCGATGGGGATCCTGGACTACTGAAAAAGGGTTTCCCCCGCTTTCTATACAAAGCAACCAACCGAACCATACAGGAATAGGTGCTGGGGCGTAAGCAGCACAGACACGCCCAAAAGAAACGGCAGAGAAAGCGCAAAAGAAACAAATGCCGACAACGGCGGATCAACAAAAACGAAGAAGCCTCGCGATCGCTGCGCCCACCGGGCTCTACCACTAGGCTCCAAGACTCCGAAGCGCCAGCACCAATCAACACCTCCAAGAAGGATCGCGACGATGACGACGCTGCTGCCAAGGGTTTCCCTCGGTACACGACGAGGCGAGAGGAAGGGTAGCCCCCGACGCCCTCCCGGAAGGTCAGGTGGTACCCACAGGCGCCACCGCGCCGGAGTCGGCCATGCCGACAGGAGTTTCCCCCGATCCCAACCCGCACCTCGGGCGCTCCGGATCCAGCCAGCAATCCAACCACCACCCTGCGCCAACGTGGTCATGAGGCCCCCACGCCGTCTCACCACGGCACCGCGAGGTGAGGACAGCGCAACGAAGAATCAAAGCCGGGACTAGGGCATCAGCACCATCGGCACGCGGGAGGGCCCCACCTCTACCGTCACCAGCGGTAGCCGTCCGGACGCAATAGCAGGAGCACACCAGGCCCGTAGGCCCACAGGCCTGGCCGAGCCCTCGTGGGCTCGTAAAGCTCCCGCCTTCACGCTGCTGCCGGCACGCCATCGGCGCCGACGCCCCATGTCCGAGCCGCTCCTCCTCCTCACCGCGCCGCAGACAACGAGACCACGCCGAGGGGCCGGCCCGCTAGGGTCCAGATGGGGCCCGTCGGGCCCAGATCTGGGCCGGGGGTGCGTCGACGACCACCCAACACCATCACGCCGCCCCGCCGCCAAGGAGAGGCGCCGTCACCACGCCTGCCGCCGGCCGCCGCCGTAGGGCAACCGGACCGCAGCCGAGCCGGGCTGCACCGCCGCCGCCTCCCTGCCCAAGGAAGGGAGGACACGCGCGCGGGGACAAGAAGGCCCCCGCTACCGGCATCACCCGGGCCAGCGCCGGGGGCGCCCGCCGGCGGCGGCAGGGAAAGACGGGGGAGGAGGGGCCCCGCGAGAGAGGAGCGCGAGCTCCGCCCAGGCCACCTCCTGGGGAGGCGGCGCGAGGCGGACCTGGACGGCGAAGGGGGAGGGCGGAAGGGGGGCGGAGGTGGGGTGTGAGGCGGGCGGCCGGCGGCGGCGGGAGGGCTGGCGGCGACGGGAGGGGACGAGGGGAACCCTAGCACCCGCCTAGTCGCGGGAGCGGGGGAGCGGGCGGGCCTCCACTGTTTTCCTCCAGGGATCGCGAACTCTGGGGATCCTGGATTGGCAAATTGCTAAGAGAGTATTTAACAAAAAACTACCACATTTCGTGAAAACGTGCCTACAAACTATCACTTTACAAATTTGTGCTTAAAACTACCACTTTCTCATTAATCCTTGACTAAAAACTACCATGTTTGAAAAGAGTCTGATTTGCCTCTTTTAAACGCGTTTCTGACTGGTTCGGCCCACACGTAAGTGCTGACATGGGGATGGCCGCGAACACCAACGGCGAGTCGGTGGCATTGGGCGGACTGGAGAGCGAGGACGAGATGGAGCACGCGTGCTTTAGCGGCGGGAGGCGGGCCACACAGCCCCGGGTTGCCCTCATACGCCGCCGCCGGCTGCACGTCGAAGAGCACGGCGAAGAGCCTGGCGAAGAGCATGGCAGCGCACCGGTGAGGCTGTTGGACGAGACATTCAGGAACTTGAGTTGCGCCCCGCCGAAGTTCGCCAGGAGTTGCCCCCTGAAGTAGTTGCTGCTCAGGTCGACGACTTGCAGCCCGCCAAGCCCGCCAACGGGGAGCTCGCCGGCGAGGTAGTTGTTGGCGAGGCCCAGCACGGCGAGCCCGGGCACCCTGAGGAGCGCGGCGGGGAGCCAGCCCGCGAGCGCGTTATCACAAAGGTTGAGCTCCTCGAGCGCCCGCGCGTAGAACGCGTCCGGGAGCGCGCCAGAGAGGTCATTGCCGGCGAGCGAGAGCACGTGCAGCTCGGTGGCGTTGAGCAGCTGTGCGGCGGGGAGGGTGTCGTTGAGGCCGTTCCCAGATAGGTCGAGGTGGCGCAGGTGCTCGACGCGGGCTAGCTCGGCGGGGAGCGACCCAGACAGCTGCGCGCCGGGGAGAACGAGGCCGATGACGCGGGACACCGTAGCCACCACCATGGATACGTTGAGGCCGAGCAGCGTGATGTTCGCCTGGCCGCCGGCGAGCGTGCTGAAGTTCCAGTTCCCGCTGCCGTCGGTGGAGGCAGAGGTGAGGTTTACCGTGGAGGCCTGCTGCGGCTACCGCTGGGGCTGCGGGAAGCCGTTGCAGACGATATCGTTCCAAACGCAGGCGTCATCGGAGTAACTCCAGCTGCGGAGCGCGCCGAGCGGGTCCGCGGTGACCACGTGCCGGAAGGCCATGAGCAGCTCCCTGTCCGCGTCCAGCCCGCTTATGTGTGGGCCCAACTAGTCAGAAACACAATTTTTTTGTGGGGGAGTCAGGAACGCTTTTAAAAGAGCCAAATCGGCTTTTTCAGACAGGGTAGTTTTTATTCAAGGATTAGTGAGAAAACAGTAGTTTTCGGCACAAATTTATAAAGTGGTAGTTTGTAGGCACATTTTCACAAAATGTGGTAGTTTTTTGTTAAATACTCTTGCTAAGAACGAGCAGAGCCCGCATTCTAATTAATAGGGGAACAGTTTCAGTCCCAATGTGGAGTTAGACAGGGAGATTCGCTATCTCCATATCTCTTTATCCTGGTTGCAAATTTGCTTCCATGGTTATGCTGCAAGGAATATGAAGGGGTTTATCCTAAGCGCCCTCTAGTGCTGACGATACTTTGTTGCTCCTAAAAGGCGGTGTAGGCCAAGCTCGGTTTATCCAGCGAGTGCTCAACATGCTCTCTGATTACACTAATTTGCACATCAATTTCAATAAGAGCGCTTTAGATCGCGGTCGAATCCGATCTAAACACCGAACAACGGTGCCTCCGCGTTCAACACACGTGTAGCCCGGTGACGTCTCCCACGCCTTGATCCAGCAAGGAGGAGGGAGAGGTTGAGGAAGAAGGCTCTAACAGCAGCACGATGGTGTGGTGGTGATGGAGTGGCAGTTCTCCGACAGGGCTTTACCAAGCTCTTGCGGAGGAGGAGAGGTGTTGGGGAGGGGAGGGGCTGCGCCTTAGATGTGGTGTTGCAGCCCTTCCCTCACCCCTCTATTTATAGGGAGAAGGGGGAAGGGGGTCGGCCCCCTCTAGATGAGATCTAGAGGGGGGCGGCGGCCAAGGGGAGGAGGCTTGCCCCCCAAGCAAGGGGGGCGCCCCCTTTAGGGTTTCCCCCCAAACCCTAGGCGCATGGGCCCTAGGGGGTGGCGCCCAGCCCTCTTAGGGGCTGGTTCCCTTCCACCTACAGCCCATGACACTACTAGGAAAAGGGCTATAGACAAAATAGACACTAATAGCGCACCAAACATGTGGTGCGCCACTACTACTCTTTCGAATGCACCCCCAATTAGTTGGTGCACCATGAGTATATACTAATGGCGCACCATGTGTTGGTGCGTCATTAGTGTCCAAATACTAATGGCGCACCAGGGTAACATTTTTTTTTCAAAACTAGTAATGGCGCACCGCACCACATCCACGGTGCGCCATTAGTAAAAAAAATTCAAATTTTTTTTCAATTTTTTTTTACTTTTTTTCAAAATTAGTAATGGCGCACAAGGGGATAGTGCGCCACTAGTAAATTTTTTTCAAATTTTTTTTCAAGTTTTTTTTTTCAAAACTAGTAGTGGTGCACCGTGGGAGTGGTGCGCCATTACACTAGTAATGGCGCACCACTCCCACGGTGCGCCATTACTAACTTGGCCCCAAAATTCCACCGAATGCACCCCCTGGATCGCCTTTTCAGTTTTTACAAAATAAAAGAAACTGAGTTTCCCATGTGATATGTGGTCTAGTTGTTGGGAAAATTTACAAATATGAATTTCGACTTTATTTGCAAAATCTCTCTGAAAATTTGTAAAATGGGCATAACTTTTGCATACGAACTCGGATTAAAATGTTTTTTATATGAAAAAACATCTACTCGAAAACTTGCATCCGAATTTAACTGAGGAAACCCCGTTAACATTTTCAAAATCCCAAAATCCTAACAGAAAAAAAGTTACGGGGCTTTCAAGATCTAGAGGCAAAAAACATCCAAAAAAATTCAAACTTACTAGTGGCGCACCGTGGATGTGGGGCGCCACTAGTAACAGAAAAAAAAAATTGGTTTTGAATTATTTTTCAAAATTTCATCATAGTCATGAACATGAACAAAGTCCTAGACATCAACAAGGTATAATAGGATTGATATACTAGATATATCAACAAGTGCCTGTGAAGTGAGTTGTTGTTGAGGTTGGATAGAACTCTGAAGTTAAGCGTGCTTGGGCTGGAGTAGTGTGAGGATGGGTGATCTTTTGGGAAGTTTGACCACGGAGTATGATTTGACCTAAGATTAAGCATATTGACTCGAGATTAAGCCATAGTGACCTGAGACTAAGAAAAAAATGAAAAAGAAAATTTAAAAAAAAATTCTGATTTTTTTTAAAAAGTTACTAATGGCGCACTTCTATGTGGTGCGCCATTAGTATACCAGATACTACTGGCGCACCGTGGGCTAGCGGTGCGCCATTAGTATACCAGATACTAATGGCGCACCAAAAAAAATCTAATGGCGTGGTGCTAGTGGCGCACCTGTAGTGCGCCATTAGTAGCGAAAACAGGTGCGCCACTAGCAGTCCTTTTTGTAGTAGTGTGAGGCCCTCCGGGACAGGTGGCCCCTTCCGGTGGACCCCCGGAACCCCTCCGGTGGTCCCGGTACAATACCGGTATACCCCCGAATATTTCTGGTGACCATATGACAACTTCCCATATATAAATCTTCACCTCCGGACCATTCCGGAACTCCTCGTGACGTCCGGGATCTCATCCGGGACTCCGAACAACATTTGGTAATCACATACAAATCTTCCTTATAACCCTAGCGTCATTGAACCTTAAGTGTGTAGACCCTACGGGTTCGGTAATCACGCAGACATGCCCGAGATAACTCTCCGGCCAATAACCAACAGCAGGATCTGGATACCCATGTTGGCTCCCACATGTTCCACGATGATCTCATCGGATGAACCACGATGTCGAGGATTCAAGTAATCCCGTATACAACTCCCTTTGTCAATCGGTACATTACTTGCCCAAGATTCGATCGTCGGTATCCCAATACCTCGTTCAATCTCGTTATCGGCAAGTCAATTTACTCGTTCCGTAATGCATGATCCCGTGACCAACCACTTGGTCACATTGAGCTCATTATGATGATGCATTACCGAGTGGGTCCAGAGATACCTCTCTGTCATATGGAGTGACAAATCCCAGTCTCGATTCATGCCAACCCAACATACACTTTCGGAGATACCTGTAGAGCACCTTTATAGTCACCAAGTTACGTTGTGACGTTTGGTACACCGAAAGCACTCCTACGATATCCGGGAGTTACACAATCTCATGGTCCAAGGAAATGATACTTGACATTAGAAAAGCTCTAGCAAACGAACTACACGATCTTGTGCTATGCTTAGTATTGGGTCTTGTCCATCACATCATTCTACTAATGATGTAATCCCATTATCAATGACATCCAATGTCCATAGTCAGGAAACCATGACCATCTGTTGATCAGCGAGCTAGTCAACTAGAGGCTCACTAGGGACATTGTGTGGTCTATGTATTCACACATGTATTACAGTTTCCGATCAATACAATTATAGCATGAACAATAGACAATTATCATGAACAAGGAAATATAATAATAATAACCATTTTATTATTGCCTCTAGGGCATATTTCAACAGTCTCCCACTTGCACTAGAGTCAATAATCTAGTTACATTGTGATGAATCGAACACCCATATAGTTCTGGTGTTGATCATGTTTTGCTCACGGAAGAGGTTTAGTCAATGGATCTACGACATTTAGATCCGTATGCACTTTACAAATATCTATATCTCCATCTTGAACATTTTCACGAATGGAGTTGAAGCGACGCTTGATGTGTCTGGTCTTCTTGTGAAACCTGGGCTCCTTGGCAAGGGCAATAGCTCCAGTATTGTCAGAGAAGAGAGTCATCGGGCCCGACGCATTGGGAATAACTCCTAGGTCGATAATGAACTCCTTCATCCAGATTGCTTCATGTGCTACCTCCGAGGCTGCCATGTACTCCGCTTCACATGTAGATCCCGCCACGACGATTTGCTTGCAACTGCACCAGCTTACTGCCCCACCATTCAAAATGTACACGTACCCGGTTTGTGACTTGGAGTCATCCAGATCTATGTCGAAGCTAGCATCGACGTAACCCTTTACGATGATCTCTTCGTCACCTCCATAAACGAGAAACATATCCTTAGTCCTTTTCAGGTACTTCAGGATATTCTTGACCGCTGTCCAGTGTTCCATGCGGGGATTACATTGGTACCTTCCTACCAAACTTACGGCAAGGTTTACATCAGGTCTGGTACACAGCATGGCATACATAATAGACCCTATGGCTGAGGCATAGGGGATGACACTCATCTTTTCTCTATCTTATGCCATGGTCGGGCTTTGAGCTGAGCTCAATTTCACACCTTGCAATACAGGCAAGAACCCTTTCTTGGACTGATCCATATTGAACTTCTTCAATATCTTATCAAGGTATGTGCTTTGTGAAAGACCTATGAGGCGTCTCGATCTATCTCTATAGATCTTGATGCCTAATATGTAAGCAGCTTCTCCAAGGTCCTTCATTGAAAAACACTTATTCAGGTAGGCCTTTATGCTTTCCAAGATTCTATATCATTTCCCATCAACAGTATGTCATCCACATATAATATGAGAAATGCTACAGAGCTCCCACTCACTTTCTTGTAAACGCAGGCTTCTCCATAAGTCTGCATAAACCCAAACGCTTTGATCATTTCATCAAAGCGAATGTTCCAACTCCGAGATGCTTGCACCAGCCCATAGATGGAACGCTGGAGCTTGCATACCTTGTTAGCATTCTTAGGATCGACAAAACCTTCCGGCTGCATCATATACAATTCTTCCTTAAGGAAGCTGTTAAGGAATGCCGTTTTGACGTCCATTTGCCATATCTCATAATCGTAGAATGCGGCAATTGCTAACATGATTCGGACAGACTTTAGCTTCGCTACGGGTGAGAAGGTCTCATCGTAGTCAACCCCTTGAACTTGTTGATAACCCTTAGCGACAAGTCGAGCTTTATAGATGGTAACATTACCATCTGCGTTCGTCTTCTTCTTAAAGATCCATTTATTTTCTATCGCTTGCCGATCATCGGGCAAGTCTGTCAAAGTCCATACTTTGTTTTCATACATGGATCCTATCTCGGATTGCATGGCTTCAAGCCATTTGTTGGAATCTGGGCCCGCCATCGCTTCTTCATAGTTCGAAGGTTCACCGTTGTCTAACAACATGATTTCCAGGACAGGGTTGCCATACCATTCTGGTGTGGAACGTGTCCTCGTGGACCTACGAAGTTCAGTAGCAACTTGATCCGAAGCACCTTGATCATCATCATTAACCTCCTCTCTAGCCGGTGCTGGCACCATAGAAACATCTTCCTGTGCTGCGCTACTTTCTGCTTCAAGAGGCAGTACTTCATCAAGTTCTACTTTCCTCCCACTTACTTTTTTCGAGAGAAACTCTTTCTCTAGAAAGGACCCGTTCTTGGCAACAAAGATCTTGCCTTTGGATCTGAGGTAGAAGGTATACCCAATCATTTCCTTAGGGTATCCTATGAAGACGCATTTTTTCGACTTGGGTTCAAGCTTTTCAGGTTGAAGTTTCTTGACATAAGCATCGCATCCCCAAACTTTTAGAAACGATAGCTTCGGTTTCTTCCCAAACCATAATTCATACGGTGTCGTCTCAACGGATTTCGACGGAGCCCTATTTAAAGTGAATACTGCAGTCTCTAAAGCATAGCCCCAAAATGAGAGCGGTAGATTGGTAAGAGACATCATAGATCGCACCATATCCAATAGAGTGCGATTATGATGTTCGGACACACCATTACGCTGAGGTGATCTAGGCGGCGTGAGTTGTGAAACGATTCCACATTTCCTTAAGTGTGTGCAAAATTCGTGACTCAAATATTCCCCTCCACGATCTGGTCGTAAGAACTTTATTTTCTTGTCACTTTGATTTTCAACCTCACTCTGAAATTCCTTGAACTTTTCAAAGGTCTCAGACTTGTGTTTCATTAAGTAGACATACCCATATCTACTTAAGTCATCAGTGAGGGTGAGAACATAACGATAGCCACCGCGAGCCTCAACGCTCATTGGACCGCACACATGAGTATGTATGATTTCTAATAAGTTGGTTGCTCGCTCCATTGTTTCGGAGAACGGAGTCTTGGTCATTTTGCCCATGAGGAATGGTTCGCACGTGTCAAATGATTCATAATCGAGAGACTCCATAAGTCCATCTGCATGGAGCTTCTTCATGCGTTTGACACCAATGTGACCAAGACGACAGTGCCACAAGTATGTGGGACTATCATTATCAACCTTACATCTTTTGGTATTCACACTATGAATATGTGTAACATTACGTTCGAGATTCATTAAGAATAAACCATTGACCAGCGGGGCATGACCATAAAACATATCTCTCATATAAATAGAACAACCATTATTCTCGGATTTAAATGAGTAGCCATCTCATATTAAACGAGATCCAGATACAATGTTCACGCTCAAAGCTAACACTAAATAACAATTATTGAGGTTTAAAACTAATCCCATAGGTAAATGTAGAGGTAGCGTGCCGACGGCGATCACATCGACCTTGGAACCATTCCCGATGCGCATCGTCACCTCGTCCTTTGCCAGTCTCCGCTTATTCCGCAGCTCCTGTTTTGAGTTACAAATATGAGCAACCGCATCGGTATCAAATACCCAGGAGCTACTACGAGTACTGGTAAGGTACACATCAATAACATGTATATCACATATACCTTTGGTGTTGCCGGCCTTCTTGTTCGCTAAGTACTTGGGGCAGTTCCGCTTCCAGTGACCATTTCCCTTGCAATAAAAACACTCAGTCTCAGGCTTGGGTCCATTCTTTGGCTTCTTCCCGGTAGCTTGCTTACCAGGCGCGGCAACTCCCTTGTCGTCTTTATTGAAGCCCTTTTTACCCTTGCCTTTGTTGAACTTAGTGGTTTTATTCACCATCAACACTTGATGTTCCTTTTTGATTTCCACCTCCGCTGATTTCAGCATCGAATATACCTCAGGAATGGTTTTCTCCATCCCTTGCATATTGAAGTTCATCACAAAGCTCTTGTAGCTCATTGGGAGCGACTGAAGGATTCTGTCAACGACCACGTCATCCGGGAGATTAACTCCCAGCTGGGACAAGCGGTTGTGCAACCCAGACATTTTGAGTATGTGTTCGTTGACGGAACTATTCTCCTCCATCTTACAACTATAGAACTTGTCGGAGACTTCGTATCTCTCGACCCGGGCATGAGCTTGGAAAACCGTTTTCAGCTCTTGGAACATCTCATATGCTCCGTGCTGCTCGATACGCTTTTGGAGCCCCGGTTCTAAGCTGTAAAGCATGCCACACTGAACTAGGGAGTAATCATCAACACGCGAATGCCAGGCGTTCATAACGTCTTGGTTCGCTGGGACACGGGTGCTTCACCTAGCGGTGCTTCAAGGACATATGCTTTCTTGGCAGCTATGAGGATGATCCTCAAGTTTCGGACCCAGTCCGTATAGTTGCTACCATCGTCTTTCAGCTTGGTTTTCTCTAGGAACGCGTTGAAGTTGAGGACAACATTAGCGTGGGCCATTTGATCTACAAGACATATTGTAAAGATTTTTAGACTAAGTTCATGATAATTAAGTTCGTCTAATCAAATTATTTAATGAACTCCCACTCAGATAGACATCCCTCTAGTGATCTAAGTGATACATGATCCAAGTCAACTAGGCCATGTCCGATCATCACATGAGATGGACTAGTCATCATCGCTGAACATCTTCATGTTGATCGTATCTTCTATACAACTCATGTTCGACCTTTCGGTCTCTTGTGTTCCGAGACCATGTCTGTACATGCTAGGCTCGTCAAGTCAACCTAAGTGTTTTTGCATACGTAAATTTGGCTTACACCCGTTTTATGTGAACGTTAGAATCTATCACACCCGATCATCACGTGGTGCTTCGAAACAACAAACTTTCGCAACGGCGCACAGTTAGGGGGAACACTTTCTTGAAATTATTATGAGGGATCATCTTATTTATGCTACCGTCGTTCTAAGCAAATAAGATGCAAAAACATGATAAACATCACATGCAATCAAATAGTGACATGATATGGCCAATATCATTTTGCTCCTTTTGATCTCCATCTTCGGGGCGCCATGATCATCATCGTCACCGGCATGACACCATGATCTCCATCATCATGATCTCCATCATCGTGTCTCCATGAAGTTGTCTCGCCAACTATAACTTCTACTACTATGGTTAACGGTTTAACAGTAAAGTAATTACATGGCGTTATTCAATGACACGCAGGTCATACAATAAATAAAGACAACTCCTATGGCTCCTGCCGGTTGTCATACTCATCGACATGCAAGTCGTGATTCCTATTATAAGAACATGATCAATCTCATACATCACATATATTTCATTCATCACATCCTTCATGGCCATATCACATCACACGGCATATGCTGCAAAAACAAGTTAGACGTCCTCTAATTGTTGTTACAAGTTTTTACGTGGCTGCTATAGGTTTCTAGCAAGAATGTTTCTTACCTACGCCAAAACCACAACGTGATATGCCAATTGCCATTTACCCTTCATAAGGACCCTTTTCATCAAATCCAATCCGACTAAAGTGGGAGAGACAGACACCCGCTAGCCACCTTATGCAACTAGTGCATGTCAGTCGGTGGAACCTGTCACACGTAAGCATATGTGTAAGGTCGGTCCGGGCCGCTTCATCCCACGATGCCGCCGAAACAAGATAAGACTAGTAGTGGCAAGTAAATTGACAAAATCGATGCCCACAACAAACTTGTGTTCTACTCGTGCATAGAAACTACGCATAAACCTAGCTCATGATGCCACTGTTGGGGATCGTAGCAGAAATTAAAAAATTTCTAGGCATCACCAATATCAATCTATGGAGTAACTAGCAATGAGAGAGAAGGGAGTGCATCTTCGTACCCTTGAAGATCGCAAGTCGGAAGCGTTGCAAGAACACAGTTGGAGGAGTCGTACACGTAGCGGTTCAGATTGCGGCCGAATCCGATCTAAGCACCGAACAATGGTGCCTCCGCGCTCAACACACGTGCAGCCCAGTGACGTCTCCTGTGCCTTGATCCAGCAAGGAGGTGGGAGAGGTTGAGGAGGAAGGCTCCAACAGCAGCACGACGACATGGTGGTGATGGAGTGGCAGTTCTCCGGCAGGGCTTCACCAAGCTCTTGCGGAGGAGGAGAGGTGTTGGGGAAGGCAGGGGATGCGACTTGGATGTGGCCTTGCAGCCCTCCCCTCACCCCTATATTTATAGGGAGAAGGGGGAAGGGGGCCGGCCACCTCTAGATGAGATCTAGAGGGGGGCGGCGGCCAAGGGGAGGGGGCTTGCCCCCCAAACAAGGGGTGGCGCCCCCTTTAGGGTTTCCCCCCAAACCCTAGGCACATGGGCCCTAGGGGGGTGGCGCCCAGCCCTCTTAGGAGCTGGTTCCCTTCCACCTACAGCCCATGAGGCCCTTCGGGACAGGTGGCCCCTTCCGGTGGACCCTCGGAACCCCTCCGGTGGTCCCGGTACAATACCGGTATACCCCCGAATATTTCCGGTGACCATATGACAACTTCCCATATATAAATCTTCACCTCCGGACCATTCCGGAACTCCTCGTGACGTCCGGGATCTCATCCGGGACTCCGAACAACATTTGGTAATCACATACAAATCTTCCTTATAACCCTAGCGTCATCGAACCTTAAGTGTGTAGACCCTACGGGTTCGAGAATCACGCAGACATGACCGAGACAACTCTCCGGCCAATAACCAACAACAGGATCTGGATACCCAGGTTGGCTCCCACATGTTCCATGATGATCTCATCGGATGAACCACGATGTCGAGGATTCAAGTAATCCCGTATACAATTCCCTTTGTCAATCGGTACATTACTTGCCCGAGATTCGATCATCGGTATCCAATACCTTGTTCAATCTCGTTACCGGCAAGTCACTTTACTCATTCCGTAATGCATGTTCATGTGACTAACCACTTGGTCACATTGAGCTCATTATGATGATGCATTATCGAGTGGGCCTAGATATACCACTCTGTCATACGGAGTGACAAATCCCAGTCTCGATTCATGCCAACCCAATAGACACTTTCGGAGATACCTGTAGAGCACCTTTATAGTCACCCAGTTACATTGTGATGTTTGGTACACCCAAAGCACTCCTACGGTATCCGGGAGTTACACAATCTCATGGTCTAAGTAAATGATACTTGACATTAGAAAAGCTCTAGCAAACGAACTACACGATCTTGTGATATGCTTAGGATTGGGTCTTGTCCATCACATCATTCTCCTAATGATGTGATCCCGTTATCAATGACATCCAATGTCCATAGTCAGGAAACCATGACCATTTGTTGATCAACTAGCTAGTCAACTAGAGGCTCACTAGGGACATGGTGTGGTCTATGTATTCACACATGTATTATGGTTTCCGATCAATACAATTATAGCATGAACAATAGACAATTATCATGAACAAGGAAATATAATAATAATAACCATTTTATTATTGCCTCTAGGGCATATTTCCAACATCGCCTCTGCGTGCGGCTGCTGCATGTGGTGGCCTTTGCAGCGTGCTGCACTGTCCGCCATCCCGGTGACCATGGCGGGCAGCAGCGAGGCGGATGCGCTATGTGGTAGTCCATGTGTAGCAATGGCGCGGTTTCTGTGCAGGGGTGTGCGGGCCAGCGGAGGTGCAGGCCGACTTCGGTCGGCTGTGTGACAGTGTTCGTTAGGTCTACTCTGAGTGCAAGATTTGGCCGCCCGGCAATGGTGGCGCCTACAGGTGTCATTCCACTTCTTGAAGGCACCGCCGTGGAGTTCTTTGACCCGCTTCATCCTCGTATCTCATTCTTCAGGCGAAATCCTAGACCCATCTAGGTCGGGCAACGACATTGTCCCAACGATGTTTCCCCCTTGGGGGCATTGCTTTGAAGATCGGTGATCCTACCTCGCGCTTCCTTTGGGCTGGACGTGCATGACATCACGGTTGGCAGGTGCCCAACCGGCGATGCGAGTTGTTAGCGTTGCGACATGTGGTGACCATGATGATGGTGTGCGGAGCTGGGTCGCGACTTGTCTTTCTGAAGTCGACGGTCCGCTTCGCTAATGAGTGTGCCTACACTTGTTTATCACTGTGACAGAGAAGTCAGAACTTTGTGTGGCGGGGCCCGTGCGGCAATGATGACTCCATGAGGGTGGTTTGAGTGGATGGTGCCTCCGGAGGTTGCGCTAGGTTAGGTTGGTGCGAGGCGTGCAACTTTCTCCTGTGAAGCGCATCAGCAAAATCAGAGCTACCGGTCCGATGACAATGCATGCAACCTTGATGGTGTCCTCTTCTCGGCGGTGTGTGTGGTGTTGTTGGTGCCAGGTCGGCAGGTGCCCTTTCTTGAGGGCATGTTGTAACGGTTTTCATCCGGCTTCCCATAAATTAACCAGACAACTCTATTCTACCTTTTTTAATGAATTGGGTCCTAAGGGACCGGCGTTTCGGAAAAACCATTTGTTCATGCATTGTATCTTCATGGTCTACTTAGAAATCAATAGTTTACAATTCTACTTGTCGAACAAAAACTATAACATGAGTTAAAGGCCGACATCAAAACATCTTGCATCAGATTCTCGAGCAGTCAGTTCACAATATATAGGAACACTAAGGTATTTAGGATAAGCAAGTAAGATATTTAGGGATGAATGTATTTTGAAAATTCTGCTATGAATATGGAAACATTGGGTTTTTGTTGAAGAAAGCATAGAATGAATTATATAATATATTATGGCCACATGAACATAGAGAAGCTCAGGAGCAATTTTTTATGTAGCAGCCTTTAAAAAAATACTCCCTTTGTATCAAAATATAAGATGTTTTTTTATACTCCCTTTGTATCAAAAACCTTCATTTTGATACAGAGGGAGTAGGTTATATCAATGTTGTGCCTGCAAAGAAAATTATTTCAAGGAATTGAAGGGTTGCAAACCTGTGACACTACATGTAAAGAAGGGTGGAAACTTATACGCCAATGCCGCACAAGACTTGGAGGGGCCTAACTTCCCCTGGTAAGAAAATAACAATGATGATTCTTAAATAAATCAAGACATGAATAGATAACTCCAAATTTACTACATACTATATAACTGGAGGAAAATGTTTGAAGGAAGACAAAATATGTAAGTTATAAATCTCCCATAGGGTGAGTTCTCACTAGTGCAAAACCGTACTTTAGCACCGGTTCGTAAGGCCTTTTAATGGCGGTTCTGCAACCGGCACTAAAGTGTGGGGACTAAAGCCCCCCCCCCCATTTAGTACCGGTTCAACACGAACCAGCACTAAAGGGCCACCATGTGGCACGAGGCGCGCCGTGGTCTGGGGGACCTTTAGTCCTGGTTGGTAGCACCAATCGGGATTAAAGGATTTTTTTTGAAATAAAGCAAAAACAACACACCTACTGGGCCGGCACAGCCTGCATACGACTAGAAACCCAGCCTCTAATTGGGCCAGGATGCAGGCCCATACGGCCCAGTAGGCCCCACAGGGCAGAAGACTTACAATAGGCCCACAAAGGCCTGCTTAGAGAGGAGCTCGACACGGCAGCCACGGCGGGGCTTATAAACCGGTGTGAGCTCCTCTCAACTAGCGAGGTGGGACTAAACATTGTGCACTGCGGGTGGCAGGGCGCCCCTTTAGTACCGGTTGGTGGCACGAACCCGTACTAAAGGGGGGGGTCTTTAGTACCGGTTGGAGCTACCAACCCGTACTAAAGGTGTAAGTGCATCTAGTGCCCCTTAGTGGTTTTGGTGTATTGAAGACTTATAGGTTAAGGGACTAATTTGTTCGTGAGTGTACACAGGCTCTATAAGTCAATGAGGAGTTTGATATTTACAGTGAAAGTCGACCCCTAAAAATGAATGTCTTCGACTGAAGACTTCGGTTCTCCTGAAGACAATGAAAGTGAAGAAATTGGTGTGACCATGAAGACTCGATATTCATGCGAGGAATCTGAAGCGTGAAGATTTTTTGTTTTTGTAGTTTCATTTTCTCTTTCTTGAGTCATAGGAAACACCGTACTATTAAAGGGGGTCGAGGTAATACTAAGGAAACAAATTTCCAAGTGATGCTCATCTCAAAATCCTACACCTACCCAATCCTTCGTGTTAAGCCATTGAAAATCTCATATGAGTTCAGTCAATTTCTTCAGTGACAGAGGCGAAGATCTTCTGGTCTCTGAGGAATTTGTTCTGACTAAGGAGTTAGGAATTCGCCAGTGCAGATTGCCTACACAGTGAGGAACATGATAGCCCTGAGGAATTCGAACCTCAAAATATCCGACCGTCACTGAGCCGCGCGCTAGCTGTTCCAAAATATCCTACCACCTAACATCATATCTGCCAAGGGCATTTATGTCTTATCATGTCGGGCTGCTCTCTATGCTATAAATAGCCGCCCCCTATAACCACTAGCTGGTTGGCTGCTCCGAGAGAAACTGACACTTGTCATTTGAGAGCATCCCATCCTCCGAGGACTTTGGGCGGAAATCATCAAGTGAGGAAAACCCAAATCCCAAACCCAAACCTACAAAACCCAAAGTGATTGAGCATCACTGAAGAGATTGTTCCTGTGTGGAACCGATGTTTGTTACCTTTGAGGACTGTGTGTCCTTCAGACGGTTAGGCGTCATGGTCTGAGCATCCAAGAGGAATTGTGGATTACCGAGTGACCAAGTCTGTGAAGGTTTGGAAGTCACCTCTGAAGACTTACCACTACTGTTGGGCGATGTCTGTGTGATCTTAGCTCAAGGAGAATACGATGAGGACTGTGTGTCCGGGACTGTGTGTCCTCAAGTTTAAATACTCAACCGCTCCAACCAGACGTACAACTGTCACAACAGTTGGAACTGGTCTACCAAATCATTGTCTTCACCAAGCCAACTGGTTCTATTTCTTCAACCCTTTCATTTCCTCATTATGTGTTGATGTACCTGATCATTACTGCTTGAAGACATTGACAGAAGACATTCTCTATTTCCTCAATCCTAATTCTTCAGTCCGTTTGTCTTCATCCTGCTTATCCTATGTTTACGGTTTCTGTACTCTGTGTTTGTTTTTCATTTCATCATGATGACTATGTTGTTACTCTATTTTGCTTATACCTGAGTACTTATTCCGCTACAAGTAGTTCTCTGCTTAGGAATTTCCTCACCCTGAAATTCCTCAGTGAAGATTTCATAAAAATCGCCTATTCACCCCCCCCTCTAGTCGACGTAACGCACTTTTAATTGGGATCAGATCAAGGTACTCCCTTGTTCTGTGTGATTTTGGTTTAACCTCCTGGAGTTTTAGTTATGTCGACTGCAGGTATGATCAAGGTCTCGGCTAGGTGTCCTACCTTTGACAGGACGGACTACCCCTACTGGAAAAAAAGATGCGTATGCATCTTGAGGCAATTGATAACGATCTCTGGTACGTTGTGGAAAATGGCGTTCCCTCGGTCACTCCGTCTCTGAATGCTACCGATGTGAAGAGATTCAAGCAACTCGATTCTCAATCTAAGAATATCATATGTGGACATCTGAGCAAAGGTCAGTACGGCAGAGTGAGTGCATTGGACACTGCTAAGCTGATTTGGGACAGGCTATCCAAGGTCAATGAAGGATCCTCAAATCAACGTGACTCCCGAGTTGATGTTCTTCACCATCTTTTCAACCGCTTCAAAAGACTCGACAGCGAAAATGTTTAGCAAACCTTCGATCGCCTCACTAACATCTCAAATGAGCTTCAAGCACTTGGTGCCACTGATATCAGCGATCATGAGGTGGTGAAGAAATTTCTGAGATCACTTGACACCTCATTTGATACCCTCGCACTGATGATTCAAGAACGAGTTGATTACAAGTCACTTGATCTCGCTGATATCCTCAAGAGGCTAAACACTCATGAGTTCTAGCTTGCTGAAAAGAGAGATCTCTATGGATCGAACTACGGAAGATCACGTGCACTGAAGGCCAAGGCAGTATCTGAGTTCGAAGCTGAGGATTCTGGTAGCAGCCTTGGTGATCCTGAAGAATTGAGCCAGGAGCTAGCAATGCTCGTGAGGAAATTCCAGAAGTTCTCTCGCCATGGCCGTTATGGAAAGTCTTCAAGAATTGATGATTCCTCATCCCGTGACTACAAGAAGAGAACTTGCCACAAATGCAAGAAACCTGGTCACTACATGTCTGATTGTCCTCGGGAAAGGAATCAAAGAAGAAGAAGTACAAAGATGATGATTCTGACGATTCAAAGAAGAAGAAGAAATCCTCAAAGTCTTCATCTTTAAAATCCTCAAAGTCTTCATCTCACAAGAATAGCAGCTCCAAGAAGGCCCAGGCATTCATTGGCAAGGAAATGGACTCTGAAGCGGAATCTGAGTATAATGTGGAAGAGGAGGAATCTGAGGAATCTGACTCTTGTGTGGCTAGCCTAGCCCTCGCTACTGCGTACGTCAGCAAGTCCATCTTCAAAAATGAAGAAAATGACTTCTCCGACTCGGCTAACAAGGGCAACGATGACTATGCTCCCACCTATTGCTTCATGGCAAAAGGTGCCAAGGTACTCAAGCATTCCCCGACTGACTCTAGTGAGGATGAATCTGATGACAATCTTAAGCCTAGCTATTCAAAACTTGCTAAAATTGTTGTTAAACAACAGAGGACTTTAGAAAAGATTCAAAATCAACTAGATAGAAGTGATGACCTGTTGGGTGAGGAATTGAATCGAACTAAGACTCTGACAGATAATCTCCAGAGACTTCAAACACAGTTTGAAAACCTTCAAAATCATCATAACACTCTCTTAACTGATCACGAGACGCTTTCTTATCAATTTCTTCAGAGAAAGTAAGATCTTGAGACGTTAAAAGCGAGTTATGAAGATCTTCAGACGTAAAACGATTCATTGTTTCCTCAACAGACCAGTTCTGCTCGGGAAAAATTTATTCCACCATGTCTTAAATGCATTGAGTGTGAATCTGCTAATTCTTCACCTGAATGTTCAAATGCTTCTATTGCTGCAAATTCTTCAACTGTCTCTGTGGTCACAAATTCCTCATCTGAGGATATGATACGTCTCCAACGTATCTATAATTTTTGATTATTCCATGCTATTATATTACCTGTTTTGGATGTTTATGGGCTTTATTTTACACATCTATATCATTTTTGGGACTAACCTACTAACCGGAGGCCCAGCCCGTATTGCTGTTTTTTTTTTGCCAATTTCAGTATTTCGAAGAAAAGGAATATCAAACGGAGTCCAAACAGAAGGAAACCTTCGGGGGCGTGATTTTTGGAATGAACATGATCCGGAGAACTTGGAGTGCAAGTCAACAAGCAAACGAGGCGGCCAGGAGATAGGAGGGCGCACCCCCTGTCTCCTGGGCCCCTCGAGCAGCCACCGACGTACTTCTTCCTCCTATATATACCTACGTACCCCGAAAACATCCATGGAGCCACCGAAGAAATATTTCTACCACCGTAACCTTCTGTATCCGTGAGATCCCATCTTGGAGCCTTCGTCGGCGCTCCGTCGGAGGGGGAATCGACCACGGAGGGCTTCTACATCAACACCATAGCCCTTCCGATGAGTTGTGAGTAGTTTACCACAGACCTTCAGGTCCATAGTTATTAGCTAGATGGCTTCATCTCTCTTTTTGGATCTCAATACAATGTTCTCCCCCTCTCTTGTGGAGATCTATTCGATGTAAACTCTTTTTGCGGTGTATTTGTTGAGATCCGATGAATTGTGGGTTTATGATCAAGTTTATCTATGAGAAATATCTGAATCTTCTCTGAATTCTTTTATGTATGATTGAGTTATCTTTGCAAGTCTCTTCGAATTATCGGTTTGGTTTGGCCTACTAGATTGATCTTTCTTGCCATGGGAGAAGTGCTTAGCTTTGGGTTCAATCTTGCGATGTCCTTACCCAGTGACAGAAAGGGTTGCAAGGCACGTATTGTATTGTTGCCATCGAGGATAAAAAGATGGGGTTTATATCATATTGCTTGATTTTATCCCTCTACATCATGTCATCTTTCTTAATGTGTTACTCTGTTCCTATGAACTTAATACTCTAGATGCATGCTGGATAGCGGTCGATGTGTGGAGTAATAGTAGTAGATGCAGGCAGGAGTCGGTCTACTTGTCATGGACGTGATGCCTATATACATGATCATGCCTAGATAATCTCATAAATATTCGCTTTTCTATCAATTGCTCGACAGTAATTTGTTCACCCACTGTAGTACTTATGCTATCTTGAGAGAAGCCTCTAGTGAAACCTATGGCCCCCGGGTCTATCTTTTATCATATAATCTTTCAATCTACTTTTATTTGCATCTTTAATTTTTGCATCTATATTGTAAAATACCAAAAATATATTTGTCTTATCATATTATCTCTATCAGGTCTCACTTTCGCAAGTGGCTGTGAAGGGATTGACAACCCCTTTATCGCGTTGGTTGCGAGTTCTTTGTTTGTTTGTGTAGGTTCGTGGGACTTGTGAGGAGCCTCCTACTAGATTGATACCTTGGTTCTCAAAAACTGAGGGAAATACTTATGCTACTGTGCTGCATCACCCTTTCCTCTTCAAGGAAAACCAATGCAAGCTCAAGACGTAGCAAGAAGGTTTTCTGGCGCCGTTGCCGGGAAGGTCTTCGCTCAAGTCAAGACATACCAAGTACCCATCACAAACTCATCTCCCTCGCATTTACATTATTTTCCATTTTCCTCTCGTTTTCCTCTCCCCCACTTCACCCTTGCCGTTTTATTCTCCCTCTCTTTCCCAATCTCCTCTCATTTCTGCTTGCCTTCTTCTCCTTTCTTTTTTGCTTGCCTTTTTCTGTTTGCTTGTGTGTTAGATTACTTGTTGCCATGGCGCAAGATAATACCAAATTGTGTGATTTCTCCAATACCAATAATAATGGTTTCCTTAGTACTCCGATTGCTCCTCTTAATGGTGTTGAGTCTTGTGAAATCAATGCTGCTTCGCTAAATCTTGTTATGAGTGATCAATTCTCCGACCTTCCTAGTGAAGATGCCTCTACCCATCTAAACAACTTTGTTGATTTGTGAGAGATGCAAAAGAGAAAAGATACAGATAATGATAATGATATTGTTAAATTGAAGTTATTTCCGTTTTCACTTAGATATCGTGCTAAAGTTTGGTTTTCATCTTTGCCTAAAAATACTATTGATTCTTGGAACAAGTGCAAAGATGCTTTTATCTCTAAGTATTTTCCTCCCGCTAAGATCATCTCCCTTAGGAACGATATTATGAATTTTAACCAACTTGATCATGAGCATGTTGCCCAATCTTGGGAAAGAATGAAATTAATGATTCGCAATTGCCCTATTAATGGTTTGAATTTATGGATGATCATACAAAAAATTTATGCCAGATTAAACTTTGCTTCTAGAAACCTTTTCGATTCGGCTGCCGGAGGCACGTTTATGGAAATCACTTTAGGAGATGCTACAAAACTTCTTGATAATATTATGGCTAATTATTCTCAATGGCACACCGAACGATCTACTAGTAAAAAAGTGCATGCTATAGAAGAAATTAATGTTTTGAGTGGAAAGATGGACGAGCTTATGAGATTGTATGCTACTAAGAGTTCTTCTATTGATCCCAATGATATGCCTTTATCTACCTTGATTGAGAATAATAATGAATCTATGGATGTAAATTTTGTTGGTAGGAATAATTTTGGAAACAATGCTTATAGAGGAAACTTTAATCCTAGACCGTTTCCTAGCAATTCCTCAAATAATTATGGAAATTCCTACAATAATTATTATGGTAATTTTAATAATATGCCCTCTGATTTTGAAAATAGTGTTAAATAATTTATGGTCTCTCAAAATAATTTTAATGCCTTGCTTGAAGAAAAATTGCTCAAAGTTGATGATTTGGCTAGGAACGTTAATAGACTTTCGCTTGATGTTGATTCTCTTAAACTTAGATCTTCTTATCCTAAGCATGATATCAATGAGTCTCTCAAAGCTATGAGAAGTTCCATTGACGAATGCAAAGAAAGAACTGCTAGATTGCGTGCTAAGAAGGATTGCTTTGTTAAAGCGTGTTCTTCTAGTTTCCATGAAAATAATGATGAAGATCTTAAAGTTTTTGATGTGTCCCCTATTAGATCTTTGTTTTGCAATATGAATCTTGATAATAATGGGACTGGAGATGAGTCAACTTTATTTAGAAGGCGTCCCAAGAATTTGGAGTTTTTAGATCTTGATGCTAAATTTGGTAAAAGTGGGATTGGAGAGGTCGTGACTTTAAATAGTATTGAAACCACTATCTCGGATTTCAACGAATTTGATTATGATAATTGTTCTTTAGAAAGTTGTATTTCCTTGTTGCAATCCGTTGTTAATTCTCCCCATGCTTATAGTCAAAATAAATCTTTTACCAAACATATTGTTGATGCCTTGATGCAATATTTTGATGAAAAACTTAATTTGGAAGTTTCTATACCTAGAAAACTTAATGATGAGTGGGAACCTACTATAAATATTAAAATTAAAGATCATGAGTGTTTTGCTTTGTGTGATTTGGGTGCTAGTGTTTCCACGATTCCGAAAACTTTATGTGATATTCTATGTTTCCATGATCTTGATGATTGCTCTTTAAATTTGCACCTTGCGAATTCCACCATTAAAAACCCAATGGGAAGGATCAATGATGTTCTCATTGTTGCAAATAGAAATTTGGTGCCCGTAGATTTTATCGTTCTTGATATAGATTGCAATCTTTCTTGCCCTATTATTCTTGGTAGACCTTTCCTTAGAACGATTGATGCGATTATTGATATGAAGGAAGGGAATATTAGGTTCCAATTTCCATTAAAGAAAGGCATGGAGCACTTTCAAAGAAAGAAAGTTAAATTACCTTATGAATCTATCATGCGAGCTACCTATGAATCAAGTGCCAAAGATGGCACTACTTAGATCTATCTTCGCTTTTATGCCTAGCTAGGGGCGTTAAACGATAGCGCTAGTTGGGAGGCAACCCAATTTTCTTTGTGTTTTTTGTTTTTGTTCCTGTTTAGTAATAAATTTTGCATCTACCTTATGTTTAGATGTGTTTCTATGTTTTATTTAGTGTTTGTGCCAAGTAGAACCTATAGGATAACCTATGATGATAGTTGATTTGATTCTGCTGAAAAACAGAAACTTTGCGCTGACGAGAAAAAATTCAATAAATCACAGAAACGAGCGTTTGCATTGATTCTTTTTGCTGCTGATCAATAGACAAATGGGTTAGGACTTCCTATTTTGTTAGGATTTTAAAGTTCCAGAAGTTTGCATTAGTTACAGATTGCTACAGACTATTCTGCTTTTGACAGATTCTGTTTTTCGTGTGTTGTTTGCTTATTTTGATGCATCTATGGCTAGTATTAAGTGGTATGAACCATAGAGAACTTGGAATACAGTAGGTTTAACACCAATTTAAATAAAGAATGACTTCATTACAGTATCTTATGTGGTGGTTTTGTTTTCTTTCACTAACGGAGCTTATGAGATTTCCTGTTGAGTTTTGTGTTGTAAAGTTTTCAATTTTGGGTAAAGATTTGATGGACTATGGAATAAGGAGTGGCAAAATCCTAAGCTTGGGGATGCACATGGCACCCCAATATATTCAAGAATAGCCAAAAGCCTAAGCTTGGGGATGCCCAGGGAAGGCATCCCCTCTTTCGTCTTCGTTCATTGGTAACTTACTTGGAGCTATATTTTTATTTGCCACATGATATGTGTTTTGCTTGGAGCGTCGTGTATTATATTAGTCTTTGATTTTTAGTTTACCACAATCATCCTTGTTGTACACACCTTTTGGGAGAAGCCTACTTGATTGAAATTTATTAGAATACTATATGTGCTTCACTTATATCTTTTGTGCTAGATAGTTTTTGCTCTAGTGCTTCACTTATATCTTTTAGAGCACGACGGTGGATAAATTTTGAAGAAATTTTTGATCTCTCATGCTTCACTTATATTATTTTGAGAGTCTTTTAGAACAGCATGGTATTTGCTATGGTTATAAACTGGTCCTAGAATGATGAGCATCCAAGTTGGGTATAATAAAAACTAGCATAGGAAGTGAATTGGATGCTATGATCAATTTGATACTTGATAATTGTTTTGAGATATGCAGGTAGTGATATTAAAGTCATGCTAGTTGGGTGATTATGAATTTAAAGAATGCTTGTGTTGAAGTTAGCAAGTCTCATAGCATGCACGTATGGTTAAAGTTGTGTAACAAATTTGAAACATGAAGTGTACCTGGCTTGTGCATCCTTATGAGTGGCGGTCGGGGACGAGAGATGGTCTTTTCCTACCAATCTATCCCTCTAGGAGCATGCATGTAGTGCTTGGTTTTTGATGACTTCTAAATTTTTGCAATAAGTATATGAGTTCTTTTGACTAATGTTGAGTCCATGGATTATATGCACTTTTACCTTTCCACCATTGCTAGCCTCTTCGGTACCATGCATTGCCATTTCTCACCTTGAGAGTTGGTGCAAACTTCGCCGGTGCATCCAAACCCCGTGATATGATATGCTTATCAAACATAAACCTCCTTATATCGTCCTCAAATCAGCCACAATACCTACCTATTATGTCATATCCATAGCCATTCCGAGATATATTGCCATGCAACTTTCCACCGTTCCGTTCATCATCATCATGACATACATTACTTTTGTCATATTGCCATTTCATGATCATGTAGTTGACATCGTATTTGTGGCAAAGCCACCATGCATAATTTTTCATACATGTCACTCTTGATTCATTGCACCATCCCGGTACGCCGCCGGAGGCATTCATCTAGAGTCATATATTGTTCTAGTTTCGAGTTGTAATTCATGTGTTGTAATAAATAAAAGTGTGATGATCATCATTATTAGAGCATTGCCCGAAAGAAAAAAAGGCCAAAAAAAGGCCAAAGAAAAAAAGGGGCAATGTTACTATCTCTTTTTCCACACTTGTGCTTCAAAGTAGCACCATGTTCTTCATATAGTGAGTCTCATATATTGTGCTTCAAAGTAGCACCATGTTTTTAATATAGAGAGTCTCATATGTTGTCACTTTCATATACTAGTGGGAATTTTTCATTATAGAACTTGGCTTGTATATTCCTACGATGGGCTTCCTCAAATGCCCTAGGTATTCATGAGCAAGCAAGTTGGATGCACACCCACTAGTTTTCTTTTGTTGAGCTTTCATTCATTTATAGCTCTAGTGCATCCGTTGCATGGCAATCCCTACTCCTCATGTTGACATCAATTGATGGGTATCTCCATAGCCCGTTGATTATCCTCGTCAATGTGCGGCTTTCTCCATTCTTGTCTTCTCCACACAATCCCCAATCATTTTTCTATTCCACCCTTAGTGCTATATCCATGGCTCACGCTCATGTATTGCGTGAAGGTTGAAAAAGTTTGAGATTATTTAAGTACGAAACAATTTCTTGGCTTGTCATCGGGGGTGTAGAAGTTGGGAACATCTTTGTGTGACGAAAATGAAGCATAGCCTAACTATATGATTTTGTAGGGATGAACTTTCTTTAGCCATGTTATTTTGAGAAGACATGATTGCTTTTATTAGTATGCTTGAAGTATTACTATTTCTTTTGTCAATATGAACTTTTATTTTGAATCATTTGGATCTGAACATTCATGCCACAATAAAGAGAAATACATTGAGAATTATGCTAGCTAGCATTCCACATCAAAAAGTCTGTTTTTATCATTTACCTACTCGAGGACGAGCAAGAATTAAGCTTGGGGATGCTTGATATGTCTCCAACGTATCTATAATTTTTGATTGTTCCATGCTATTATATTACTTGTTTTGGATGTTTATGGGCTTTATTTTACACATTTATATCATTTTTGGGACTAACCTACTAACCGGAGGCCCAGCCCGTATTGCTGTTTTTTGCCTATTTCAGTATTTCGAAGAAAAGGAATATCAAACGGAGTCCAAACGGAATGAAACCTTCAGGAGCGTGAGTTTTGGAACGAATGTGATCCGGAGAACTTGGAGTGCAAGTCAACAAGCAAACGAGGCGGCCAGGAGATAGGAGGGCGTGCCCACCCCTCCTGGGCGCGCCCCTGTCTCCTGGGCCCCTCGAGCGGCCACCTACATACTTTTTCCACCTATATATACCTACGTACCCCGAAAACATCCAGGGAGCCACCGAAGAAATATTTCTGCCACCGTAACCTTCTGTATCTACGAGATCCCATCTTGGAGCCTTCGTCGGCGCTCCGCCGGAGGGGAATCGACCATGGAGGGCTTCTACATCAACACAATAGCCCTTTCGGTGAGTTGTGAGTAGTTTACCACATACCTTCGGGTCCATAGTTATTTGCTAGATGGATTCTTCTCTCTTTTTGGATCTCAATACAATGTTCTCCCCCTCTCTTGTGGAGATCTATTCGATGTAAACACTTTTTGCGGTGTCTTTGTCGAGATCCGATGAATTGTGTGTTTATGATCAAGTTTATCTATGAGAAATATCTGAATCTTCTCTGAATTATTTTATGTATGATTGAGTTATCTTTGCAAGTCTCTTCGAATTATCGGTTTGGCTTGGCCTACTAGATTGATCTTTCTTGCCATGGGAGAAGTGCTTAGCTTTGGTTTCAATCTTGCGGTGTCCTTACCCAGTGACAGAAAGGGTTGCAAGGCACGTATTGTATTTTTTCCATCGAGGATAAAAATATGGGGTTTATATCATATTGCTTGAGTTTATCCCACTACATCATGTCATCTTTCTTAATGCGTTACTCTGTTCTTATGAACTTAATACTCTAGATGCATGCTGGATAGCGGTCGATGTGTGGAGTAATAGTAGTAAATGCATGTTGGATAGTGGTCGATGTGTGGAGTAATAGTAGTAGATGTAGGCAGGATTCGGTCTACTTTTCATGGACGTGATGCCTATATACATGATCATGCCTAGATAATCTCATAATTATTCGCTTTTCTATCAATTGCTCGACAGTAATTTGTTCACCCACCGTAATACTTATGTTATCTTGAGAGAAGCCTCTAGTGAAATCTATGGGCCCCGGGTCTATCTTTTATCATATAAGCTTTCAATCTACTTTTATTTGCATCTTTACTTTTTGCATCTATATTATAAAATACCAAAAATATGTTTATCTTATCATATTATCTCTATCAGATCTCACTTTCGCAAGTGGTCGTGAAGGGATTGACAATCCCTTTATCATGTTGGTTGCGAGTTCTTTGTTTGTTTGTGTAGGTTCGTGGGACTTGTGAGGAGCCTCCTACTAGATTGATACCTTGTTTCTCAAAAACTGAGGGAAATACTTACGCTACTGTGCTGCATCACCCTTTCCTCTTCAAGGAAAACCAACGCAAGCTCGAGACGTAGCAGGATACCACATGTATCACTGACGATAATGCAGGGATGAAGGAATTGTATGTGACAGGAATTTACAAAAGCCTCAAAGGGCAGCAGACTCTTTGTGTTGTGCTCAAAAAGCAGATCTTGAACAGGAACCCTAGAAAAGAGGTTATTGCCTTTGAGAGGAAACTCAATGCTGATGGAACCTACTGGAAACCTGAGCAGTACCCCAAAACCTCATGGGTTGCTGCGAAAGGACCTCATGTAGATCCATGCAATTTATCTGGCTTTACCTCTGATTCTTCATATTCCTCTGATGAGTCATTTGACTCCAACTATAAACTGTTCAAGAATCAGAATGGTGAAGTATTTTCTTGATATGTTGGAACTAACTGCAGGAACGGTCCCCTATGAAGAAAATCTGGGTTCCTAAAAGTTGCCTTGAAAATCTTCAGGTGAATGTCATCATGACACCACCCATGAAGAATAGGAACCCCAGATCAAATTCTTCATACGAACCAATCATATGGATCGAAGTCCTCATACGGACCAAATTCTTCACGTGGATCAAATTCCTCACATGGATCAAAATCCTCATATGAACATCATCGTGCTAACACTTCTGTTTCGCAGGGAAAGTATAAGGGCCATGAATATGTGCATTATTCTTCAAACCATTATGTTCATAAGTCCTCGAAGAATTTCTCTGATTATTCATATGCTTATCCTAACCACTCTTCTGTGAAACGAAGTGCACTAGCTTCTATGCCATCATTTTCTTATGGATCTCGCAGAATGATGAACTCTTTGCCACCCCTCCAAATGTGGGTGGTGAAGAAAAAGAACTAATCTCTTATGCAGGGTCAGGTCTCCAGGCGAACTTGATCGTCTAAAAAATTTGCTGGAGACAGATAACCCACAAGTATAGGGGATCGCAACAGCTTTCGAGGGTAGAGTATTCAACCCAAATTTATTGATTCGACACAAGGGGAGCCAAAGAATATTCTTGAGTATTAGCAGTTGAGTTGTCAATTCAACCACACCTGGATAACTTAGTATCTGCAGCAAAGTATTTAGTACCAAAAGTGGTATGATAGTAATGGTAATAGTAGCAAATGTAAAGATAAATGTTTTTGGGTTTTTGTAGTAGTTGTAACAGTAGCAACAGAAAAGTAAATAAGCGAAGAACAATATATGAAAAGCTCGTAGGCAATGGATCAGTGATGGATAATTATGCCGGATGCGATTCCTCATGTAATAGTTATAACATAGGGTGATATAGAACTAGCTCCAATACATCAATGTAATGTAGGCATGTATTCCGTAAATAGTCATACGTGCTTATGGAAAAGAACTTGCATGACATCTTTTGTCCTACCCTCCCGTGGCAGTGGGGTCCTAGCGGAAACTAAGGGATATTAAGGCCTCGTTTTAATAGAGAACCGGACCAAAGCATTAACACATGGTGAATACATGAACTCCTCAAACTATGGTCATCACCGAGAAGTATCCCGATTATTGTCACTTCGGGGTTGTCGGATCATAACACATAATAGGTGACTATAGACTTGCAAGATAGGATCAAGAACACACATATATTCATGAAAACATAATAGGTTCAGATCTGAAATCATGGCACTCGGGCCCTAGTGACAAGCATTAAGCATAGCAAAGTCATAGCAACATCAATCTCAGAACATAGTGGATACTAGGGATCAAACCCTAACAAAACTAACTTGATTACATGGTAAATCTCATCCAACCCATCACCGTCCAGCAAGCCTATGATGGAATTACTCACGCACGGCGGTGAGCATCATGAAATTGGTGATGGAGGATGGTTGATGATGACGACGGCGACGAATCCCCCTCTCCAGAGCCCCGAACGGACTCCAGATCAGCCCTCCCGAGAGAGATTAGGGCTTGGCGGCGGCTCCGTGTCGTAAAACACGATGAAACTTTCTCTCTGATTTTTTTCTCCGCGAGACGGAAGATATAGAGTTGGAGTTGAGGTTGGTGGAGGTCCAGGGGGCCCACGAGATAGGGGCGCACACCCTACAGGGGGGCGCCCCTGTCTCGTGGACAGGCCCTGGGCCCCCTGGTCTATTTCTTTCGCCCAGAAATTCTTATTAATTCCAAAAAGTGCCTCCGTGGATTTGCAGGTCATTCCGAGAACTTTTCTTTTCTACACATAAAACAACATCATGGCAGTTCTGCTGAAAACAGCGTCAGTCCGGGTTAGTTTCATTCAAATCATGCAAGTTGGAGTCCAAAACAAGGGCAAAAGTGTTTGGAAAAGTAGATACGTTGGAGACGTATCAACTCCCCCAAGCTTAAACCTTTGCTTGTCCTCAAGCAATTCAGTTGATAAACTGAAAGTGATAAAGAAAAACTTTTACAAACTCTGTTTGCTCTTGTTGTTGTAAACATGAAAAGCCAACATTCAAGTTTCAACAAATATTATGAACTAACCATACTCACAATAACACTTGGGTCTCACAATTACTCATATCAATAGCATAATCAGCTAGCGAGCAATAATAATAAAACTCGGATGACAACACTTTCTCAAAACAATCATAACATGATATAACAAAATGGTATCTCGCTAGCCCTTTCTGAGACCGCAAAACATAAATGCAGAGCACCTTTAAAGATCAAGGACTGACTAAACAATGTAATTCATGGTAAAAGAGATCCAGTCAAGTCATACACAGTCTGAACAAATAATAATGGACACAAATGACAGTGTGCTCTCCAGCGGGTGCTTTTAGTAAGAAGGTGATGACTCAACATAAAAGTAAATAGATAGGCCCTTCGCAGAGGGAAGCAGGGATTTGTAGAGGTGCCAGACCTCGATTTTAAAATAGAGATTGAATAACATTTTGAGCGGCATAATTTCGCTGTCAACGCAACACCTATGAGATGGATGTATCTTCCATACTACATGCATTATAGGCAGTTCCCAAACAGAATGGTAAAGGTTTATACTCCCCCAACCACCAACAAGCATCAATCCATGGCTTGCTCGAAACAACGAGTGCCTCCAACATACAACAGCCCTGGGGGAGTTTTGTTTAATTATTTTGATTTGCTTTGATCTTTTAGATCATGGGACTAGGCATCCCGGCTACCGGCCCTTTCTTGTGAATGAGGAGCGGAGTCCACTCCTCTTGAGAATAACCCGCCTAGCATGGAAGATATAGGCAACCCTAGTTGTAACATGAGCTGCTCGAGCATACAAAACAGAATTTCATTTGAAGGTTGGGAGTTTGGCACATACAAATTTACTTGGAATGGCAGGTAGATACCG
The DNA here is from genome assembly GCF_002162155.2 of Triticum dicoccoides. NCBI lineage: Eukaryota > Viridiplantae > Streptophyta > Magnoliopsida > Poales > Poaceae > Triticum > Triticum dicoccoides. The sequence goes on along the minus strand of NC_041385.1, from coordinate 37,538,029 downwards.
CATATAGGTAGGTATAGTGGACTCATATGGAACAACTTTGGGGTTTAAGGAGTTTGGATGCACAAGCAGTATTCCCGCTTAGTACAGGTGAAGGCTAGCAAAAGACTGGGAAGCGACCAACTGAGAGAGCGACAACAGTGGTAAGCATGCATTAAAATTAATTCACACCGAGTATAAGCATGAGTAGGATATAATCAACCATGAACATAAATATCGTGAAGGCTATGTTGATTTGATTCAACTATATGCGTGAACATGTGCCAAGTCGAGTCACTCGATTCATTCAAAGGAGGATACCATCCCATCATACCACATCATAATCATTCTAATAGCATGTTGGCACGCAAGGTAAACCATTATAACTCATAGCTAATCAAGCATGGCACAAGTAACTATAATCTCTAAATGTCATTGCAAATATGTTTACTTCATAATAGCCGACTCAGGAACGATGAACTCATCATATTTACAAAAACAAGAGAGGTCGAGTTCATACCAGCTTTTCTCATCCCAATAAGTCCATCATATATCATCATTATTGCCTTTTACTCGCATGACTGAACGATGTGTATAATAATAAGAGTGTACATGCATTGGACTAAGCTGGAATCTGCAAGCATTCAACTCAAGAGAGAAGACAAGTAATATGGGCTCTAAATTAAATAAACAATCATGCATATAAGAGCCACTAAGCATTTTCAATATGGTCTTCTCGACCCCCAAAGGAAAGAAAATAAAATAAAACTATTTACATGGGAAAGCTCCCAACAAGTAAAAGAAGAACGAGAAATCTTTTTGCGTTTTCATTTTAGTTTCTACTAGAAGCATGGAAACTAAACTAACTATTTTTTTGGTTTTTCTCAAGGTTTATCAAACACATAAGAAGAAAACTAGAAAAAGGAATTTAAACTAGCATGGATAATACAATGAAAGTGTATGAGCACCGATGACTAGTGTGTGAACATGAATGTAAAGTCGGTGAGAAATACATACTCCCCCAAGCTTAAGCTTTTGGCCTAAGTTGGTTTAATACCAAGGATCGCCGCTACTCTCCCCGGTGTAATGATAGGTGTAATCAGGATACCACTGGCTGGTCATCTCCGGATCCCATTGGACAGATGATGCACGATAAGGGTCCAGTTCAGGTTCCGGCTAATCAAGCATGGCACAAGTAACTATAATCTCTAAATGTCATTGCAAATATGTTTACTTCATAATAGCCGACTCAGGAACGATGAACTCATCATATTTACAAAAACAAGAGAGGTCGAGTTCATACCAGCTTTTCTCATCCCAATAAGTCCATCATATATCATCATTATCGCCTTTCACTCGCACGACCGAACGATGTGTATAATAATAAGAGTGTACATGCGTTGGACTAAGTTGGAATCTGCAAGCATTCAACTCAAGAGAGAAGACAAGTAATATGGGCTCTAAATTAAATAAACAATCATGCATATAAGAGCCACTAAGCATTTTCAATATGGTCTTCTCGACCCCCAACGGAAAGAAAAAAAATAAAACTATTTACATGGGAAAGCTCCCAACAAGTAAAAGAAGAACGAGAAATCTTTTTGCGTTTTCATTTTAGTTTCTACTACAAGCATGGAAACTAAACTAACTATTTTTTTGGTTTTTCTCAAGGTTTATCAAACACATAAGAAGAAAACTAGAAAAAGGAATTTAAACTAGCATGGATACAATGAAAGAGTATGAGCACCGACGACTAGTGTGTGAACATGAATGTAAAGTCGGTGAGAAATACATACTCCCCCAAGCTTAGGCTTTTGGCCTAAGTTGGTTTAATACCAAGGATCGCCGCTACTCTCCCCGATGTAATGATAGGTGTAATCAGGATACCACTAGCTGGTCATCTCCGGATCCCATTGGACAGATGATGCACGATAAGGGTCCAGTTCAGGTTCCGGCTCAGGTTCAGGTTCTGGAGTAAAAGCCTGAGCTCGATGATTGTTCACCGCCTCCGGTGTAATGATAAATTTTTCTGCAAGCAAATCAAACAACAGAGGCGCGGGCAAAATAATAATCCCAAAGTGTTTCTTAATGAATCTAAGTTTATACAAGAGCATCATATCTTCGTTGTCAACAATAAACTTATGTGCTACCATGCTCTTATAATCTAGAATGTGAGGAGGCAATATTGTCTCCTTTTCCTCATGGTGCCTAATGGGTATCTGAAAATGTCTAGCAAGATGTGCAGCATAGATACCTCCAAATATGGGGCCTTTTGAACGATTAAGGGCTAGCCGTTTAGCAACGACGACACCCATATTAAAACTATTGTCTCCAAGCAAAGCATCTTGAAGAAAGATAATATCAGGAACACTCAAGTTTCCACTATTCCGATGACCAATCAGGCATCTACTAGCGAATATGGCAAAGTAGCGTAAAACAGGAAAGTGTATGCTATAAACTTTCGCTTCAGAACCCTTCTTTGGCTCCTCTACAGCGATAATATTAACAAAGCCATCCACATCTTCACGATGGGGTTCCTCTAATTCTCCCTCATAAGGTATCCTACATATTGCGCAAAAATGACGTAAAGACATTTCTTTGAACTCGTCATATAAATGAAATGACACTGCAGGCGGTGACTTCTTAGGATAAAAATAAAAGTTTTTCACGAAAGTATTGGTGAGTAAGAGATACTGATCGATTCGGTCATTGATGAAACCGGTGAGGCCTACAGTCTCGATTAAAGCATAAAAGTCTTCATGAATTCCAGCCTCTCTCAAGAAATCATCACATGGCCATTCACACGGTCGTACTTCCGCTAAGCGAGGAAGATTATACTTGGCTTTTTCCTTCTCTTTAGCTTGTTTTTCCTGAGAGCTTTGGCTAGAAGAGCCCCTCAAAAGTTTCCTCAACATTTTTTGAAAGTTTCTGAAATTTTAGTAACTTCAAAATAAAAGTGCATAAAACCATTGATAGCAACTACTCCTACAAGTGCCTAGAGCCCATATCATGCATTAGAATTACTTGGAACCTCAAAAATTTAACATGCAAGATCAAGAACATGGTCACCTAAGCAGCAAAAATTTGCAATGAATAAAGCACTAGAACAAAAACTAATTGGACCAATGGAGGAGTCACATACCAAGCAACAATCTCCCAAAGCAGTTTTGTGAATGGAGCTTTGAGCTAAGAGATCGAAAATCGTAGAAAAACGAGCTAGAACTCGTGATTGAGCTGGATGGGGATTTTTCTGGGTAGAAGATGAAGTGTGTGGGTGCTGGCATAAGTGGAGGGGAGCCACCAGGGGGCCACTAGACAGGGGGGCGCTCCCTACAGGGGGGCGCCCTCCTCTCTCATGGCCTGGTGCTTGCCCCTCCTGCAGTGTTTTCAGTGCCTAAAATCCTCAAATATTCCAGAAAAAATCTTACTAAATTTTCAGGGCATTTGGAGCACTTTTATTTTCGGACTATTTTTTTCATGCACGGATAGTTCAGAAAACAGATGGATAATACTATTTTTTCTTTATTTATTCTAAAAACCAGAAAGTAAAAAGAGGGTACAGAAGGTTGTGCCTTGTAGTTTCATCCATCTCGTGGTCATCAAAATGAATCCACTAACAAGGTTGATCAAGTCTTGTTAACAAACTCTTTCCGAATAACACGGAACCAGAGAAATTTCGAATAACACTAAGTTACCTCAACGGGGATATGAAAATCCCCAACAATAAGAATATCATACTTTTTCTTGACAGTAGGCAAGGGAAATTCAAAACCTCCAAAAATAATAGTTGGAACTTTTTCAATAGAATAGATGCTATGAACTTGAGATTGTTTCCTCGGAAAGTGTACCGTATGCTCATTGCCATTAACATGAAAAGTGTCATTGCCTTTGTTGCAATCAGTAATAGACCCTGTAGTATTAAGAAAAGGTCTACCAAGGATAATAGACATACTATCGTCCTCAGGAATATCAAGAATAACAAAGTCCGTTAAGATAGTGACATTTGCAACCACAACAGGCACATCCTCACAAATACCGACAGGTATAGCAGTTGATTTATCAGCCATTTGCAAAGATATTTCAGTAGGTGTCAACTTATTCAATTCAAGTCTACGATATAAAGAGAGAGGCATAACACTAACACCGGCTCCAAGATCACATAAAGCAGTTCTAACATAATTTCTTTTAATGGAGCATGGTATAGTTGGCACACCCGGGTCTCCAAGTTTCTTTGGTATTCCACCCTTAAAAGTGTAATTAGCAAGCATGGTGGAAATTTCAGCTTCCGGTATCTTTCTTTTATTTGTGATGATATCCTTCATATACTTAGCATAAGGATTTACTTTAAGCATACCAGTTAAGCGCATACGTAAGAAAATAGGTCTAATCATTTCAGCAAAGCGCTCAAAATCCTCATCATCCTTTGACTTGGATGGTTTAGGAGGAAAGGGCATGGGTTTCTGAACCCATGGTTCTCGTTCTTTACCGTGCTTCCTAGCAACAAAATCTCTCTTATCATAACGTTGATTCTTTGATTGTGGGTTATCAAGATCAACAACAGGTTCAATCTCTACATCATTGTTATTACTAGGTTGAGCATCTACATGAACATCATTATTAGCATTATCATCAGGTTCATGTTCATCTCCGAATTGTGTTTCAGCCTCAGAGATAGAAGTATCATTGGGATTCTCAAGTGTTTCTACATTAGGTTCACTAGAAGTTTGCAAAGTCCTATCATTCTTCTTTTTCTTCTTCTTAGAAGAAATAGGAACATCTAGATTATTATTCTGAGAATCTTGTTCAATTCTTTTAGGGTGGCCTTCAGGATACAAAGGTTCCTGAGTCATTCTACCAGTTCTAGTAGCCACTCTAACGGCAAAGTCATTTTAATTATTCAATTGATCAAGCAAATCATTTTGAGCTTTGATTACTTGCTCAGCTTGAGTAGCAACCATAGAAGCATATTTGCTAACGCGGTGAATTTCATCTTTAACTCTAGCCAGATTATCACCTACGCGTCATATCTCGAAAGCATTATTCTTTAACTCTCTACCAACATAAAGCATTAAAACTTTCTTGTCTAGCCATAAAGTCATCAAATTCATCCAAGCATGGGCTATGAAATTTAGTAGAGGGTATTTCAACTTTATCATATCTATAGAGAGAATTTACCTTTACTACCTGTGTCGGGTTATCAAGACAATGTGGTCCTTTAGGCGGTAAATTAAGACCATGTATTTCTTCAATAGGTGGTAAATTCTTAACATCTTCAGCTTTAATACCTTTTTCTTTCATTGATTTCTTTGCCTCTTGCATATCTTACGGACTGAGAAATAAAACACCTCTCTTCTTCGGAGTGGGTTTAGGAATAGGCTCAAGAGTTGGCTCAATTGGTTCAGGAATTACTTCAGGAACTGGCTCGGGAAGAGTCCAATTATTTTCATTAGTCAACATATTATTCAATAATATTTCAGCTTCGTCGACTGTTCTTTCCCTGAAAACACAACCAGCACAACTATCCAAGTGGTCCTTGGAAGCATTGGTTAGTCCATTATAAAAGATATCAAGTATTTCATTTTTCTTAAGAGGATGATTAGGCAAAGCATTAAGTAACCGTTGAAGCCTCCCCCAAGCTTGTGGGAGACTCTCTTATTTGATGTGCACAAAATTATATATTTCCCGCAAGGCAGCTTGTTTCTTATGAGCAGGGAAATATTTAGCAGAGAAGTAATAAATCATATCCTGGGGACTACGCACACAACCAGGAGCAAGAGAATTATACCAAGTCTTAGCATCACCCTTTAATGAGAACGGAAATATCTTAAGGATGTATAAATAGCAAGACTTCTCATCATGAGTAAACAGGGTGGCTATATCATTCAACTTGGTAAGATGTGCCACAACAGTTTCAGATTCAAGGCCATAAAAAGGATCAGATTCAACTAAAGTAATAATATCATGATCAACAAAGAATTCATAATCCTTATCAGTAACACAGATAGGTGAAGTAGCAAAAGTAGGATCGGGTTTCATTCTAGCATTAAGAGACTGCTGCTTCCATTTAGCTAATAATTTCTTAAGATCATTTCTACCATTGCAAGCAAGAATTTCCATAGTAGCTGGTTCATTCATAACATAACCCTTAGGAACAACAGGTGATACATAATCATTGGGGGAACGTTCATCATAACTATCATCAATAATAGGTTCTTCAATATTTTCATTCCCCCTAACTCTAGCAAGTTGTTCATCTAGAAATTCACCTAATGGCAAGGTAGTATCACGCACAGAAGTAGTTTCATCATGCATAGTAGAAGTGGCATCATCAATAACATGCGACATATCAGAATTCATAGCAGTAGCAGGTTTAGGTGTCGCAAGCCTACTAATAACGGAAGAAGAATCTAGTGCAGAGCTAGATGGCAGTTCCTTACCTCCCCTCGTAGTTGAGGGCAAAATCTTGGTCTTAGCGTCTTTCAAGTTCTTCATAGTGATCAACAGATATAAATCCCAAGTGACTCAGAGAATAGAGCTATGCTCCCTCACAACGGCGCCAAAAATTAGTCTTGATAACCCACAAGTATAGCAGATCGCAATAGCTTTCGAGGGTAGAGTGCTCAACCCAAATTTATTGATTCGACACAAGGGGAGCGAAAGAATATTCTTGAGTATTAGCAGTTGAGTTGTCAATTCAACCACACCTGGATAACTTAGTATCTGCAGCAAAGTATTTAGTAGCAAAAGTGGTATGATAGTAATGGTAATAGTAGCAACGGTAAAGATAAATGTTTTTGGGTTTTTGTAGTAGTTGTAACAGTAGCAACGGAAAAGTAAATAAGCGAAGAATAATATATGAAAAGCTCGTAGGCAATGGATCAGTGATGGATAATTATGCCAGATGCGATTCCTCATGCAATAGTTATAACATAGGGTGATATAGAACTAGGTCCAATTCATCAATGTAATGTAGGCATGTATTCCGTAAATAGTCATACGTGCTTATGGAAAAGAACTTGCATGACATCTTTTGTCCTACCCTCCCATGGCAGCGGGGTCCTAGCGGAAACTAAGGGATATTAAGGCCTGCTTTTAATAGAGAACTGGACCAAAGCATTAACACATGGTGAATACATGAACTCCTCAAACTACGGTCATCACCGAGAAGTATCCCGATTATTGTCACTTCGGGGTTGTCGGATCATAACACATAATAGGTGACTATATACTTGCAAGATAGGATTAGGAACACACATATATTCATGAAAACATAATAGGTTCAGATCTGAAATCATGGCACTCGGGCCCTAGTGACAAGAATTAAGCATAGCAAAGTCATAGCAACATCAATCTCAGAACATAGTGGATACTAGGGATCAAACCCTAACAAAACTAACTTGATTACATGGTAAATCTCATCCAACCCATCACCGTCCAGCAAGCCTATGATGGAATTACTCACGCACGGCGGTGAGCATCATGAAATTGGTGATGGAGGATGGTTGATGATGACGACAGCGATGGATCCCCCTCTCCGAAGCCCCGAACGGACTCCAGATCAGCCCTCTCGAGAGAGATTAGGGCTTGGTGGCGGCTCCGTGTCGTAAAACGCAATGAAACTTTCTCTATGATTTTTTTCTCTACGAGATGGAAGATATAGAGTTGGAGTTGAGGTCGGTGGAGGTCCAGGGGGCCCATGAGATAGGGGGGCGCGCCCTACAGGGGAGGCTATCTCGTGGACAGGCCTTGGGCCCCCTGGTGTATTTATTTCGCCCAGAAATTCTTATTAATTCCAAAAAGTGCCTCCGTGGATTTGCAGGTCATTGCGAGAACTTTTCTTTTCTACACATAAAACAACATCATGGCAGTTTTGCTGAAAACAGCGTTAGTCCGGGTTAGTTTCATTCAAATCATGCAAGTTAGAGTCCAAAACAAGGGGAAAAGTGTTTGGAAAAGTAGATACGTTGGAGACGTATCAGAGACCTGAATGTGCTTGAAAGGACGCAAGCTAATCATGAAAAAATGAATCATTCATTTCTCACGTCCTCATATTGCTATATCTATCATTGTTGATGAAATTGATATCATATTCTTCACTGATGAAGTATATGGGTTCGTAAGTTGCACTAATTCATCTGCAGGATGAACAACCCAAAGCTACTGAGTGGGTCCTCGACAGTGGATGTACAAATCACATGACTGGTGACAGGAGCTTGTTGATGGTCACTGTTTGTCACCATCTCATCTGAAGCATATCACCTACGCTGACAAAGGCAAAAGCAAGGTATTGGGTCTAGTTAAGGTTGCAATCTCAAAGGATAAACACATAGACAAAGTCATGCTTGTTGAGTCCTTAGGATTCAATCTTATGTCAGTCTCAATGCTTTGTGATCTTGATATGGTTGTTGTCTTCGGCAAATTTCGTTGCCTTGTGCTAATGGAATCTGACAACTCCAAAGTCTTCGAAGGCTTTAGGAAAGGAGACTTGTATATTGTTGATTTCTCTGCAGGACCACAACCTGCCACATGCCTACTCGCAAAAGCTTCAGAATGCTGGTTATGGCATCGACGACTTGGTCATGCTGGGATGAGGAACTTGCATACACTCGTGAAGAAGAAGCACGTCATTGGCATCGAGGGTGTCAAATTCCTCAAAGATCATCTTTGTGGGGCTTGTGAGGCTGGAAAGATCACCAGAGCCAAGCATCCCGCAAAGACTATCATGACCACTTCTCGTCCCTTTGAATTACTTCATATGGATCTATTTGGCCCTACTCATTATGCCACGTTCACTAGTTCTGCATCATTATATGGCTTTGTCATAGTTGATGACTATTCTCGTTACACATGGGTGCATATCATCACTTACAAAAATGAAGTACAGGAAGTCTTCAGACGATTTTCCTCAAGGGCTTCCACTAACTTCGGACTGAAGATCAAGCATATCAGGAGTGATAATGGAACCGAGCTCAAGAACACTGGCCTCGATGAATATCTCGATATGCTTGGTATTACTCACGAATTGTCTGCTCCTTATACTCCTCAGTAGAATGGCGTCATGGAGCGCAAGAACAGGACTCTTGTTGAGATGGCTTGCACTATGCTTGATGAATACAAGACACCTGAGCGCTTCTGGCCTAAAGCAATTGATACTGCGTGCCACATCATCAACATGGTATATCTTGACAAAATTCTTCAAAAAGACCTCATGTGAACTCCTCACTGACGAGAAACCCAATGTGAGTTATTTCAAAGTCTTCGGTGCTAAATGCTGGATTAGAGATCCTCACCATCACTCTAAATTTGCACCGAAAGCACATGAGGGTTTTATGCTTGGTTACGGAAAGGACTCGCACACCTACAGAGTCTTCAACATCGACCATCACAAGGTTGTTGAAACTGTAGATGTGCGGTTCGATGAAACTAATGTCTCGCAAAGAGAGCACCTACCTCCTGTGCTAGATGAAATGTCACCTGAGGAATCCATCAAGTTCAAAGCTACTGAGGTGTTATCCCTACCGAAGAAATTACTGAAGAAGTCATTCCTGATCGTGAAGAAAATCATGCTGGTGCTGCTGAAGAAACTGGTCCTGAAGAAACTGCTGGGCCTAAGTAAAGTAGTCAACCCGCACATCCTCGCATTGCAAATTAAGTGCAAGTCGAGAAGATCATCGATGACATTCGTGCACCAGGTCCCCTCACGTGCTCAAAAGCTTCACATTTATCTAACTTTTGTGGGAATTTTACATTTGTCTCTATCACAGAGCCTACTAAAGTAGATGAAGCATTCATGGAATCCGAGTGGATTCAACCCATGCAAGATGAATTGCATCAATTCGAGCTCAATAGTGTGTGGGAGCTTGTCAAGCGACCAGACCCACGCAAGCACAACATCATCGGTACCAAATGGATCTACCGCAACAAACAAGACGAAAATGGCCTCGTGGTGAGGAATAAGGCTCGTCTTGTAGCTCAAGGCTACACACAGGTTGAAGGAATTGACTTCGATGAAACTTTTGCACCTGTTGCTAGACTTGACGCTATTCGCATATTGCTTGCTTATTCTAACCATCATAATATCGTCATACAACAAATGGATGTGAAAAGTGCATTCCTCAATGGTAATCTTGAGGAAGAAGTATATGTTGCTCAACCACCAGGTTTTGAGGATCCAAAATTTCCAGATCACGTCTACAGACTCAACAAGGCCCTCTATGGCCTTAAGCAAGCACCTCGGGCGTGGTATGACACACTGAAGGAATTCCTCATGAAGAAAGGCTTCAAACCCGGTTCACTTGACCCAACTCTTTTCACCAAATCATATGATGATGAATTATTCGTGTGCCAAATATATGTTGATGATATTATCTTTGGTTGTACTAACCAACGTTACAGTGATGAATTTGCCTATATGATGAGTGAAGAATGTCAAACGTCTATGGTGGGAGAATTGAAATTCTTCTTAGGTCTTCAGATTCGTCAACAATACAATGGCATATTCATATCTCAGGAGAAATACCTCAAGGATGTGTTGAGGAAGTTTGGCATGCAAGATTGCAGACGCGTCAAAATTCCTATGGCCACAAATGGCCATCTATGCACTGATGAAAATGGTAAAGACTTTGATCAAAAGGTATACCGCTTGATGATTGGCTCTTTATTGTACCTATGTGTATCTGGGCCGGATATTATGCTTAGTGTTTGCATTCAAGCTACACCGAAGGAATCACACCATAAGGTCGTGAAGCATATTCTTTGATATCTAGCTCACACACCAACACTTGGATTATGGTATCCCAAGGGCTCTTCCTTTGATCTCATTGGATGCTCAGACTCTGACTATGCTGGCGATCAGGTGGACCGCAAGTCAACGTCAGGCACATGTCATTTCCTCGGACGATCCTTGGTATGTTGGTCCTCGGAGAAGCAGAACTGCGTATCACTCTCCACTGCAGAAGCTGAGTACATTGCTACTGGATCTTGCTGTGCTCAATTACTATGGATGAAGCAAAAACTCAAGGACTATGGCATCAACATGAAGAATGTGCCTCTCTACTGCGACAATGAGAGGGCTATCAAGATTTCTCACCACCCAGTTGAGCACTCGAAGACAAAGCACATCCAGATTTGTCATCATTTTCTTCGTGGCCATGTGTTGAAGGGCGGCATCTCCATCGACTATGCAAATACTGAAGACCAGCTGGCCGATATCTTCACTAAGCCCTTGGATGAGAAGAGATTTAGCAAGTTGCGGTGTGAGCTAAATATCTTAGAATCTTCGAATGTTCTTTGAAAAGGACACACATCCTAACACTTATGCTAACTTGATGACTTAGATGTGCAACACACGAAGTAACGTTTTTCTTTAATCAGTGAAGACTAACCCTCTAAGTGTGAAGAAATTAATGAAGAAATTGATTCTCAGAACCCTACGAGAATTGTACGTGGTGTCTGAAATCAGCTTTCTTATACGCCACCAACCAAAGTTGAAAATCTTCAATTTGAGTTTTTCTTCATTTTTAAGTTCCGCAGTTTTTCAAATTCTTCAACGTTGCATTGTCTTCACTCTTTTCGTCATTGTTCTTCATTTGACCATATATATATATATATATATATATATATATATATATATATATGTGTGTGTGTGTGTGTGTGTGTGTGTGTGTGTGTGTGTTGATGTCCTCTACAGCATTCACTTATTGCTAATTCTTCAAGTTGATTTTTCTGCTAAGTGAATGTGATCGGACCCTTCCCCCTCTATGCTAAACTCAACTCAGTCTATTCACAAATTCTTCATGTGTGTCCTATTTGAAACTCGTTCAAATTCTTCACTGTGTCCTTGTCAGCTGAAGAAATTGTGAACGACACTTTAAAATATTCTTATCTGAATTTTCTGCTTTTGCCGCTCAAACTGTTACGCATTCCACGGTATAATTATCTATTCATCCATGATCTCACACAATCTCCACTTCTCAGTACGTGGGTGACACATGTCACGCGAATGAGAAGGGTCAGGGGCACGTTCGTCCAAATTCTTCGGGCGAACAGTTATTCATCTCCGCTATAAATACCCCCTCCCCTTCCTCATTTCACTTTTACTCCGCTCAAACTCACTCCATCGCTTGAGCTTCTCAAAACCTAGCGCCACCGCTACCTCCATTGCCGCCGGTGAGGAAGAGCTTCACTAAGTCGATCTCATCGCCATCGTACTCGCGCCAGCCGCGGAAATCTTCCCTCCGCCGCCGTCGTAGACGTCTTCCCCGCCAAGTTAGGGCGTGGAGGATCCGAGCCGACGAACTTCCAAATCTACACTTCTAGTTCGTCGTGTTCTTCATCAAGGGTAATTAAAAGTTACTTTTACTGCATTTATTCTACTGATGATTTTCATCAAATCTTCAAAAGGTGTTTATTCTTCAACCTCCACACTCTAAACACCTAGCACAAATCTTCAGTTCTTGATCTGTTTCTCTAAATGATGTTTCTCTTCATGATTCCTCAATTGTGTGAATGTCACGATCCGCACAACTCTGGAACCTAAGACAAAGAACACTTAGTGAAATTCTTCAAGACACATCGGGTCAAATTCCTCAAACTTCATCAAATTTTACAAAACCTTCTGAGAACGCATATGACCTCTCCAAATTCTTCGCACCTATACTCTATTCATAGATACACATGTCAGCTGCTGAATCACTAGGTTCTCATCAACTTAACTCATTTGCAGCATTCCTCGAAGAAAAGCTGCATACTTCTTCAGAGAACTCAATTGTGCAAATTTCTCAGCTGAAGAAAATGGCTGATGGTAAACGTCCTCAGAAAGGAGGAAAGAAGCTTGAAGTAAACACTACCTTTGAGATCCCTGCGGATATCTATGCAGGGTACTGCACGCCTGATGAGGCAAAACATGGCAAGGAAATGAAGATTGAGCGCAAAGTGCGCATTCATAGGATAGAAAGGAGATGGGCAAGAGAGTGGAGGGAGTACAGATATGTTACTCCCAAATACATGAAGAAATTCACTCTTAACCCTCCGTGCTCAAGACCTCCTCTGGCACCTGGCCAGCTAGCTGATTCAACAAGCCTTAAACATGGTGAGGATTATGCTGATGAATGGGCCAGGCGGCAAGCAAAATTGGCCAAGCAGACCAAAGAAGCAGTCAAGAAATTCAATGAGGATTCTGCTACTGCCGCTGCCGCTGCTGAGGCTTCTTCAAGTAAGAAGGCTATGCCTAAGAAGCCAACCAACAAACCACCTACCCCTACAATTCCCTCACGGCCAAGTTCTTATGAAATGCCCTCATGACCAATTTCCTCAGTGCCACCGATGCAAATTCCTCAAGCTGCCCCAGTTCCTAAAACTGCACCAATTCCTCAGGCTTCAAAACCCTCAGCTCCTCCAGCAAAGTCCTCAGCACCCGTGCATCTCGCCATGTGCCAAAGGACCACTGGCATATCTATTGCCTCAGGAGCTTCAGTGAGTTCTTCAGATCATCCTTCAACTACAGGTCCCACTCTGCTGAAGACCAAGGCCACTACTGGACGAGGCACTAGACCAAGTCCTCACAAGAAGCAGGTGGTCTTTCAAATTCCATCTGATGATGAGGCTGATGATGATGAACTTGCCGATATCATCAAGGACAGACAGCAGCGGGCCGCTAGAGCCAAAGAAAGTGATGTGCCCCTACTTTTGGATCCAAAGAAGATCCTTGATTCCATCGATCTCTGGCACCAGGATCCCAATGCTCCAATGCCAGATTTGGGCCTCACTCATGGACAAAGTCACGTTGTGACGGCGTTCATCGCTGAAGAAAAATGGAAGTATGACCAAGCCAGGTCAGTGAAGAAAGCACGGTACAAGAAGCAGCGCCACCTAAAGGACAATGTCCTTGGTCTTTCGCCTGAGTAGCTCCTTGCACTGCAAGCTGAAATCAAAAAGCTCAGCAAAGAATTTGAAGCCTACAAGGCTGATTGGAAGGGCGCCAAAGTTAGATTCGTCAAGATGACGAAGAAATTCACTTCAAGTGCTGCTACTCCTGTGCACATTTAAGTCACTCCGGCTGAAGCATCTGCTCAAGCCACTGAAGGAATTGCCAGCACCCCTGATGAACTTTAGGCTGCTGATGGAACTGCAAGCACCAGGGCTGCTAAAGTAATTCCAGCCTCTGAAGAAACTGCCAGGGCAACCACTAGTGTTGCACCTGAAGATATTGCCAGGCCAGCTGAAGACTCTGTCGTTGCGCCTGAAGAAACTGCTCGAGATAGGCCAACTGCATCAGTTGTGTTTGAAGAAATTGATCCCACTGCCACTGCTCCTCCCGCACCAACACCAAGTCCAATTCTTCCTTCTGCTCTGGAAGTGAAGAAAACCAAAGTTGCGGAGCGTGCTGCTTTGAAGAAGAGGAAGGCATCAGCTGCCTCAGAATCTTTGGCCCCCAAGAAGTCAAAGATATTGACAAGTTCACTAGAGAATCCCATTGATGATGTTCCTCTCGCAAGCATGCCATCTAAGGAGCTTGTTCCTCATGGCAAAGAATATCATATTCCTGATGAATCTGCAGAAGAAGATCCCTCTTCTGCTTCCACAGAGCAGATGGATGAAGAAATTGAAGTTGAAGCTTTCACTTCAACCCCTCCCGTATCATCGCCAACGCCTAAGTTTACTGCTGAAGAGGCCGGCGTTGAAGAAATGGAAGTGGATGAGGATGTGGACATTGACTGCACCACTCCCATGATGAATGATGATTTTTGGGAGAGTCAACACCCCAACTCTCCTCTGTTCACACCACTACAGCAAATTCCTCAGTCCCCAGCACCAACAGAAGTTCAGATGGGCTCTGAAGAAATACACACTGCCCCTTCCATTCATGAAGAAATTCCAACCACTAGCGTTGATGAAAACGCTGCTGAAGAAATGGAGGCCCAGGCTGCTACTGAAGCAGAAGCAGAAATTCCTTAGCCTGCGGCTCCTAACATTGACATTCCAGAAGTTATTCTTCAGATTACCGATACTCCTCAGCCACAGCCGAATAATCCATTCTCCAAGACTCCGAAGTTCAAGGTTGATGCCTTCTTCAATGATCATGTATTCTTCACTGACTACAATCCATATGATTCTGCTCGTCTGAGGAGGAAGCGATTCTGGACTGCTAGCCAAGCTAATTTCTATTCTTCAGTGTTGTTCAACAAAGAGAAAGTCTTCAACCATGAGCATATTCCTCACTTGGATATGGAATCACTGCCTTGCTTTAACCCACAAGTGTAGGGTATCGCAACAGCTTTCGAGGGTAGAGTATTCAACCCAAATTTATTGATTCGACACAAGGGGAGCCAAAGAATATTCTTAAATATTAGCAGTTGAGTTGTCAATTCAACCACACCTAGATAACTTAGTATCTGCAGCAAAGTATTTAGTAGTAAAGTAGTATGATAGTAATGGTAACAGTGACAAAAGTAAAGATAATAGTTTTATAGTAGTTGTAACAGTAGCAACAGAAAAGTAAATAAGTGAAGCACAATATGTGAAAAGTTCGTATGCATTGGATCAGTGATGGATAATTATGTCGGATGCGATTCCTCATGTAATAGCTATAACATAGGGTGACACAGAACTAGCTCCAATTCATCAATGTAATGTAGGCATGTATTCCGAATATAGTCATACGTGCTTATGAAAAAGAGCTTGCATGACATCTTTTGTCCTACACTCCTGTGGCAGCGGGGTCCAAGTGGAACCTAAGGGATATTAAGGCCTCTTTTTAATAGAGAACCGGAACAAAGCATTAGCACATAGTGAATACATTGAACTCCTCAAACTATGGTCATCACCGAGAAGTATCCCGATTATTGTCACTTCGGGGTTGTCGGATCATAACACATAATAGGTGACTATAGACTTGTAAGATAGGATGAAGAACACACATATATTCATGAAAACATAATAGGTTCAGATCTGAAATCATGGCACTCGGGCCCTAATGACAAGCATTAAGCATAGCAAAGTCATAGCAACATCAATCTCAGAACATAGTGGATACTAGGTATCAAACCCTAACAAAACTAACTTGATTACATGGTAAATCTCATCCAACCCATCACCGTCCAACAAGCCTACGATGGAATTACTCATGCACGACGGTGAGCATCATGAAATTGGTGATGGAGGATGGTTGATGATGACGACGACGATGAATCCCCCTCTCCGGAGCCCCGAACGGACTCCAGATCATCCCTCCCAAGACAGATTAGGGCTTGGCGGCAGCTCCATATCGTAAAACGCGATGAAACTTTTTCTCTGATTTTTTTCTCTATGAAACAGAATATATGGAGTTGGAGTTGAGGTCGGTGGAGCGTCAGGGGGCCCACGAGACAGGGGGGCACGCCCGGGGGGAGGGCGCGCCCCCCACCCTCGTGGACAGGGTGTGGGCCCCCTGGCCTTGATTTTTCCCCAGTATTTTTTATATTTTCCAAAACTTATCTCCGTGGATTTTCAGGTCATTCTGAGAACTTATGTTTTCTGCACAATAAACAACATCATGGCAGTTCTGCTGAAAACAGATTCAGTACAGGTTAGTTTCATTCAAATCATGCAAGTTAGAGTCCAAAACAAGGGCAAAAGTGTTTGGAAAAGTAGATACTTTGGAGGCGTATCAACTCCCCCAAGCTTAAACCTTTGCTTGTCCTCAAGCAATTCAGTTGATAAACTGAAAGTGATAAAGAAAAAATTCTACAAACTCTGTTTGCTCTTGTTGTTGTAAATATGTAAAGCCAGCATTCAGGTTTTAGCAAGTATTACGAACTAACCATACTCACAATAACACTTAGGTCTCACAATTACTCATATCAATGACATTATCAGCTAGCGAGCAATAATAATAAAACTCGGATGACAACACTTTCTCAAAACAATCATAATATAATATAACAAGATGGTATCTTGCTATCCTTTTCTGAGACCACAAAACATAAATGCAGAGCACCTTTAAAGATCAAGGACTGACTAAACATTGTAATTCATGGTAAAAGAGATCCAGTCAAGTCATACCCAATATAAACCAATAATGACAAATGCAAATGACAGTGTGCTCTCCAGCGGGTGCTTTCTAATAAGAAGGTGATGACTCAACATAAAAGTAAATAGATAGGCCCTTCGCAGAGGGAAGCAGGGATTTGTAGAGGTGCCAGAGATCGATTTTAAAATAGAGATGAATAACATTTTGGGCGGCATACTTTCACTGTCAATGCAACAACTATGAGATGGTGATATCTTCCATGCTACATGCATTATAGGCGGTTCCCAAACATAATGGTAAAAGTTTATACCCCCCCCCCCAGCACCAACAAGCATCAATCCATGGCTTGCTCGAAACAACGAGTGCCTCCAACTAACAACAACCCTGGGGGGAGTTTTGTTTAATTATATTGATTTGCTTTGATCTTTTTGGATCATGGGACTGGGCATCCCGGTTACCGGCCCTTTCTCGTGAATGAGGAGCGGAGTCAACTCCTCTTGAGAATAACCCACCTAGCATGGAAGATACAGACAACCCTAGTTGAAACATGAGCTGCTCGAGCATACAAAACAGAATTTCATTTGAAGGGTTGCAGTTTGGCACATACAAATTTGCTTGGAACGGCAGGTAGATACCGCATATAGGAAGGTATGGTGGACTCATATGGAACAACTTTGGGGTTTAAGGATTTTGGATGCACAAGCAGTATTCCCGCTTAGTACAGGTGAAGGCTAGCAAAAGACTGGGAAGCATCCAACTGAGAGAGCGACAACAGTCATGAACATGCATTAAAGTTAATTCACACCGAGTACAAGCATGAGTAGGATATAATCTACCATGAACATAAATATCATGAAGGCTATGTTGATTTACAACTACATGCGTGAACATGTGCCAAGTCGATTCACTCAATTCATTCAAAGGAGGATACCATCCCATCATACCACATCATAATCATTTTAATAGCATGTTGGCACGCAAGGTAAACCATTATAACTCATAGCTAATCAAGCATGGCACAAGCAACTATAATCTCTAAATATCATTGCAAATATGTTTACTTCATAATAAGCTGAATCAGGAACGATGAACTCATTTACAAAAACAAGACAGGCCAAGTTCATACCAGCTTTTCTCATCTCAATCAGTCCATCATATATCGTCATTATTGCCTTTCACTTGCACAACCGAACGATGTGTATAATAATAATAGTGCATGTGCATTGGACTAAGCTAGAATCTGCAAGCATTCAACTCAAGAGAGAAGACAAAGTAATATGGGCTCCAAATTAAATCAACAATCATGCATATGAGAGCCACTAAACATTTTCAATATGGTCTTCTACTCTTAACCCCCAAAGGAAAGAAAATAAAATAAAACTATTTACACGGGAAAGCTCCCAACAAGTAAAAAGAAGAATGAGAAATCTTTTTGGGTTTTCATTTTAATTACTACTACAAGCATGGATATTAAACTAACTATTTTTTTTGGTTTTTCTTAAGGTTTATCAAACACACAAGAAGAAAGCTAGAAAAAAAATAAACTAACATGGATAATACAATTAAAGAGTATGAGCACCGACGACTAGAATAGTGTGTGAACATGAATGTAAAGTCGGTGAGAAATACGTACTCCCCCAAGCTTAGGCTTTTGGCCTAAGTTGGTCTACTGCCAAGGACCGCGGCTACTCTGCCAGGTGTACTGAGAGGTGTAATCAAGATACCACTGGCTGGCCATCTCCTCCGGATCCGACTGGTAGGATGATGCACGATAAGGGTCCAGTGAAGGTTCTGGCTCAGGCTCAGACTCTGGAGTGCATGCTTGGCCTCGATGAGGTTACACCACTTCCAGCGTGACAAGATAATTAACTGCAGTCAAATCAAACAACAAAGGCAGGCAGAATAATAGTCTCATTGTGTTTCTTATTAAATCTCAGGTTATACAGAAGCATCTTATCTTCGTTGTCAACAATAAACTCGTGCGCTACCATGCTCCTGTAATCTAAAATGTAAGGAGGCAATATTGTCTCCTCTTTCTCATGGTGCCTAATAGGTATCTCAAAATATTTAGCAAGATGTGCAGCATAGATACCTCCAAAGATGGGGCCTTTCATACGATTCAGGCTTAACCGTTTAGCAATGACGGCACCCATACTAAAACTGTTATCACCAAACAAGGCATGGAGAAGAATAATAATATCAGGAACACTGAAGTTTCCACTATTTCCACGACCAATTAAGCATCTACTAGCAAATATGGCAAAGTAGCGTAAAACAGGAAAGTGTATGCTAGAGATTCTCGCATCGGAACCCTTCTTTGGATCCCCTACAGTGATGGTGTTAACAAAGCCATCCACATCTTTACAATGTTGTTCATCTAATTTACCCTCGAAGGGTATTTTACATACCATGCAAAAATTACGTAAAGACATTTCCTTGAACTCATCATATAAATGGAACAATACTGAAGGAGGTGATTTCTTAGGATAGTAATAAAAGTTTTGCACGAAAGTACTGGTGAGTAAGAGATACTGATCGAGCCGGTCGTGGAGGAAATCGGTGAGGCCTGCATTCTCGATCAAAGAATAAAAGTCTTCATAAATTCCAGCTTCTCTCAAGAAATTATCACAGCGCCATTCACACGGCCGTACTTCCGCTATGCGAGGAAGATTATACTTGGCCTTTTCCTTCTATTTAGCTTGTTTTTCCTGGGAGCCTTGGCTAGAAGAGCCCCTCAAAAATCTCCTCAAGATTTTCTGAAAATTTCTAAAATTTTAGTAACTTCAAAATAAAAGTGAATAAAACCAAACAAGATTGGTAGCAACTACTCCTACAAGTGCCTAGAGCCTATATCATGCATTAGAATTACATGGGACCTCATAAGTTTGACATGCAAGCTCACGAACAGGGTCACCAATGCAGCAAAAATTTGCAATGAATAAAGCACTAGAACAAAAACTAATTGGACCATTGGAGGAGTCACATACCAAGCAACAACATCCCAAAGCAGTTTTGTGAATGGAGCTTTGCGCAAGCAGATCGAAAATCGCAACAAAATGAGCTAGAACTCGTGCTTGAGCTGGATGGGGATTTTTTGGGAAGAAGATGGAGTGTGTGGGTGCAAGAATAAGTGGAGGGGGGCCACCGTGGGCCCACGAGACAGGGGGGCGCGCCCAGGGGGTGTGGGCGCGCCCTCCACCCTCGTGGGCTGGTGCTTGCCCCTCCTGTAGTGTTTTCAGTGCCTAAAAGCATCAAATATTCCATAAAAAATCATACTAAATTTGCAGGGCATTTGGAGCACTTTTATTTTTGGGATATTTTTTATTGCAGGGATAATTCAGAAAATAGACAAATAATACTATTTTTTTCTTTATTTATTTTAAATAACAAAAAGTAAAAAGAGGGTACAGAAGGTTGTGCCTTCTAGTTTCATCCATCTCATGATCATCAAAATGAATCCACTAACAAGGTTGATCAAGTCTTGTTATCAAACTCATTCCAAATAACACGGAACCAGAGAAATTTCGAATAACACTAGGTTACCTCAACGGGGATATGAACGTCCCCAACAGTAAGAATATCATTCTTTTTCTTGACAGTAGGAAGAGGAAATTCAAAACCTCCAATAATGATAGTTGGAACTTTTCCAATAGAATTGATGCTATGAACTTGAGATTGTTTCCTCGGAAAGTGTACTGTATGCTCATTACCATTAACATGAAAAGTGACATTGCCTTTGTTGCAATCAATAACAGCCCTTGCAGTATTCAAAAAGGGTCTACCAAGGATAATCAACATATTATCGTCCTCGGGAATATCAAGAATAACAAAGTCCGTTAAGATAGTGACATTTGCAACCACAACAGGCACATCCTCACAAATTCTAACAGATATAGCAGTTGATTTATCAGCCATTTGCAAAGATATTTCAGTAGGTGTCAACTTATTCAATTCAAGTCTACGATATAAAGAGAGAGGCATAACACTAACACCGGCTCCAAGATCACATAAAGCAGTTTTAACATAGTTTTTTTAATGGAGCATGGTATGGTTGGTACCCCTGGATCTTCAAGTTTCTTTGGTATTCCAACCTTAAAAGTATAATTAGCAAGCATGGTGGAAATTTTAGCTTCCGGTATCTTTCTTTTATTCGTAATGATATCCTTCATATACTTAGCATACAGATTTACTTTAAGCATATCAGTCAAGCGCATACGTAAGAAGATAGGTCTATTCATTTCATCAAAGCACTCAAAATCCTCATCATCCTTTGTCTTGGATGGTTTAGGAGGAAAGGGCCTGGGTTTCTGAACCCATGGTTCTCTTTCTCTACCGTGCTTCCTAGCAACAAAATCTCTCTTATCATAACGTTGATTCTTTGATTGTGGGTTATCAAGATCAATAGCAGGTTCAATCTCTACATCATTATTTTTGCTAGGTTGAGCATCAACATGAACATTATCATTAACATTATCACTAGGTTCATGTTCATCACCTGATTGTGTTTCAGCATCAGAAATAGAAATAACATTGGGGTTCTCAGGTGTGTCTACGACAGGTTCACTAGAAGCATGCAAAGTCCTATCGTTTTTCTTTTTCTTATTTTTAGGAGAACTAGGTGCTTCTAAATTATTTCTCTGAGAATCTTGCTCGATTCTCTTAGGGTGGCCTTCACGATACAAAGGTTCCTGAGTCATTCTACCAGTTCTAGTAGGCACTCTAACAGCAAAGTCATATTTATTATTTAATTCATCAAGCAAATCATTTTGAGCTTTAAGTACTTGCTCAGCATGAGTGGTAACCATAGAAGCATATTTGCTAATGAGTGGAAGTTCACCTTTAACTCTATCTATATAATCACTCAAGCGTCCTATCTCGAAAGCGTTATTCTTTAATTCTCCACCAACATAAGCATTAAAACTTTCTTGTCTAGCCATAAAGTCATCAAATTCATCTAAGCATGGGCTATGAAATTTAGTAGACGGAATTTCAGCTTTATCATATCTATAGAGAGAATTTACCTTTACTACGTGTGTCGGGTTATCAAGACAATGTGGTTCTTCGACAGGAGGTATATTAAGACCATGTATTTCTTCAATATGTGGTAAATTCTTAACATCTTCAGCTTTAATACCTTTTTCTTTCATTGATTTCTTTGCCGCTTGCATATCTTCAGGACTGAGAAATAGAACACCTCTCTTCTTAGGAGTGGGTTTAGGAATAGGCTCAGGAGTTGGCTCAATAGGCTCAGGAATTGCCTCAGGAATTGGCTCAGGGAGAGTCCAATTATTTTCATTAGTCAACATATTATTCAATAGTAATTCATCTTGGTCGACTGTTCTTTCCCTGAAAACACAACCAGCACAACTATCCAAGTAGTCCTTGGAAGTATCGGTTAGTCCATTATAAAAGATATCAAGTATTTCATTTTTCTTAAGAGGATGATCAGGCAAAGCATTATGTAATCGGAGAAGTCTCCCCCATGCTTGTGGGAGACTCTCTTCTTTGATTTGCACAACATTATAAATTTCCCGCAAGGCAGCTTGTTTCTTATGAGCAGGGAAATATTTCGCAGAGAAGTAATAAATCATATCCTGGGGACTACGCACACAACCAGGATCAAGAGAATTAAACCAAGTTTTAGCATCACCCTTTAATGAGAACGGAAATATCTTAAGGATATAATAATAGCGAGACTTCTCATCATTAGTAAACAGGGTGGCTATATCATTTAACTTGGTAAGCTGTGCTACAACAGTTTCAGATTCATAGCCATAAAAAGGATCAGATTCTACCAAAGTAATTTTTTCAGGATCAACAGAGAATTCATAATCATTATCAGTAACACAGATAGGTGAAGTAGCAAAAGCAAGGTCAGGTTTCATTCTAGCATTAAGAGATTGGTACTTCCATTTAGCTAACAACTTCTTAAGATCATATCTATCTTTGCAAGCAAAAATAGCTCTAGCAGCTTCCTCATTCATAACATAACCCTCAGAAACAACATGTAATTCATAATCAGGGGGGAACTTTCATCATCACTATCATCAATAATAGCATCTTCAATAATTTCATTCTCTCTAACCCTAGCAAGTTGTTCATCAAGAAATTCACCTAATGGCAAAGTAGTATCACGCACAGAAGTAGTTTCATCATAAGTATCATGCATAGCAGAAGTGGCATCATCAATAACATGCGACATACCAGAATTCATAGCAGTAGAAATTTTAGGTGTCGCGAGCTTACTAATAACAAAAGGAGAATCTAGTGCAGAGCTAGATGGCAGTTCCTTACCTCCCCTGGTAGTTGAGGGCAAAATCTTAGTTCTTTCGTCTTTCAAGTTCCTCATAGTGATCAACAGATATAAATCCCAAGTGCCTCAAAGAATAGAGCTATGTTCCCCAGCAACGGCGCCAGAAATTAGTCTTGATAACCCACAAGTGTAGGGGATCGCAACAGCTTTCGAGGGTAGAGTATTCAACCCAAATTTATTGATTCGACACAAGGGGAGCCAAAGAATATTCTTAAGTATTAGCAGTTGAGTTGTCAATTCAACCACACCTAGATAACTTAGTATCTACAGCAAAGTATTTAGTAGCAAAGTAGTATGATAGTAATGGTAACAGTGGCAAAAGTAAAGATAATAGTTTTATAGTAGTTGTAAAAGTAGCAACGGAAAAGTAAATAAGCGAAGCACAATATGTGAAAAGCTCGTAGGCATTGGATCAGTGATGGATAATTATGTCGGATGCGATTCCTCATGTAATAGCTATAATATAGGGTGACACAGAACTAGCTCCAATTCATCAATGTAATGTAGGAATGTATTCCGAATATAGTCATACGTGCTTATGGAAAAAAACTTGCATGACATCTTTTGTCCTACCCTCCCATGGCAGCGGGGTCCTAGTGTAAACTAAGGGATATTAAGGCCTCCTTTTAATAGAGAGCCGGAACAAAGCATTAGCACATATGAATACATGAACTCCTCAAACTATGGTCATCACCGAGAAGTATCCTGATTATTGTCACTTCGGGGTTGTCGGATCATAACACACAATAGGTGACTATAGACTTGCAAGATAGGATCAAGAACATACATATATTCATGAAAACATAATAGGTTCAGATCTGAAATCATGGCACTCGGGCCCTAGTGACAAGCATTAAGCATAGCAAAGTCATAGCAACATCAATCTCAGAACATAGTGGATACTAGGGATCAAACCCTAACAAAACTAACTTGATTACATGGTAAATCTCATCCGACCCATCACGGTCCAGCAAGCCTACGATGGAATTACTCACGCACGGCGGTGAGCATCATGAAATTGGTCATGGATGATGGTTGATGATGATGACGGCGACGAATCCCCCTCTCCGGAGCCCCGAACGGACTCCAGATCAGCCCTCCCAAGAGAGATTAGGGCTTGGAGGCAGCTCTGTATCGTAAAACGCGATGAAACTTTTTCTCTGAGTTTTTTCTCCGCGAGACGGAATATATGGAGTTGGAGTTGAGGTCGGTGGAGCGTCAGGGGGCCCACGAGATAGGGGGGCGCGCCCAGGGGGGAGGGCGCGCCCCCGCCCTCTTGGACAGGGTGTAGGCCCCCTGGCCTTGATACTTTCATGAGTATTTTTTATATTTTCCAAAACTTATCTCTGTGGATTTTCAGGTCATTCCGAGAACTTTTGTTTTCTGCGCAATAAACAACATCATGGCAGTTCTGCCGAAAACAGCGTCAGTACGGGTTAGTTTCATTCAAATCATGCAAGTTAGAGTACAAAACATGGGCAAAATTGTTTGGAAAAGTAGATACGTTGGAGACATATCACTTTATGCCAGTCCTTGCTGCCATTCATGATGCTTGCCTGCTCAATTTCTGCACTGACATATGTTCGTTAGGTCTACTCTGGGTGCAAGATTTGGCCGCTCGGCAATGGTGGCGCCTACAGGTGTCATTCCCCTTCTTGAAGGCACCGCCGTGGAGTTCTTCGACCCGCTTCATCCTCGTATCTCATTCTTCAGGCAAAATCCTAGACCCATCTAGGTCGGGCAATGACATTGTCCCAACGATGTTTCCCCCTTGGGGGCATTGCTTTGAAGATAGGTGATCCTACCTCACGCTTCCTTTGGGCTGGACGTCCATGACATCACGGTTGGCAGGTGCCTAACCAGAGATGCGAGTTGTTGGCGTTACGACATGTGGCGACCATGATTATGGTGTGCAGAGCTGGGTCGCGACTTGTCTTTCCGATGTCGACGGTCCGGTTCGCCAATGAGTGTGCCTACACTTGTTTCTCACTGTGACAGAGAAGTCAGAGCTTCGTGTGGTGGGGCCCGTGCGGCAACGATGACGCCATGAGGGTGGTTTGAGTGGATGGTGCTCTCCGGAGGTTGCGCTGGGTTAGGTTGGTGCGAGGCGTGCAACTTTATCCTGTGAAGCGCATCAGCAAAATCGGAGCTACCGGTCCGATGACAATGCATGCAACCTTGATGGTCTCCTCTTCTCGGTGGTATGTGTGGTGTTGTTGGTGCCAGGTTGGCAGGTGCCCTTTCTTGAGGGCATGTTGTAACGGTTTTCATCCGGCTTCCCATAAATTAACCAGGCAACTCTATTCTGCCTTTTTTAATGAATTGGGCCCTAAGGGACCGGCGTTTCGGAAAAACCATTTGGTCATGCATTGTATGTTCATGGTCTACTTAGAAATCAATAATTTACAATTCTACTTGTCGAACAAAAACTATAACATGAGTTAAAGGCCAACATTAAAACATCTTGCATCAGATTCTCGAGCAGTCAGTTCACAATATATAGGAACACTAAGGTATTTAGGATAAGCAAGTAAGATATTTAGGGCTGAATGTATTTCGAAAATTCTGCTATGAATATGGAAACATTGGGTTTTTGTTGAAGAAAGCATAGAATGAATTATATAATATATTATGGCCACATGAACATAGAGAAGCTCAGGAGCAATTTTTTATGTAGCAGCCTTCAAAAAATATACTCCCTTTGTGTAAGCATCTAGTGCCACCCCTAGTTGGTTTTGGAGAATTGACGACAAAGGTGGTTGAGGGACTAATGCGTTTGTGAGAATTGCAGGATAACGCAGGTAGTGTCCCTCATTGATTCGGTTTACCTACCGGAGATGACCCCTAAAAATGTATGAAGACATTGAAGGCAATGGTGGTGTGTGAAGATATTCACACTGAAGTCTATGACATGAGAAGACATTGAGTGAAGACTATGGAGCGCGAAGACTGAGTTGTTTCGTTGTTTCCTTTTCTTCTTTGTTGAGTCATAGGAACCACCGTACTGTTAAGTGGGGTCCAAGTGAACTAAGTCAGAGTGACTGAAGTGATGCTCAACCCAAATCCTATGTCTTCGAGCAAAGACAATGAGAGCAAATCTTATCCAGAGCTGGATGAGTCAGATTTGCTTGTAGCCCAAGTAAAGTTGCCGTGTGTGTTTGAAATCTGACCGTTGGAACACATGTCAGTTCCTTAGTGACCCAGGGTCATTTCGGACATATCAGGTCGGGTTGCCTTGTGGCTATAAATAGCCCACCCCCTACACCATAAATTGGTGGCTGCTCAGAGTTAGTTTACGGCTTTTGTCGTTTTGAGAGCAACCCACCTCGAAGCCTTTGAGAGAGAAATCCTTGCGAGGACAAAGCCCAAACACCCAGAGCCAAAGAGTGTTAGGCATCACTAAAGTCTTTCTGTCTGTGTGACCTGAAGACTTATTATACTTTAGGACTATGTATCCTCCAGCCGGTTAGGCGTCGCGTTCTGAGCATCCAAGAGTCATTGTGGATTGCCGGGTGAACGAAGTCTGTGA
This sequence comes from Triticum dicoccoides, assembly GCF_002162155.2. Classification (NCBI taxonomy): domain Eukaryota; kingdom Viridiplantae; phylum Streptophyta; class Magnoliopsida; order Poales; family Poaceae; genus Triticum; species Triticum dicoccoides. The sequence continues at coordinate 37,511,203 of NC_041385.1, read as the reverse complement.
AGGTTCGGAAGTCTACCTTGAAGACTTACCAGAGTGATTGGGCGAGGACTGTGTGTCCTTAGCTCAAGGGGAATAAGGTGAAGACACGGTCTTCTGAGTTGAATCTCAGCCTCCCTAACCAGACATACAGTTGTCACAGCAACTGGAACTGGTCCAACAAATCCTGTGTCTTCAACAAGTGACTGGTTCTATCTCTTCCCTCCTTTACTTTAAGTTTGTCTTCGTGAAGTCATTGCTTATCTGTCTTATCTGGTTGACTTCATTGCTTGACTACTATTGTTGATTGGCTTCATACTATCTTCCATCCTGATCCTACTACCTAGCTGCTATTAGTCTTCGTACGTTAACACTATTGCATACTTGACTATAGCTTGCTTGTTGTAGTTTATCTTCCGCTGCATATCAATTAGGTCATTTCTATTGTTTGTCTTCGAAACTTCCACGTTTTGAAGACTTTGATAAAAATCGCCTATTCACCCCCCCTCTAGTCGATAACTAGCACTTTCAATTGGTATCAGAGCAAGGTACTCCCTTGTTCTGTGTGATTCGGTTTAACCACCTGGAGTTTAGCTATGTCGACTGCAGGGATAATCAAAGTCTCCGCTGCTTGCCCCGTGTTCGATGGAACAGAATATCCCTACTAGAAGAATAAGATGCGCAGGCATCTTGAAGCCATTGATGTCAACCTCTGGTATGTCGTCAAGAACGGCGTTCCAAAAACTGGTGAAGGTGTCACCCCTACTGATGTCAAGAAGTTCATTCAACTGGACTCGACTGCAAAGAACATCATATGTGGTCATCTGACCAAAGGACAGTATGGCCGTGTGAGTGCTCTGGAAACTTCAAAGCTAGTCTGGGACTGGTTGTCCAAGGTCAACGAAGGCGTCTCTACACAGAGAGATCAAAGGATCAGTGTTCTTCGCAACCTATTCAACCGCTTCAAGAGGAACGACAATGAAAATGTCCAGCTCACGTTTGATCGCCTCACCGACATCACAAATGAGCTACAGGCTCTCGGTGCCACTGAGATCACCAAGCATGCAATCGTCAAGACGCTGCTGAGATCTCTTGATAGCTCTTTTGACACCCTTGCCCTCATGATACAAGAACGTCCTGACTTCAAGACTCTCGATCCGTCTGATATACTTGACAGGCTCAACACACATGAGTTCCAGCTTTCTGAGAAAAGAGATATCTATGGCCCCAACTATGGCCGAACTCGTGCTTTGAAGGCAAAAGTTGTTTCCTCATCTGAAGAAGAAGAATCTGACTGCGGTTTTGATGATCCTGAAGACATTGGAAGGGAACTTGCTATGCTTGTGAATAAGTTCCAGAAATTCACCAAGAAGAAGGGCTTCAGAAAGTCTTCATGATCCAGTTCAAGAAGTGATGAAGCTTCCACTCAAGACAACAAGAAGAGAACATGTCACAAGTGTAAGAAGCCTGGGCACTACATCTCTGAGTGTCCTCAGTGGGACAACGAGAAGAAGAAGAAGAAGAGCAAGGAATATGACTCTGATGACAAGAAGAAGAAGAAATTATCAAAGTCTTCTTCCAAGTCCACATCAAAGTCTTCATCTCATAAGAAAAGCTCATCTGGCAAGGCGCGTGCTTTTGTTGGCAAGGAAATGGATTCAGAGGAGGAGTCTGCTTCTGAGGAGGCAGAGGTGGAATCTGAAGCTGAGTCCGACTCTGGTGTTGCAAGTCTGGCTCTAGCCACAGCCTACGTTGCCAAGTCCATCTTCAACACTGAAGACAATGACTCCCACATCAACACTGATGATGACAAGGACGATCCTGCTCCCACATACTGCTTCATGGCACGTGGTGCCAAGGTAAAATCACGCGATGCTTACTTTCAAACATCAAGTGAAGATGACTCTGATTGTGAATCTAAACCCAGATACAAAACACTTGCTAAAATTGCTACTGAACAACAAAGGGCTATGGAACATACTCAAAAACTGTTAGACAAAAGCGATGACCTGTTGGACGCGGAAATGACACGTTCACAGTCCTTAGTTGAAGACATAAAAAATCTTCATGCTAAGTATCAAGAACTTGAAAGTCTTCATGAGACGCTCTCAACCACTTATGAAAAGCTCTCCTATGATTATCTTCAAAGGAAGCAAGAGCTTGAGAAATTGAAAGCGACTCATGAAGATCTTCAAAAAGAGAATGAGTCATTTCGCGCTCAACAGATCAGTTCTGCTCAGGATGGATTTGAACCACCATGTTTAAAATGCATTGAGCATGATAACGCTGCCTCTGTTGCTGAATTTTCCACTGCTGCTACTGTTGCTCTGTCTTCAACTACTGATGTGGTAACTAACCCCTCTGCTGAGGATACCACAACTATTGCTGATGAAAATGCTAGGTTGAAGACATTGCTTGAAACAGGGATGTATAAAAGTCTGAAAGGGCATCAGACACTTTGTGATGTCCTCAAAAAGCAGATTCTGAACCGAAACCCTAGAAAAGAGGGTGTTGGGTTCGAGAGGAAAATGAATGCTGATGGTTCCTACTGGAAGCCTGAGCAGTATCCCAAAACCACATGGGTTGCTGCAAAGGAACCTTGGATCATCCACTTTATCTGGCTTTACCTGTGCTAATCCTATTATCATTGATGAATCCTTTGATGCAAACTATAAACTGTTCAAAAATCAGAATGGTGAAGTGTTTGCCAGGTATATTGGTACTAACTGCAGGAATGGACCGCCAATGAAGAAGATCTGGGTTCCCAAAAGCTGTCTTGAGAATCTTCCTATGAATGTTGTCATGACACCACCAGGGAAGAAGACAAACCCCAGACCAAAGGCGTCACATGGTCCAACGGCTTCATACGGAAACAGGACTCACCTGAGTCACCCTAACGCCAACATTTTGCAGGGAAATCGTACTCAAACTTATGAATATGAGTGCGTGTCTTCAAACCGCTATGTTCATAGTACTAAGAACTTTTCTGCTTATTCATATGAGTATCATTCATCTCCTGCAAGGCTATTTGCTAGGGCTCCAAAGCCGAAATTCTCAGATGCTGCACTTAGACTCATTGCTTCTAAGCCACCCCTAAAGATGTGGGTGGTGAAGAAGGACTAACTCTCTTTTGCAGAACATGGTCTCCATCTAGCAATCAAAGGCGTCCGATGTTATTGCTGGGGACCTAAAACACAAAGGAACACATGATAAAATGACTTACTATGTATTCCACTTATGAATCGCTTACCTGTCATACTATGTGCTAACTTTCATCAAAGTTGTGATAATCCAAGTGTGCGTCAAATGCTTATGCTTCAGAACATACCTTGTGAAGCCTATCCTCCTAACTGCACTGTAGGGTATGACACCTCGTGCTTCAGAATGGATTATGGACAGCGGATGCACTAACCATATGACTGGTGATCGAAGTCTTCTCATGGACTCAACCTTACGTCCATGCGACAAGAGGCAAATCACATTTGCTGACACTGGTAAAGGCAAGGTATTGGGTCTAGGTAGAGTTGCAATCTCAGAGGATCAACACATGGATAAAGTGATGCTTGTTGAATCCCTTGGATTCAACTTAATGTCTGTCTCAATGCTTTGTGACTTAAACATGATTGTGATATTCGGAAAATATCGTTGCCTTGTACTAATGGAATCTGACAAGTCTCTAGTCTTTGAAGGGTATAGGAAAGGTGATCTATACATGGTAGATTTCTCAGCAGGTCCACAGCTTGCCGTATGTCTTCTTGCAAAAGCTTCAGAATGCTGGCTCTGGCATCGAAGGCTGGGGCATGCTGGCATGAGGAACTTACACACTCTCGTCAAGAAGAAGCATGTCATAGGCATCGAAGGTGTCAAGTTCAAGAAAGATCATTTATGTGGTGCTTGCGAAGCTGGGAAGATGACTAGGGCCAAGCACCCCTCGAAGACAATCATGACGACATCTCAATCCTTTGAGCTGTTGCACATGGACTTATTTGGCCCTACTCACTACTCCACCCTCACAACAACGGCCTGTCTCTATGGCTTCGCCATTGTTGATGACTACTCAAGATATACATGGGTGCACATAATTCTCTACAAGACTGAAGTACAAGATGTCTTCAGACGATTCGCCAATCGAGCAATGAACAATTATGGCGTCAAGATCAACCATATCAGAAGTGATAATGGCACTGAATTCAAGAACACTGGGCTTGATCTTTATCTAGATATAATGGGAATCACTCATGAATTTTCTGCTCCATACACACCTCAGCAAAATGGCATTGTTGAGCGCAAGAACAGAACCCTCATTGAGATGGCTCGAACAATGCTCGACGAGTACAAGACACTAAAAAATTCTGGCCTGAAGCTATTGATACAGCTTGTCACATCATCAACCGTGTCTACATCCATAAGCTTCTGGGCAAAACCTCCTATGAGCTCCTTACTGGCAAGAAGCCAAATGGTAGCTACTTCAGAATCTTTGGTGCATGGTGCTGGATCAAGGATCCCCATCACAAGTCAAAATTTGAACCCAAAGCTCACGAAGGCTTCATGCTTGGCTATGGAAAGGATTCGCACTCTTACAGAGTCTTCAACCTCTTCCACTACAAAGTCTTTGAAACTGTGGACGTGCGATTTGATGAAACCAATGGTTCACAACGAGAACTCCTACCAAGCACACTAGATGAAGCTCCTTACAGTGAATCTATCAAGCTGATGGGAACTGGTGAAATCATGCCCTCTGAAGCACAGCCTGAAGAGGAACTTATCATTTCTGCACCAAACCAACCTGAAGACAATGCTCAGACCGAAGACAATCCTTACAATGATGACAATGATCAGCATGAGCAAGGTCTTCGTCCAGTTCATCCTCGTGTTGCAAATGAAGTACAAATTGAGAAGATAATTGATAGCATCAATGCACCTGGTCTGCTTACTCGATCAAGAGCAACACAGTTAGCAAATTTCTCTGGGCATTTTTCATTTGTATCAATATCTGGACCCAAGAAAGTTGCTGAAGCCTTTATGGAACCTGAATGGATTCAAGCCATGCAAGAAGAACTTCAACAGTTCAAGCTGAATAATGTTTGGGAACTTGTCAAGCGCCCTGACCCTCGCAAGCATAACATTATTGGCACAAAATAGATATATCAGAACAAACAAGATGAGCATGGTCAAGTCATCAGAAACAAAGCACGTCTAGTGGCACAAGGATATACTCAAGTTGAAGGAATTGACTTCGATGAAACATTTGCTCCTGTGGCTAGGCTTGAAGCTATTCGCATACTGCTAGCCTATGCTAATCACCACAACATCTTGCTATATCAAGTGGATGTGAAAAGTGCTTTCCTCAACGGCAAGATTGAAGAAGAAGTGTATGTTGCTCAACCACCTGGCTTTGAAGATCCAAAACATCCTGATATGGTGTACAAACTAAACAAAGCACTGTATGGCCTCAAACAAGCTCCTCGCGCTTGGTATGATAGAATTAAAGACTTCCTGAAGAGCAAAGGCTTCAAACCAGGATCCCTAGATCCCACACTCTTCACGAAGACATATGATGGTGAACTGTTTGTGTGCCAAATATATGTGGATGACATAATCTTCGGCTGCACCAACCAGAAGTATAGTGATGAGTTTGGATACATGATGCAAGAGCAATATCAGATGTCCATGATGGGTGAGCTAAAGTTCTTCCTTGGTCTTCAAATTAGTTAACAAAGAAATGGCATTTTCATATCTCAAGAAAAATATCTCAAAGACTGCCTGAAGAAGTTCGGCATGCAAGATTGCAAAGATTACACGACGCCAATGCCAGCCAAGCATCATCTTGGTCCCAATGACAATGGTAAAGAGTTCGATCAAAAGGTATACCGCTCCATGATTGGTTCTTTACTTTACCTATGTGCATCTAGGCCAGATATTATGCTTAGTGTTTGCATGTGTGCTCGATTCCAAGCGGCACCAAAGGAATCACATCACTTAGCTGTGAAGCGAATTCTTAGATATTTGGCTTACACCCCAACACTCGGATTATGGTATCCAAAGGGCTCAAGGTTTGATCTGGTTGGATTCTCGGATGCTGATTATGCTGGTGACAAGGTGGATCGCAAGTCAACATCAGGAACATGTCACTTTCTGGGATGATCACTTGTCTGTTGGTCTTCAAAGAAGCAAAACTATGTATCACTCTCAACTGCTGAATCTGAATACATTGCTACTGGATCTTGTTGTGCTCAGCTTCTGTGGATGAAGCAAACTCTCAAGGACTATGGCATCAATCTGAAGCAAGTCCCTCTCTTCTACGACAACGAAAGCGCCATCAAGATTGCCAATAATCCAGTTCAGCACTCGATGTCGGGGGTTGGATACGACATATGCCAAAGGATGGCTTATCATGGTGGGAGCGAGTAGAACGTCGCCGGTGCCTGGAAGCGGGATGAGGCAAAGACATGCATGCCGGCGGAACTTACCCAGCTTCAGGGCTCTCCTAGGAGATAACACCCCTACTGCTGCTCTGCGGGGTCTCCGCATGATCACTAAGGCAAAGTGACTACAATGGTGCTCCTGGAGCTGTTTCGGGAGGCAGGAGAGGGCAGGGCTAGCTCTCTCCTCCCTGTGCTATTTGGTCTATCTCTATCTAGGTCCGAACCCTTTGCATGGGTGCCCCGGGGGGTTTATATAGGCCTACCCCCCGGGGGTACAATAGTAATCCGGCTGGGCGCGGGTCCCAGCCGTCTATCTCTCAGGCCGCCGTCCTCCCCGCCGGCTTCTGGGGCCCGCCGACTGGCGGGTCCCGCGGACAGGCTTGATACTGTAGCGGCACTCCTAATGACGCAGGCTCGGTCATTGGGTCGTGGCAACAGTGCCGCCATCTATCGGGCGATCACTGTCGCCATTCCCCATCCTATCTGGTTAATGGATCGTGGGGCCCTGGGGAGGAGTCGGGCGACTCTAGGGAGGCCGACTCCCACAGGTCCGTCTTCGGGGCGCTCAGGCCGCCTTCGGCCCACCCACTGACAGGCGGCCCCGTCGCCTGCAGGTCGTACAGGCTGGCGTCGTGGGCACAGTGTGCTGTGCACTGTGGCTGAGGTCAGGGCAGGCATGGCAACAGTGTCGCGCCTCGCCGGAGATCTTCCAGCGATACGGCTCACTGTAGCCATGCCGGCCCTTCGTAAGCAGGGGGGACGGCCACGCCGTGACCGTACCCCGCATCATACTTCGAGATGAGGGAGGAGTCATGGGCCGACTCTCCATAGTCGGCCTCTCTGGAGGTCGCCAGCTCGGAGTCGGCTTATCTCGGAGTCGCCGTCTGGGACTCGGCTTGCCTTGGAGTCGCTCCTGGGACTCGGCTTGAGGGGCGCGGCCTGCACCGATGTCTTGAAAGATCCTGGGACTCGGGTTAGCCTACCCGTGGCCCATTACTCTGACACTCGAAGACAAAGCACATTGAAATTCGTCATCATTTTCTCAAAGATCATGTCATGAAGAAAGATATTGACATCATTCACGTCAACACTGAAGAGCAACTGGCAGATATCTTCACAAAGCCCTTGGATGAGAAAAGGTTTTGCAAGTTACGGTGTGAGCTAAATATCTTGGAATCCTCAAATGTCCTGTGATCAGGCACACATCCTAACACTTATGCATGTTGATGACTTAGAGGTGCAACACACGAAGTAAAGTATATCTTCAATCAATGAAGACTTACATTCTGAGTGTGAATACATTAACGTGGAATTTGACTTCGGAGCGCCACGATAATTGTGCGCCGTGTCTGGGTCTAATACTTCCTATACGGTGGGTAATGCCACCACCAAATTTCTTGGTTTGAAGTGTTTCACTCATGGCGTTATTGTTGAATATCTTCGCGCATTGATTTGTCTTCAACTTTCAACTTATCTTCATGATTTACTTCACTATGTTGAGTTGATTACTTTCTCATATATATATATATATATATATATATATATATATATATATATATATATATACTAGTATTCTATCCTCTACAGCCTTCACTTATAGCTATGTCTTCATTGTTGAATCTTTTGAACTAAGTGAATGTGATCGGACCCTAATCTCTCTATGCTTACTATCTCAAACTCTATCTGTCAAAATCATATGCATTCTATTGAAACTGTCGAATGTCTTCTCTGCATCCTTGTCAGCAGAAGACACAGAGACAAACATCAAGTCCTATTTAAATGATTCATCTTTATTGTCGATATCCGGAGAAGCCGGAACAACCATCCGACAAACTTGGCGGGCGTGGGAACGTGGGACAACTCTGAGTATGTTGCATGCTTGCCACGTGTCCCACGGATGTGAACAGTCAGGGGCACCTGCGTAATTGCGATGTGCCGCACACCTACTTATAAATATGTGTCCCCTGCGGTCAAGAAAACCTTCTTCCACCTCTCCACCTCGTCAAACCTAGCGCCACCGCTAGCTCTCGACGACGCCGGCGACGAAGCGCTTAGCTGCCGCGACTTCTCCGACACCGTCCTCACGCCGGCCGCGGGCATCGTCCTCTCCGCCGCCGCTGTAGGTGTCCTCCGTCGCCAAGTTAGGGCACAGTGGATTGAACTGCTTGGTCTCCTTTCATCCCATCTAGCAGTTCTTCGTGTGGTAAATATAACTCTATTTTTACTCGCTTTTTGATCCTCAATGATTCATCCAATTTACCAAAATTGGTTTCTGTCTATACAAAGTTAGATCTATTCTGTCTGCATCTCATACTGCCTAGTATATTCACTTAAGCTTCACATCTAGTTAGATTCCTCACTTGTACTTATTCACGGATTCGTACAAATCTGGAACCGACTCTCAACATATAAGTGAATGTCTTTGCAACATGAGGTCAATGTCTTCAAACTGATTTATCTTCAAAACCTTCTGAGAATGCATATGACCTCTTCCCCTTCCCTCGCATCTCTAATGCTGTCACAGGTACATGTCCGTGGGAGAATCCCTAGGTTCTCATAGTCTGCATTCGTTTGTAGAATTCTTACAGCAACACATTGATTCTCCTGAAGCTAGTTCCTGTCTGACCAGCAAGCGAAAGCCTTTGAAGCCTTTGAACATATTGAAACCGTTCAGTTTGAAGTTCATGGCTGCAGAGAGATCAGTAAGGAAGGGTGGCAGACAGCGTCGTGGGGGAACTTCAAAGGATCTGCCTGATGATCTTGCAGAAATCTACAAAACAAATCCTGAAGAAGATTACAATCAGTGCAAGACTCAAATCCAATGGATTCGACGCTATTGGGCTGAACAATGGTTCAAGTACAAGTTCGTGACCCAGGAGTACGCTGAGAAGAATGCTATCAAGAGTCCTTGGGGTGATATTCTCTATCGAGGCCTTCCCCCCAAGAACAAAGCTGAAGCCATTGCGCAAGAATTCTATCCTTGCATGGTCCGTGGACCACAGCCTGAAGAAGCCGACCCATCATCATTGCTCTGGTGTTGTGATGACAATCTCTTCAAGCGCAACTTCCAGTATGCTAAAGCTTCGGCGAAGGAAAACAAGAAGTCATGGGGATTAGACTTCAATCCTGGTCCATCTGCTCCCCGTGATGATGGCACACGTGAAGCTGAAGAAAATAGAATTGGCCCCTTTGCAAACCTTGATGGACTCATCTCCTACATCTTGGTACAAGGTGCCAAAGTGGATCATTCTGACAATGATGCTGATTCTGATGAAGCCCCAGCTCCTCCAAGGCCGCAGAAGCCAAAGAAAATTAAGGCTTCATCATCAGCTGCACCTCCAAAAGCTTCTCGTGTCAAGCCACTGGCCACTGCACCTCCTGAAGCCAGTGTGCAGTCTGAAGATCTTTCCCGCATCTCCAAGAAGATAGAGAAGAAAAAGAAAATTATCAAGAGTACTAATCAGGCTTTGACTCCTGCTGCTATTCTGCGTGAAGAGCACATTGATCTGTCCAGTGATGACGATCTTGCAGATGATGCTCTTGAGCAACTAATCAAGAGCAAGGAAGAAGCAGAGATATTCAACAACTTGCCTCTCTTTGACATGGCAATCATCCATAACTTCATTGATGAGTGGTTTGATACACCAAATCTCAGCTTTGATGATCTGCAACTTCCAATTGGCCTTAGTGTCGCCTTCAATGGCATCATTGCTTCTGAGCTAGCTATTGCTCAACGCATCGTCGAACTGAAGCACAAGATTGACTATGAAAAGGCTCAGTTCAAGAATCATGTGGCCACGCTCAACGTGCAAGATTTCAAGAACTTCAAGATCATGCTGCATGAGCTCAAAGAAGCCTTTCACAAGAAGCGTGAAGAAGCTCAAGGCTCCAGAGAGCGCATTGAAAGTGCTAGTTATCGACTAGAGGGGGGGTGAATAGGCGATTTTTATGGAAGTCTTCAAAACATGGAAGTTTCGAAGACAAACAATAGAAACAACCTAATTGATATGCAGCGGAAGATAAAATACAACAAGCAAGCCATAATCAAATATGCAATAGCATAAATGTTCGAAGATTAATAGCAGCTAGGTAGTAGGATCAGGATGGAAGATAGTATGAAGCCAATCAACAATAGCAGTCAAGCAATGAAGTCAATCAGATAAGACAATAAGCAATGACTTCACGAAGACAAACTCAAAGTAAAGGAGGGAAGAGATAGAACCAGTTGCTTGTTGAAGACACATGATTTGTTGGACCAGTTCCAGTTGCTGTGACAACTGTACGTCTGGTTAGGGAGGCTGGGATTCAACTCAGAAGACCGTGTCTTCACCTTATTCCCCTTGAGCTAAGGACACTTAGTCCCCGCCCAATCACTCTGGTAAGTCTTCAAGGTAGACTTCCAAACCTTCACAGACTTCGTTCACCCGGCAATCCACAATGACTCTTGGATGCTCAGAACGCGACGCCTAACCGGCTGGAGGATACACAGTCCTCAAGTGTAATAAATCTTCAGGTCACACAGACAGAAAGACTTCAGTGATGCCTAACACTCTTTGGCTCTGGGTGTTTAGGCTTTGTCCCCGCAAGGATTTCTCTCTCAAAGGCTTCGAGGTGGGTTGCTCTCAAAACGACAAAAGCCGTAAACTAACTTTGAGCAGCCACCAATTTATGGTGTAGGGGGTGGGCTATTTATAGCCATGAGGCAACCCGACCTGATATGTCCGAAATGACCCTGGGTCACTAAGGAACTGACACGTGTTCCAACGGTCAGATTTCAAACACACACGGCAACTTTACTTGGGCTACAAGCAAAGCTGACTCATCCAACTCTGGATAAGATTTGCTCTCATTGTCTTCGCTCGAAGACATAGGATTTGGGTTGAGCATCACTTCAGTCACTCTGACTTAGTTCACTTGGACCCCACTTAACAGTACGGTGGTTCCTATGACTCAACAAAGAATAAAAGGAAACAACAAAACCACACAGTCTTCGCGCTCCATAGTCTTCACTCAATGTCTTCTCATGTCAAAGACTTCAGTGTGAATATCTTCACACACAACCATTGTCTTCAATGTCTTCATACATTTTTAGGGGTCATCTCCGTAGGTAAACCGAATCAATGAGGGACACTACCTGCGTTATCCTGCAATTCTCACAAACGCATTAGTCCCTCAACCAACTTTGTCGTCAATACTCCAAAACCAACTAGGGGTGGCACTAGATGCACTTACAATCTCCCACTTTTTGGTGATTGATGACAAACTAGTTGAAGTTTTCAACGGGGATAAAGTATGTGAAATTGTAAAGGATAGGAATTTGTCTTCATAAGTAGCAAGGGCTCCCCCTGAAGATGTGCGTATAAATAATTTTGCTTTTGGAATGCAAATGCACATGGCAGGTTGTACTTGTGGAGATCCACTTCAACTTATGAAGATAATTCATCATGCACGAAATGATATGGCATATAGGATGACATGCATAATGAAAAATGGACGTCTGCAGGATGATCTAAGTGCGGAAGTTATCATCGCACATGGAAATGCAAATAAGTAGCAGACGACCATCAAGTTTAAGTGTTACAACTCAGAGAACCAAATGTTTCAAAATGCAAGAGTTGTAAGCACGAGGCAAAATATAACGCAACCGCCCATATGAACCCGCTTGAAGACTATCAACGCATATGCTTCTCCCCCTTTTGTCAGTAATGACCAAAAAGGTTTGAAGACATAGAGCATCTACTCGTCTTCTTGATGAGTAGGTGAAGCAGCAGGGTTGTTGTCGTTGGGTGGCGGTGCAGATGAACTTGGTGCAGTGTCGATGCGCGCAGTAGTAGTAGGAGGTGGTGAAGTAGCATCATCTTCATCATTGATCACTCTGGCATTTACCGTTGCCGTGGAGGAAGAATATTCAGAGTCTTCAAGAGATGGAGTTCTTCGTAAGACAGCATTCCATGGAGGAGTGGAGTCAAACTGAAATCTTTCATTGAAGCCATCGTCTTGAAGATCTGCTTCAGCACTAAGCATGGTCAAACTCTTCCATGATCACCGGCAAGTTTCGTGAGCAACAAAGGCATTCTTGGTGGCAAGGTTGCTAATGCGATTGACATCCACCAAGAGGCTTTGCATCTGTCTCTTGAGCCAAAAGTGATGTTTATCTTGTTTCTGATGAAGGGCCACAAGAAGTTCTCGATCATTGAGAACGCGAGAATGCTTCCAAGGCCTTTGGGCAATGGTGCTTTCAGTGGCTTCAGTAGGTGCTCGATGAGGCAGACGAGTATTTACAGCCAATGGATAGATTCGTGTAGCTGCTTGAACACCTTCAATGGGTTGAGTGAAGCTTTGGTGCTCGTCATTCTGAAGACAAAGAGGCTTCTTGGCAGGGTCAGGATAGATAGCTTCAACTGACATATCAACCTCAGGTAGAAAAATCACATGATTGCGAGCAGAAGGTTGATAGTTGACTGTAGAGTGTCGCTTTATGAGGCGCATGACCCATGGAGCATAAAACTTCAGACCAAAGAGATCAGAGCCGGAGGCAGCAAGTTGTCTGATGAAGAAATCTTGTGCATTGAAGCTGATGCCAGTGAAAATGTAGAAGACCAAAGTCTTCATAGCTCCTTCAAGCTTTGCCGCTGATGAATGTCCTTTGATAGGCCATAGAGTCCACCTGATGATGTGATATATGGTGCGTGGCAGATACTCAAGGTCTTCAACAAAGAACTCTGTTGGATATTCAGCATCATGGGGCAAAGGCTTCATCATGCTCAGCATCTGACTCATATTGGGTTCATGCCTATGAAAGATGCTTTCCAGGGCATTGCGATGATGTTGACAGCCAGGTTCATAGAGTTCTCCGGGAGTGGACAGGCCTGTAAGCTCGATGATATCCATAGCTTTGGCTTCAAGATGAACGTTTCCGGTCATCCACTCGAGAACCCAAGTCTTTGTATCTCTGTTGTAGCCGCGAATGTGCAGTGTGGCATAGAATTGAAGCAATAGTTCTTCATTCCAGTGTTCTTTATCTGTGACAAAACTGAGCAGCCCAGCATCACGAAAGCAGTCAAGTGCTTCTTCTAAGCAGGGGAATCCAGTAATGGCTTCAGTGTCGAGACACATATGAGGGAAGATGCGCCCTTGATCATACAGAACACAGGAGTAATAGCTTCGCTGCTGATGACTCCAGAACCGATCTGATGCAATTCTTGGCTTCGTGTAGGGGTTTTTTGAGCTATCAAAGAATGTGTTGTGGCTCTTGAAGCCATTAGCATTGAAGGACCCGACAGCGGTGGCAGTACGAGGAAACCTTGGCAGTCTTGGCTTGGGCTTCTGGACTTGAGGCCTATGCTCAACATGATAGTCAAATTGAGGACCAGAGACATTAGGCGGAGGGACCAGAACGGGCCATCTGACTGTTGTTAGCTCTCCGTGGTTATATGCCTGCTCAATTGTATAGGGCCTTGGTGGCAGAACAGGAGCAGTGGCAGCAACTGAGGTTTCAGGCTGCACAACAGGTGCTTTAGGAGCAGTTGCCTCATTAGCTTCAGGTGCAGTGGCCTCATTAGCTTCAGGCACACTGGTTGTTGCAAGCTCCACATTAGCTTCAGCCATGACAATGTCATCGGCTTCACTTGCGTTGGTTGTGGCAGCTTCAGGATTTTCAACCTCCACTTGAGGAGCTGGAGAGTCAGACATTGACACGTTCACTTCATGTACTATTTCTTAAGGAATGGGGGAGTAGAGACACGTTCTTCTTGACGTTCTTCATCGGCTGATGCAGCCGGATTGTCTTCAGCAGCAGGTGCTTCAGACGCAGAGACATTCACAGCAGGAGTGGCTTCTGAAAACACTTGACGTGCAACAGGTTGATGATGCACTTCTCCTTCTGGAATGCTCGGAAGAGGAGCTTGAGGCCTTGGTCCTTTGTGAAGCCTTTGAAGTACTGGCGGCGCTTTTGGAGATGGAGTGGGCAGGCCCTCATCCTCTTCAGCTTGTACGGATGTTGTGACTTGTTGTTGTTGGGGAGTGTTGGGGGAGTCTTGTTCTTGCGGGCGATCAGCCCATGAATCATCCTATGCAATTGGCGTCAGAGGACGGCCAATGCTGATGAGTTCGCTGTTCGTACGAACAGGCGATGATACCACATTGTATTCGATCTGAGGAAGAACTTCATCATCTTCAACATTGTCATGATGACCAATGTCTTCAGCAGCGGTGGGTTCAGCTGCTGGAATATCTTCAACTTCAGGAGCCTCTGTGGAAGCAGTCTCATGGACAGTCATGTGAAGTTCTTGGGATGCAGATGCAGGATGAATCACTGAGATGGGTTCAACAAAAAGGGGCTCTTTGGGAGCAGCTTGATTCTTCTTGGTCTTGTGCTTCTTCTTGGAGGGAGCGGCATCAGAGGCTTCAGTATTCTTCCTCTTTCTGGCTTCTGCCTCTGCAGCCCTCGTCTTCTTCTGTTCTGAAGCGGTTGTGGTGACCTTTGGCTTCGAGCCAGTCATGCTACTTGGGAAGATAATGCATGGAGCTTCTTGGCTTGAATGCGCAGGCTGATCAGCAGTAAACTTCTTCTTTTTCTTTGCTGCCATCCTGGGGTCAATGCCAGGACGGCCAAGTGACTTGCGCTTCTCAGCCTCATTGTAGGCAAGCACACACTTATCAGCCAAACTCTTCATGCGCTCACGAGAGCCTTGAGCTTCTTGGTGCTTCTTCAGAAAAGCTTCTTTAAGCTCATGCATCATGACCTTAAAGTTCCTGACGTCTTGAACACTCAGCTTGGCCATATGCTTCTTGAATTGAGCCTTCTCATAATCAATCTTGTTCTTGAGCTCAACGATTCGCTGAGCGAGAGCCAGCTCAGAAGCAATGGCGCCATTGAAAGAGACGCTGAGGCCAATTGGAAGCTGTAAGTCTTCAAAGCTGACGTTGGGGGTGTCGAACCACTCATCAATAAAATTGTGGATGATGGACACATCAAAGAGAGGCAAGTTGTTGAAGATTTCTGCTTCTTCCTTGCTCTTTATCAGCTACTCAAGAGCATCATCAGCAAGATCTTCATCACTTGACAGATCAATGGGTTCTTCACGCAGAATGGCGGCAGGAGTCAAGGCTTGATCAGTATGCCTGACAAGTTGCTTTTTCTTCTCCGTCTTCTTGGAGATACGGGATTGATCTTCAGACTGCACACTGGCCTTAGGAGGTGCAGTGGCCAATGGCTTCACACGAGAAGCTTTTGGAGGTGCGGCTGATGATGAAGCCTTAACCTTCTTTGGCTTCTTCGGCCTTGGAGTAGGAGCAGGGGCTTCATCAGAATCAGCATCATTGTTGGAATGATCCACTCTGGCACCATGAACCAAGACGTAGGAGATGAGACCATCAAGGTTTGCAAAGGGGCCAATTCTATTCTCTTCAGCTTCACGTGTCCCATCCTCACGGGGAGCAGAGGGACCAGGATTGAAGTCTAATCCCCATGACTTCTTGTTTTCCTTTGCTGAAGACATAGCAAACTGGAAGTTGCGCTTGAAGAGATTGTCGTCGCGACACCAGAGCAATGATTGGGTTCAGCTGATCTGGGAAACGCACTACCCAAACAAGGTGCCGCACACCGCCGAGCCAGTGGGCTCCTTCTGGTGGAAAGATGTAATGCAGCTCAGTGGAATCTTCCGTGGGATCACCAGGGTAGTCCCCGGAGATGGTAGTACCTCACTTTTCTGGAAGGATGTCTGGTTGGGAGACCCAGCCTCCACATTAATGGATACGCATCCGCGGGCATTCTCATATGCCCTAAATGAGGATGATTCTGTTGCCAAGATCCTCAAATCCACTGATCCTGCCTCGATCTTCAGTCTGCCTATTTCGATCCAGGCCAGGGAAGAGATCAGAGAGATACAGCAAAGGTCCGCACACGTCGGTCTGGACAGTGGATCGGTTGATACTTGGGTTTGTGACTTGGGACGATACTCGTCTAAGAAATACTATATCCACTGCTTCAGACAGGTTATGGCTGATGAGGCCTTTGGATGGCTATGGAAAGCCAAATGCCCGATCAAGTTCAAGATGTTTGGGTGGCTGCTTATGGTAGATCGGTTGAACACAAGGAATATGCTGAAGCGACAACACTATAATGTGGATGGGGGCGACTATACTTGCATGCTCTGCCAAAACCCACCCGAGGAAACCGTGGAACATCTCTTCTTTATGTGCCCTTTTGCCCAACAATGTTGGAGTAGGATTGGTCTGATGTGGCAAGGGGGCACCAACAGGCTTGCCATTTTGCATGGTGGTAGAGAAGACTGGCGTCGGCCGCTTTTCATGGACATCTTCTTGCTTGCTACTTGGAGCCTGTGGATGGAAAGGAACAACCAACATTTCAGGAGGATCCCGCATTCGTTTGGGACATGGTTAGCTAGATTTAAACATTTGCTAGGTTTGGTGACCCACAACTATCCGGAGAAGGTTCATCCTTTCCTCTCTGATTTCATTGTTAGTTTGGGCAGCTAGCTTTGTATCAATCATGGCCGGGGGGGGGCCTAAAACCCCTTTGTAACACAAATGTAACTATTCTGTTGTGAGTAATACAAAGTCAGTGGGAGCCTCTCCCACTGTCACCAATTCCTCAAAAAAAAAAGACACCAGAGCAATGATGATGGGTCGGTTTCTTCAGGCTGTGGCCCACGGACCATGCAAGGATAGAATTCTTGCGCAATGGCTTCAGCTTTGTTCTTGGGGGGAAGGCCTCGATAGAGAATATCACCCCAAGGGCTCTTGATAGCATTTTTCTCTGCGTACTCCTGGGTGACGAACTTGTACTTGTACCACTGTTCAGCCCAATAGCGTCGAATCCATTGGATTCGAGTCTTGCGCTGATTGTAATCTTCTTCAGGATCTGTTTTATACATTTCTGCCAGATCCTCAGGCAGATCCTTCGAAGTTCCCCCACGACGCTGTCTGCCAACCTTCCTGACTGATTTTTCTGTAGCCATGAACTTCAAGCTGAATGGCTTCAATACGTTCAGAGGCTTCAGAGATTTACGCTTGCTGGTCAAGCAGGAACTGGATTCAGGAGAATTGATATGATGTTGTAAGTATTCTTTTGATCGAACTCTTTACCATTGTTGTCGGGACCAAGATGATGTTTGGCTGGCATTGGCGTCATGTAAACTTTGCAATCTTGCATGCCGAACTTCTTCAGGCAATCTTTGAGATATTCTTCTTGAGATATGAAGATGTCATTTCTTTGTTGATGGATTTGAAGACCAAGGAAGAACTTCAGCTCACCCATCATGGACATCTGATATTGCTCTTGCATCATAAATCCAAACTCATCATTGTACTTCTGGTTGGTGCAGCTGAAGATTATGTCATCAACATATATTTGGCACACAAACAGTTCACCATCATATGTCTTCATGAAGAGTGAGGGATCGAGGGATCCAGGTTTGAAGCCTTTGCTCTTCAGGAAGTCTTTGATTGTATCATACCAGGCGCGAGGAGCTTGTTTGAGGCCATACAGTGCTTTGTTGAGTTTGTACACCATATCAGGATGTTTTGGATCTTCAAAGCCAGGTGGTTGTGCAACATATACTTCTTCAATCTTGCCATTGAGAAATGCACTCTTTACATCCATTTGATATAGCAAGTGTTGTGATGATTAGCATAGGCTAGCAGTATGCGAATAGCTTCAAGCCTAGCAACAGGAGCAAATGTTTCATCGAAGTCAATTCCTTCAACTTGAGTATATCCTTGAGCCACAAGACGTGCTTTGTTTCTGATGACTTGACCATGCTCATCTTGCTTGTTTTGATATATCCACTTTGTTCCAATAATGTTATGCTTGCGAGGGTCAGGTCGCTTGACAAGTTCCCAAACATTATTCAGCTTGAACTGTTGAAGTTCTTCTTGCATGGCTTGAATCCATTCAGGTTCCATAAAAGCTTCAGCAACTTTCTTGGGTTCTGATATTGACACAAATGAAAAGTGCCCATAGAAGTTTGCTAACTGTGTTGCTCTTGAGCGAGTAAGCGGACCAGGCGCATTGATGCTGTCAATTATCTTCTCAATTTGTACTTCATTTGCAACACGAGGATGAACTGGACGAAGACCTTGCTCATGCTGATCATTGTCATCATTGGAAGTATTGTCTTTGGTCTGAGCATTGTCTTCAGGTTGGTTTGGTGCAGAAATGATAAGTTCTTCTTCAGGCTGTGCTTCAGAGGGCATGATCTCACCAGTTCCCATCAACTTGATAGATTCACAGGAAGGAGCTTCATCAAGTGTACTTGGCAGAATTTCTCTTTGTGAACCATTGGTTTCATCAAATCGCACATCCACTGTTTCAACGATTTTGTAGTGGAAGAGGTTGAAGACTCTGTAAGAGTGCGAATCCTTTCCATAGCCAAGCATGAAGCCTTCGTGAGCTTTGGGTTCAAATTTTGACTTGTGATGGGAATCCTTGATCCAACATCTAGCACCAAAGACTCTGAAGTAGCTGACATTTGGCTTCTTGCGAGTGAGGAGCTCATAGGATGTTTTGCCCAGAAGCTTATGGATGTAGACACGGTTGATGATGTGACAAGCTGTATCAATGGCTTCAGGCCAGAACTTTCTTGGTGTCTTGTACTCGTCAAGCATTGTTCGAGCCATCTCAATAAGGGTTCTGTTTTTGCGCTCAACAATGCCATTTTGCTGTGGTGTGTATGGAGCAGAAAATTCATGAGTGATTCCCATTGTATCCAGATAAAGATCAAGGCCAGTGTTCTTGAATTCAGTGCCGTTATCACTTCTGATATGCTTGATCTTGACGCCATAGTTGTTCATTGCTCGATTGGCGAATCGTCTGAAGACATCTTGTACTTCAGTCTTGTAGAGAATTATGTGCACCCATGTGTATCTTGAGTAGTCATCAACAATGACAAAGCCATAGAGACACGCTGTTGTTGTGAGGGTGGAGTAGTGGGTAGGTCCAAATAAGTCCATGTGTAGTAGCTCGAAGGGTTGAGATGTTGTCATGATGGTCTTCAAAGGATGCTTGGCCCTTGTCATCTTTCCAGCTTCGCAGGCACCACACAGATGATCTTTCTTGAACTTGACACCTTCGATGCCTATGACATGCTTCTTCTTGACGAGAGTGTGCAAGTTCCTCATGCCTGCATGCCCCAGCCTTCGATGCCAGAGCCAGCATTCTGAAGCTTTAGCAAGAAGACATACGGCAAGTTTTGGACCTGCTGAGAAATCTACCATGTATAGATCACCTTTCCTATACCCTTCAAAGACTAGAGATTTGTCAAATTCCATTAGTACAAGGCAACGATATTTTCCAAATATCACAATCATGTTTAAGTCACAAAGCATTGAGACAGACATTAAGTTGAATCAGAGGGATTCAACAAGCATCACTTTATCCATGTGTTGATCCTTTGAGATTGCAACTCTACCTAGACCCAATACTTTGCCTTTACCAGTGTCAGCAAATGTGATTTGACTCTTGTTGGATGGATGTAAGGTTGAGTCCATGAGAAGAATTTGATCGCCAGTCATATGATTAGTGCATCCGCTGTCAATAATCCATTCTGAAGCTTTTAGTGTACCCTACAGTGCAGTTAGAGGGATAGGCTTCACAATGTATGTTGTGAAGCATAAGCATTTGATGCACACTTGGATTATCACAGCATAGATGAAAGTTAGCACACAGTATGACAGGTAAGCGATTCATATGTGGAATACATATTAAGTTATTTTATCATGCGTC
Organism: Triticum dicoccoides; assembly: GCF_002162155.2. Classification (NCBI taxonomy): domain Eukaryota; kingdom Viridiplantae; phylum Streptophyta; class Magnoliopsida; order Poales; family Poaceae; genus Triticum; species Triticum dicoccoides. The sequence continues at coordinate 37,491,055 of NC_041385.1, read as the reverse complement.
CCTTTGTGTTTTAGGTCCCCAGCAATTATATTGGACGCCATTGATTGCTGGCTGGAGACCACATTCTGCAAAAGAGAGTTAATTCTTCTTCACCACCCACATTTTCAGGTGTGGCTTAGAAGCAATGAGTCTAAGTGCAGCATCTGAGAATTTCGGCTTTGAAGCCCTAGCAAATAGCCTTGTAGGAGATGAATGATACTCATGTGAATAAGCAGAAAAGTTCTTAGTTCTATGAACATAGCGATTTGAAGACACACGCTCATATTCATGAGTCTGAGTATGATTTCCCTGCAAAACATTGGCGTTAGGGTGACTCAAGTGAGTCCTGTGTTCGTAAGTAGCCGTTAGACCATATGATGCCTTTGGTCTGGGGTTTGTCTTCTTCCCTGGTGGTGTCATGATGACATTCACTGGAAGATTCTCAAGGCAGCTTTTGGGAACCCAGATCTTCTTCATAGGAGGTCCATTCCTGTAGTTAGTACCAATATACCTGGCAAACACTTCACCATTGTGATTTTTGAACAGTTTATAGTTTGCATCAAAGGATTCATCAATGATAATAGGATTAGCACAGGTAAATCTAGATAAAGTAGATGGATCCACTGAAGGTTCCTTTGCAGCAACCCATGTGGTTTTGGGATACTGCTTAGGCTTCCAGTAGGAACCATCAGCATTTATTTTCCTCTCGAACCCAACACCCTCTTTCCTAGGGTTTCGGTTCAGAATCTGCTTTTTGAGGACATCACAAAGTGTCTGATGCCCTTTCAGACTTTTATACATCCCTGTTTCAAGCAATGTCTTCAACCTAGCATTTTCATCAGCAATAGTAGTGGTATCCTCAGAAGAGGGGTTAGTTACCACATAGGTAGTTGAAGACAGAGCAACAGTAGCAGCAGTGGAACATTCAGCAATAGAGATAGCGTTATCACGCTCAATGCATTTTAAGCATGGTGGTTCAAATTCATCCTGAGCGGGACTAATCTTTTGAGCGCGAAATGACTCATTCTCTTTTTGAAGATCTTCATGAGTCGCTTTCAATTTCTCAAGCTCTTGCTTCCTTTGAAGATAATCATAGGAGAGCTTTTCATAAGTGGTTGAGAGCGTCTCATGAAGACTTTCAAGTTCTTGATACTTAGCATGAAGATTTTTTATGTCTTCAACTAAGGACTGTGAACGTGTCATTTCCGCGTCCAACAGGTCATCGCTTTTGTCTAACAGTTTTTGAGTATGTTCCATAGCCCTTTGTTGTTCAGTAGCAATTTTAGCAAGTGTTTTGTAGCTGGGTTTTGATTCACAATCAGAGTCATCTTCACTTGATGTTTGAAAGTAAGCATCGCGCAATTTTACCTTGGCACCGCGTGCCATGAAGCAGTAGGTGGGAGCAAGATCGTCCTTGTCATCATCAGCGTTGGTGTGGGAGTCATTGTCTTCAGTGTTGAAGATGGACTTTGCGACGTAGGCTGTGGCCAGAGCCAGACTTGCAACGCCAGAGTCGGACTCAGCTTCAGATTCCACCTCTGCCTCCTCAGAAGCAGACTCCTCCTCTAAATCCATTTCCTTGCCAACAAAAGCACGAGCCTTGCCAGATGAGCTCTTCTTGTGAGATGAAGACCTTGATGAGGACTTGGAAGAAGACTTCGAAGATTTCTTCTTCTTCTTGTCATCGGAGTCATATTCCTTGCTCCTCTTCTTCTTCTTCTTCTCGTTGTCCCACTGAGGACACTCAGAGATGTAGTGCCCAGGCTTCTTACACTTATGACATGTTCTCTTCTTGTTGTCTTGAGTGGAAGCTTCATCATTTCTTGAACTGGATCGTGAAGACTTTCTGAAGCCCTTCTTCTTGGTGAATTTCTGGAACTTCTTCACAAGCATAGCAAGCTCCCTTCCAATGTCTTCAGGATCGTCAGAACCGCAGTCAGATTCTTCTTCTTCAGATGAGGAAACAACTTTTGCCTTCAAAGCACGAGTTCGGACATAGTTGGGGCCATAGATATCTCTTTTCTCAGAAAGCTGGAACTCATGTGTGTTGAGCCTCTCAAGTATATCAGACGGATCGAGTGTCTTGAAGTCAGGACGTTCTTGTATCATGAGGGCAAGGGTGTCAAAGGAGGTGTCAAGTGATCTCAGTAGTGTCTTGACAATTTCATGCTTGGTGATCTCAGTGGCGCCGAGAGCCTGAAGCTCATTTGTGATGTCGGTGAGGCGATCAAACGTGAGCTGGACATTTTCATTGTCGTTTCTCTTGAAGCGATTGAAGAGGTTGCGAAGAACACTGATCCTCTGGTCTCTCTGTGTAGAGACGCCTTCATTGACCTTGGACAGCCAGTCCCAGACTAGCTTTGACGTTTCCAGAGCACTCACACGGCCATATTGTCCTTTGGTCAGATGACCACAGATGATGTTCTTTGCAGTCTAGTCCAGTTGAATGAACTTCTTGACATCAGTAGGGGTGACACCTTCACTAGTTTTGGGAATGCCATTCTTGAAGACATACCAGAGGTCGACATCAATGGCTTCAAGATGTATGCGCATCTTATTCTTCCAGTAGGGATATTCTGTTCCATCGAACACGGGGCAAGCAGCGGAGACTTTAATTATCCCTGCAGTCAACATAGCCAAACTCCAGGTGGTTAAACCGAATCACACAAAACAAGGGAGTACCTTGCTCTGATACCAATTGAAAGTGCTAGTTATCGACTAGAGGGCGGGTGAATAGGCGATTTTTATGAAAGTCTTCAAAACATGGAAGTTTCGAAGACAAACAATAGAAACAACCTAATTGATATGCAGCGGAAGATAAACTACAACAAGCAAGCCATAATCAAATATGCAATAGCATAAACGTTCGAAGATTAATAGCAGCTAGGTAGTAGGATCAGGATGGAAGATAGTATGAAGCCAATCAACAATAGTAGCCAAGCAATGAAGTCAATCAGATAAGACGATAAGCAATGACTTCACGAAGACAAACTCAAAGTAAAGGAGGGAAGAGATAGAACCAGTTGCTTGTTGAAGACACAGGATTTGTTGGACCAGTTCCAGTTGCTGTGACAACTGTACGTCTGGTTAGGGAGGCTGAGATTCAACTCAGAAGACCGTGTCTTCACCTTATTCCCCTTGAGCTAAGGACACTTATTCCCCGCCCAATCACTCTTGTAAGTCTTCAAGGTAGACTTCCAAACCTTCACAGACTTCGTTCATCCGGCAATCCACAATGACTCTTGGATGCTCAGAACGCGACGCCTAACCGGTTGGAGGATACACAGTCCTCAAGTGTAATAAGTCTTCAGGTCACATAGACAGAAAGACTTCAGTGATGCCTAACACTCTTTGGCTCTGGGTGTTTGGGCTTTGTCCTCGCAAGGATTTCTCTCTCTCAAATGCTTCGAGGTGGGTTGCTCTTGTCAGAGTAATGGGCCACGGGTAGGCTAACCCGAGTCTCAGGACCTTTCAAGACATCGGGGCAGGCCGCGCCCCTCAAGCCGAGTCCCAGGAGCGACTCCAAGACAAGTCGAGTCCCAGACGGCGACTCCGAGATAAGCCGACTCCAAGCTAGGCGACCTCCAAAGAGGCCGACTATGGAGAGTCGGCCCATGACTCCTCCCTCATCTCGAAGTACAATGCGGGGTACGGTCACGGCATGGCCATTCCCCCCCTGCTTACAAAGGGCCGGCATGGCTACAGTGAGCCGTATCGCTGGAAGATCTCAGGCGAGGCGCGGCACTGTTGCCATGCCTGCCCTGACCTCAGCCACAGTGCATAGCACACTGTGCCCACGACGCCGGCCTGTACGACCCGAAGGCGATGGGGCCGCCTGTCAGTGGGTGGGCCGAAGGCGGCCTGAGCGCGTCGAAGATGGACCTGTGGGAGTCGGCCTCCCTGGAGTCGGCCGACTCCTTCCCAGGGCCCCATGAGCCATTAACCAGATAGGATGGGGAATGGCGACAGTGATCGCCTGATAGATGGCGACACTATTGCCACGACCCAATGACCGAGCCTGCGTCATCAGGAGTGCCGCAACAGTATCAAGCCTCTCCGCGGGACCCGCCAGTCGGCGGGCCCCAGAAGCCGGCAGGGAGGACGGCGGCCTGAGAGACAGACGTCTGGGACCCGCGCCCAGCCGGATTACTATTGTACCCCCGGGGGTAGGCCTATGTAAACCCCCCGGGGCACCCATGCAAAGGGTTCGGACCTAGATAGAGATAGACCAGATAGCACAGGGAGGAGAGAGCTAGCCTTGCCCTCTCCTGCCTCCCGAAACAGATCCAGGAGCACCATTGTAGTCACTTTGCCTTAGTGATCATGCAGAGACCCCGCAGAGCAGTAGTAGGGGTGTTATCTCCTAGGAGAGCCCTGAAGTTGTGTAAGTTCCGCCGGCGTGCATGTCTTCACCTCATCCCGCTTCCAGGCACCGGTGACGTTCTACTCGCTCCCACCATGATAAGCCATCCTTTGGCATATGTCGTATCCAACCCCCGACATTTGGCGCCCACCGTGGGGCTTGGTGCACCGTCGTCCGGAGATCTGCTCTGGACGGGAACCCTGTTCCTCCTCGGCGAGCACAGCCAGCCCGGCACGCCGGATGGCATCTGTGCCGACGCGCTGCACGGCGCTGAGATCCCCTATGCGGCCAGCTGCCTCGCCGATCTTATCGGCGAGGTTCGCCTCTCCGATGAGCCTGCGTCCGACGCAGGCACGAGTGGCCCCGAGAGCCTCCTCGCGGGCCTCCTCGACCTACTCCACGTCGCCGGCGAGCCTGCCGCGGACCTGGAGTCCATAGGATCCACCGACCCGATGCTGGTCGACTCCGACACAGCGTCGCTCAACGCGTTCCCCACCAACGTGGTGGTCTACGACGAGCCGCTCTCTTACGCGGGGAGCGGCGGAAGCACCGTCACTGAGGTCCTCGTCCTCGACCACGGCGAGCGCTCCGGCGAAGGAGCGCACGACCCGCTTGACGCGGCCCTGCGAGGCCTTGCAGCGCCGATTCCGGAAGACGCCGACGCCGAGACGCTGGAGGCGCTCCGCCTTCAGCTCGTCGAGGGCGCGAAGAAGCTGGCAAGCATGAGGCGCTTGTCAGAAGCTTACCAATGCGAGATGGATCGCGCCGTAGGCGGCTCGCCGGCTCCAAGCGGGCCTAGCCGCCTAGGCGCGGTCCGACAGCGCGGCGCGGCAATCGCCAACCTCTTCGGGGCTGATCGCCCTGTGTATGCCATGCCCGCCAAGAATATCCGTGCCGCCCAGGCGGCGGCAGACGAGCTCGACAACTTCAAAGGCGAAGAGCGCCGCATAATGACGGAGCGAGTTCAGCAGCTCCTCGACGCGGCTGCCACGCAGAATGGTGCCGGCTGCCGCACCGAGGCGCCGCAGCGCCAAAACGATGACCCACCGCCTCGCCGAGACCAAGGTGCGACGTCTCGGACGCCGACTAGCGGGGCCCGTGGGAAGAAGGACAAGGAGCCGGTTGTCAGCCACAGTCGGACTCACATCACCATCGAGCGCGACCAAGACGGCCGCCCCAAAGCAGTGGAACGGCGGGACGACTACCTGCCTCCCCCTCCTCGCAGAGAAAGGCGAGTCTCCCCGCCGCCCGTGGAACATCCGACTCTCGGCGACCGCCTTGGCCGCCGAGAGGGAGTCGGAGAGAACGACGCCCGCCGCCGGATCGACCGACTCCACCGATCCCTGGCGCTGGAAGAAGAAGACGAGTTGGGTGCCCCCTGCTTTGGACCCCGCATCCGAGATGAGCCCTTCCCCAAAGGGTTCACGCTCCCCCGAGACACGCCCAAATATACCGGCACCATGAAGCCGTAAGATTGGCTGATCGACTACTCCACAGCCGTCAACATAGCGAACGTCAACAAGCGTGTTGCTGTGAGATACGTCCCTCTCATGCTCCAGGGCTCGGCCCGGACGTGGTTGAACAGTCTGAAGCTCGCAGCATCAACAGCTGGGTCGACTTCACCGAGGCTTTCGTCTGCAACTTCACGAGCACGTACAAGCGACCTCCCAAGCCACGCCAACTCTCCTTGTGCGTGCAAGGCCCTGACGAGTCTACTCGCGACTACCTCACGCGCTGGGGCGAACTCCGGAACTCCTGCGAGGGCGTGCACGAGGTGCAGGCCATCAAGTACTTTACTGCCAGGTGCAGAGAAGGCACCCTCCTCAAGCACAAGCTCCTCTGCGACGAGCCGGAGACCCTCGATGAGCTGCTGATCACAGCGGACAAGTACGCCATGGCCGACTCCTCCATGAAGGCGGAGATTCGGGTCAGCACAACTGGCAAAGTTGCCCCTCAGGCTCCAAGAACTCTGGCTGGAGACACCAGTCGGCGGCAACAGCAGAATGACCAGAAGCGCAAAGCCCCGCAGCCGACTTCCAGCAGTCGGCAAGTGGAAACAGCAGAGGACCAGTAGTTGGAGGGACCACCTCCGGCGAAGCGACAGAAGGGCGGCAAGTCCAACTGGCTGCCGGCTTTCTCCTACGAGCAGACTCTAGATGGTCCCTGCAAGTTCCACAGCGGCGCGAAGCCGTCAAACCACACCACCAGGAAATGCCACTGGCTGACCAAAATCGCCAAGGGGGACGGCCTGCTCCCTCCCCCTCCTGCTGGGCCGCCTCCTCCACTGCCGCCCCAGCAGCCCGCCGTCAGGCCAGTCGGCGCGATACAAGACGAGTTCCCGGATGAGCACGGAGCCTATGTGGTGTTCACCAGCGTAGCGGATGACCGATGTAGCAGGCGCCAACAGCAGCAAGAAGTGAATGCGGTTGCATCAAGTACTCCAGAGTTCATGCATTGGTCCGAAAAGCCTATCAGTTGGAGCAGAGCTGATCACCCAGAGGTGATGCCGAGTCCAGGCTCCTATGCCTTGGTCTTAGGCGCCACACTCGCCACAGATAGGCAGGCCGCTCGCTTCTCGCGAGTACTGATAGACGGAGGCAGCAGTATCAACATCTTGTACAAGGATACAATGGAGAAATTAGGAATCAAGCGAAGACAACTTCAGAGCAGCCGGACTGTGTTCCACGGAATCGTCCCTGGCCTTTCCTGCTCACCAATCGGCAAGATCCTGATAGATGTCCTCTTCGGAGACAAGGATCATTTCCGCCGAGAGCCAATTTGGTTTGAGGTGGTGAACCTTGAAAGCCCATATCATGCATTGCTTGGCCGACCCGCCTTGGCCAAGTTCATGGCAGTCCCCCACTACGCCTACCTCAAGATGAAGATGCCGAGTTCCAAGGGAATCCTAATCGTGTCCGGCGACTATAGGAAATCGTCCGCTTGCGCGGCCGAAAGCAGTCGGCTGGCCGAGTCCTTGGTGATCGCGGCTGAGAAACGGCTTCTTGATCGGGTCGTGGCGATGGCCGGCAAGCAGCCCGAGTTATCGCCCGACCCCAAGGAGTCGGAAGTAGAAGGATCATTCAAGCCGGCCAAAGAAACAAAGAAGATACCGTTGGACCCGGAGCACCCGGAGAGGTACGTTGTCATGGGCACAGGCCTTGACAGCAAATAGGAAGGCGAGCTTGTCGATTTCCTCCGTGAGAATCGCGACATCTTTGCATGGTCCCCCAAGGACATGCCTGGTGTCCCGACGGAATTCGCCGAGCACAAATTACACGTCCGATCTGATATGAAGCCCGTCAGGCAGCCCTTGCGCCGCCTGTCAGAAGAAAAAAGAAGAGTTGTTGGAGAAGAAATAGCTCGGCTCCTGGCAGCCAGCTTCATCATGGAAGTGTTTTTTCCAGAGTGGCTGGCAAACCCAGTACTGGTGCTGAAGAAGAACAAGCAGTGGCGGATGTGCATTGATTACACGAGCCTCAACAAAGCTTGCCCCAAGGACCCATTTGCTCTGCCGAGAATCGATCAGGTGATAGACACCACAGCCGGATGCGAGCTGTTGAGTTTCCTAGACGCATATTCAGGATACCACCAGATCAAGCTGAACCCGGCTGACAGACTGAAGACCGCCTTCATCACGCCGTTTGGAGCCTTCTGCTACCTGACCATGACGTTCGGCTTAAGAAACACCGGTGCCACCTTTCAGCGTTGCATGCAGAAGTGCCTCCTGAAGCAACTCGGCAAAAATGCCCACGTCTATGTGGATGATGTAGTGGTGAAGACGGAGAAGTGTGGAACCTTGCTAGAGGACCTCAAGGAAACCTTTGAGAATCTGCGCCGATTCCAGATCAAGCCCAACCCAGAGAAGTGCGTTTTTGGAGTACCAGCCGGCCAGCTCCTCGGTTTCCTGGTCTCCGAACGCGGCATAGAGTGCAATCCTGTGAAGATCAAGGCCATCGAGAGGATGGAAGCACCCAGACGACTGTTAGATGTGCAGAAGTTCACCGGCTATTTGGCATCCATCAGCCCATTCATCAGTCGGCTGGGCGAGAAGGCTCTCCCCTTGTATCAGCTCATGAAGAAGACGACCTTCTTTGAGTGGACTCCCAAGGCGGACGAGGCTTTTCTCCAACTAAAAAAGATGTTGACTACTCCCCCTGTGCTGGCGGCTCCGACTCCCAAAGAGCCCATGCTCCTATACATTGCCGCCACCAGCCGAGTAGTCAGCACAGTCATTGTAGTCGAGCGCAAGGAGGAAGGCAAGGCGCTACCTGTCCAGAGACCGGTATATTACTTGAGTGAGGTACTGTCGGCCTCCAAGCAGAACTACCCCCATTACCAGAAGATGTGTTACGGCGTGCATTTTGCCGCCAAGAAATTGAAGCCTTACTTCCAAGAGCATCCAATCACTGTGGTCTGCACAGCTCCACTGGCCGAGATCATCGGAAGCCGAGATGCTTCTGGACGAGTGGCCAAATGGGCCATCGACCTGGCCCCCTACACCATCTACTATGAGTCCCGCACCGCCATCAAGTCGCAAGCACTGGCCGACTTCCTCGTCGACTGGGCCGAGACCCAGTATCTGCCGCCAGCGCAGACTCCACCCATTGGCGGATGCACTTCGACGGCTCCAAGATGCGCACCAGCTTGGGAGCCGGCGTCGTCCTCACTTCCCCCAAGGGCGACAAGCTCAGATATGCGCTGCAGATCCACTTCGCCGCCTCCAACAACGTGGCCGAGTACGAGGCGCTCATCCACGGGCTCCGGCTTGCCAAAGAACTCGGCATTCGCCGGATCCTGTGTTATAGCGACTCTGACTTGGTGGTCTAGCAATCATCCGGCGATTGGGACGCCAAGGACACAAATATGGCGAGCTACCATTTCCTCGTCCAGCAACTCAGCGGATACTTCGAGGGGTGCGAGTTCCTCCACGTGCCAAGGAACGACAACGACAAAGCAGATGCCTTGGCACGAATCGGCTCCACCCGCCAGGCAATACCATCTGGTGTCGCCCTCCGGCGCCTCCTCAAGCCTTCTATCAAGCCGTCACCAGAATCAGATTCAATCTTTGTGCCGGCTCCGCCTGAGGAAGACGGATCCGACTCCAAGAAACACACAGTCGAAGCCGGCCCGGGGACTTCAGAACCCGGCCCGGGGACAGCAGTGGCAAGATCGAAGACTCCAGAGCTCGGCCCGGGGACTGCTCCAGTCGGCCCCGGGACTTTGTCAAATCAGCAAGCGGCTGCGGACTCCAACCCACCGCCTCCCAGCTCGGCCGCCCTTGTCCAAGTCACACTAGTGGCAATTGAAGAAATAGCAGCACCTTCATGGGCCCAGCCCATCCTCAGGTTCTTAGTAAACAGAGAGCTGCCAACTGATGAAATCTTGGCTCGACAAGTGCAACGCCGAGCAGCAGCCTACACCATACTCAACAGAGAGCTGGTCAGGCGCAGCGTTACCGGTGTCTTCCAATGCTGCGTCGAGGCAGAACAAGGCCAAGGAATTCTCAGAGACATCCATGAAGGCGAGTGCGGTCACCACGCGGCCTCCAGGGCACTCGTTGCCAAAGCCTTCCAGCACGGTTTCTTCTGGCCAACCGCCCCGGAAGAGGCCAAAGAGTTAGTCCAAAAGTGCAAGGGGTGCCAGATTTTCCGTTCCAAGCCACATCAGCCAGCTTCCGCACTCAAGACTATCCCCATCGCCTGGCCCTTTGCAGTCTGGGGCCTGGACATGGTGGGACCATTCAAGACGGCACGAGGTGGCTTGACTCACCTACTTGTCGTAGTGGACAAGTTCACCAAGTGGGTGGAGGTGAAACCCATCAAGAAGTTGAATGGTCCGACTGCAGTGACCTTCATCGCTGACATCACAACTCAGTACGGCATCCCACACAGCATCATCACCGACAATGGCACGAATTTTGCCAAAGGCGCCTTGGCCCGTTATTGCGCGACACAGGGCATCCGACTGGACTTAGCGTCCATTGCCCATCCGTAGTCAAACGGCCAGGTGGAGCAAGCGAACGGCCTCATCTTATCCGGCATCAAGCCTCGACTCGTCGTACCACTGGGGCGATCTGCCGGTTGTTGGCTTGAGGAGCTGCTGGCCATCCTCTGGAGTCTGCGCACGACTCCAAACAAGTCAACCGGCTTCACACCCTTCTTCCTCGTCTATGGTGCCGAAGCCGTCATCCCAACGGACATAGAGTTCGACTCCCTTCGAGTCACCATGTACACCGAGGAAGAAGCAGAAGAAGCACGTCAAGACGGCGTCGATCTGCTGGAAGAGGGGCGGCTGTTGGCACTCAGCCGGTCCAGCATCTACGAGAAGAGTCTGCGTCGATACTACAACAGGAAGGTCAGGCCAAGATCTTTCCAAGAAGGCGACCTTGTGCTCCGGCTGATCCAGCGAACAGCCGGCCAGCACAAGCTGTCGGCACCTTGGGAAGGCCCCTTTATCATCAGCAAGGTGCTAGGGAACGACGCCTACTATCTGATCGACGCTCAGAAGCCCCGAGCGCGCAAGAGGGACGACTCCGGCAAAGAGATAGAGCGCCCGTGGAATGCAAATCTTCTTCGAAGATTTTACAGTTGATGCAGTATCTATCACACTACCCCTTTGTATTAAAGTACTAAGACTTTGGGCCCCCCGAGACGAGCTCGGGGACTGCCCTTTTTGTTATCTGTATGATAAGAATTATGCCTTCGAGTACATTACTTTCAATACAAGCCGCTTGGCACCGGGCCAGACTAGTCGGCCCGGGGACTTGCCGCCTTGCGCTATGAGGAGCTTCCCGCAGTCAGACAAGTAGTGCGCGGTGCCCAATCCGCCTCCTGGCAAAGCCGCAGCTCGCAGAGCGACTGTGAGGCGGGCAGGAGTGAGGAAGAACGGGCGCCCACACGAAAAATGGCTACGGACCTAAAGCACGAACATAGCATAAGATGGCTCCAGCATTTCTGAAGCAGAAAGCCGACTCATGAGTAGCCGGCTCGCCGTCCTCTATCAAGGACGGCCGACTCTTGGGTAGTCGGTCTGTCGCTTTCTATCCGACTTGCTAAAAAAACTCTAAAAGGCCAAGTACTTGCCTTCCCGAGGTAGCCAAGCACTTGACCCAGCGACAGTCCGTAGAGCGGCTGTCCGACTGGCAAGGCAGCGACTAAAGGAAGGCGGCAAAGGGAAAAGCCTAAAGAGCAGTAAGCAAGGAAAGACGGAAATCAGATAAATATTTACATAGGCCCTTGGCCGAATCTTCGAATAGAGGTTCAAGATACATCCCGCGGGTGGAATTGTTCGAATCTAACAAAGTTTTCAAAAGATTACTAAGACAGACAAGAAGAGGCGAAAAAGGCAGCCTAGGAGGCAGCATCTGGGATCGGAGGATCGGAGGAGATGGCGGTGTTAGGCGCCGGGGCAGTCGGCTGGGCGGTCCCGGTTTGATCGCCTCCGGCGGCAGTTGCCTTCTCTCGACGCGGCTCGTTGCTCGAGGCGCGGTCGAGCTGAGGTGGCCGCATGCTCCGTCTTCTGGCACCTCCGCCTTGCCTTAGTCCTCCGCCTCATCCTCCTCCTTGGTGCTGGAGTCGATCACCTCCGCCGAGTCCTCACCATACTCCGGGTTCATCCCGAACCACTCTAGCGGCACTTCCTCGCCGCCTTCAGCCCGCTCGGGGATGAACACTCTGGTGTCCGTGTACTCGGCGATGGCCGCCGCACGCTCGATAAGGGCGCCCTCCACGGCCTCCAGCTTGGCCTGGGCTTCTGACCGGAACACGGCCAGACGGTCCAGGTCCAGCCCTAGATACCACGCCTTGACGAACTCCAAGGCCCGGCGCGCTTCGGCCCGGGCCGGGGAACCCTTCCAAGCCTCAAGACGGCCGGCGGCGACTTCCAGCCAGTCGGCGGTCCGACTGGCGGTACGTAGAGCCAGCATGTCTGGCCACAGAGCGGCAACCGCCTGGGCGCCGGCACGCTGAAGCCGGCGCATCCGCCGGTGGGCCGGACGAAGACGGGCCTCGATACTCAGAAGCTGCTCATCGACGGTCAAGGGAGCATTGGCGGTAATCACCTCACCATTTGCCCTTCGCACCTCACGAGCAGCCTCGATGGCCAGAGGGACTGCCTGCGAGTGACCAGGGAAGAAATATGCCAAGACAAAAAAGAAGCAAGTCGAAAAATCAGAAGTCGGCCTGACACATAGTCGGAAGCCCGAAGAAACGAAAGAAACTTACCATCAACTATATCCTCGATCTCGTGGAAGCCGGAGGTCAGCATCGCCTCCCTGTCAGTCCAGGAGGAGCGCTCGCTCTCGAACTCGGCAAGGAGAGCGGCCTCCTTCTTCTTGGCCTCGTCCTGTGCCTTCTTGAGCAGCTCCTTCTGCTCGGCCAGCTGCGCCGCCAGCAGGTCGCGCTCTGCGGCAAGATTTCCACACTCAACCTCCTTGGCACGCCGGGCGGTATTGGCCTCGCCCAGCTGCTCCTGAAGAGCGGCGTTGGCTCCTGAAGAACGAAAGAAGAGACAAATAAGTCATCAGCAAAGAAGATCGCCGAGAAGATCCGGCCTGACTGCTCAGCAGTCAGCCCGAATCTCGTGGACTACAGCCCGCGGGTGCGCCAGCGCGCCCCCGCGAAGAAGAAGAACTTACTCCGGCTTTCCAACAAGTCGGCAGCCCGCTTGCTCAACTCCTCAACATTGCGGTTGAAGGCAGTGGGGCGGAGGTTGTGATACTCCTGCAATAAGTCATTGAAGACAAAGTTAGTATTTCGAACTCGCTAGAGGGAGTTCCGAACCGCCTGCTCAGCAGCCGGCCCGAAACTCGGGGACTACACCCAGTGGGTGCGCTGGCGCGCCCCCACAGAGAAAAACAAGAGTCAAAAAGAAGAAGAAAACGTACTCGGACGGCCGTCCGCGCTGCCAGATGCGCCCTGGTGCAAGTTTGAAGGGCGTCGCCTTCAGCGCGCAGCTTCGCCTGAACGTCCAGAAGCGCTTGATTCAGCTGCCTGGTGCCGCCTCCGCGCAACCACCCGGTGGGCGCGGCGCTTGTGGCCTCGGCGTCTAGGTCGCCGAGCTGGCAGCGCCAGTCTCCCGAGGTCGTGGCGCCGAGGTCGCCCTCTCAAGACGGCGGTGCACCGGCGAGGCGACTTGGAGAAGCAGCCGCGCTTCAGCCACGTCCGTGACCGGCGGCTCCGATGGACCCACCGGCTGTTTGCTGTGCGGTCTCCCAGACGGCGGTGGAGGCGGCGGTGGCGGCACGAGAGTGTCCGACATAGAAGCCTCGCCGCTCTCCTTCTCCACGACAGGGTTCTCGGTGCCGGCCTCCCCGGTCTGCCCCATGAACTCCAAAGGCGGCGGTGCAGACGACAATGGGGGGACGAGCATCGCCGATCGGCGACGCGCGGCCTCCTCGGCACGCCGTCTCGCCGCAAGGGCGGCTTCGGCATCCTCCAGCTTCTTCTGGGCAGAGGCGGCCGCCCTGTCGGCCTCCGCCTTCTCCAGACGTTCGGCCTCCTCCTCCTCACGCTTCTCCCGCGCATTTCGCTCCATCGCCACCCGGAGGTTGGCGGCGGGGTCGGCCCGCCGAGTATTGGCGGACGTCTCTGCCGACGCCATGATGGAGGGGACGGCGACTCTCTCAAGGGAAAGAGGGGCCCTGAAGAAGAATGGGAGGAGTATAAAAGAAGACTCAGACAAGATTCACCGAAGGAAAATAAAAAAGAGCGTAAAAACTTATGCAGAGACTAGCAGCGGCCTTCTCACTTCCCTACGGAAGCGGTTGGCCTTCGCGGCCGCCTCCTCTCGTTTGGTCACGGTGGCCGCCCCCTTGAACTTCTTCAATTTGCCGCCGGGCGGACTCGGCCCAGCGTGACGCCTCTTCGCGCCGCCTTGGCCAGTCAGGCCGGCGAAGGAGCCGGCGACCGACGAGCCGACCCTCGGCTGGTGGCGCGGGTCGACTTCCCCTTTGGCGTCGTCGTCAGGCCAGTCGGCGAAGGTGGTCGAGGGCCTGAAGTCACCTTTTGCTCCTTCTCCCCAGCCTTCGGCGTCGGCTTCCATCGCCTCCGCCCCCAAGTCGGGGTCGTCGACGTCGCTGTCTGCACGATCGGGAACATACTCGCGGGGCTGTCTCGTGGCGCCGGCTGCAGGCTGCATAAGGGGATTCTAGCTCAGAAGAAACCGACAAGAGTCAGAAGCCGGAGTCAGCCACAAAGAAGACAAAACAATAGGGGGACGCGACTTACCACTGGTGGGGGGTTGTCGCGCGAGTACGGCTCCTTGCCGAACCGCCAGTCCTCCCCGAACTCGCAGTTCACGATATGATTCACCATGTTTGCCACCTCCGCGCGGGGCATCTCCTTGGTGCTCATCTGACTTGGGTCTTGGAGGCCGCTCATCTGACAGATCAGGTGAGGCTGACCTTGGAGCGGGAGAACTCGGCGCGCCACAAAGGCGGCCAGCAAGTCGGCCCCTACGAGACCCTCCGACTGCGTCAAGACTCGGAGTCGCGCCACGGCAGCGGCTCCGGCGGGAGTCAGCGTCTTGACTCGGTGAGACCAGCTAGGGAGCCTCCCAGTTAGGGGGGCGGCATTGTAAGGCGGCAGGTTGACCCAGTCGCCGTCGGAGGCGAGGTTCTTCACGTAGAAGTATGAGCGCTGCCACACCTTCACCGACTTGATCAGCGTGATGGGAGGAAAGGGGTTGTTGGCTGTCGAGCACCGCACCGCGATGTAGGCGCCGCACTGAGCCAGCACACCGGCAACGTGCGTGCCGAGCTTAGAAGAGAAGAATTCTCCCCACAGCTCGATGGTGGGGAGAACGCCGAGGAAACCTTCGCACAGAGTGGCGAAGGCGGAGAGCAACACCACCGTATTCGGAGTGAGGTGGTGCGGTTGAAGGCTGTGGAACTCCAAGAACGAGCGGAAGAAGCCGCTCGCCGGCAGCCCCAGGCCGCGCATGAGGTGCGAGCGGAAGATGACCCACTCGCCCTCCTCCGGTGCCGGCCGGATCTCCCGCTCCGGCGCGGCGCGGGCGCGCACAAGGTCCGCGCTGGGGAGACGGCGTGTCCGGCGGAGGAACTCGATGTGTTCATCTTCTACCTCCGAGCCATCCCACACGCCGGAGCACACGTCGGGGGCCGCGGCGGAGGAAGAGCTCATCGCCGCGGTGTGGAGTGCTCTTGCTCAACGGCGGAGGCAGGAGGGAGAGAAGGCAAGATGAGGCAGGGGAGCGGGGAAGAAGGGCGCGCGTGCTGTGCCGCTCCGCTCCCCCCCCCCCTGCCGCCTACTTATAGCCCTGTGGGCTGAGAAGCCGAGGGGGCGGGCGTGGTATTAACTGCGCACGATGCCCCACGCTGCCCCACGATTTACCCCACGAAGTTACTGCGCGCAGTAACGACGTGAGAAAACCAACCGTCCACGGCCACAACGGATCCGTTCGTATGCCGAGGCACGGTAGTGGCGGGCCCCGCCTGACGGCCCGTCCCGTCGCGCGCGTGGGCAGGCAGACTGTCCTCTCCACGTGGCGCCACGCGATAGGACCGCCCTGATGGCTGCAAGGAAGCGTATCAGGCACGCCGCCTGGTTTCCCGCCGCGACTTTCGAGCTGCGGCTCTTCGCTAAAACATCTGACTCTCGACAGTCGGCCCAAGGGAAGACGGCAGCCGAGTTCCAGAGTCCGCTCCTGGAAGGTTGAAACTGTTGAAGCCCCACAATGCAGCATCCGCAGGGCTTCACCAGCTTCGGGGACTACTGTCGGAGTAATGGGCCACGGGTAGGCTAACCCGAGTCCCAGGACCTTTCAAGACATCGGGGTAGGCCGCGCCCCTCAAGCCGAGTCCAAGGAGCGACTCCAAGACAAGCCGAGTCCCAGACGGCGACTCCGAGATAAGCCGACTCCGAGCTAGGCGACCTCCAGAGAGGCCGACTATGGAGAGTCGGCCCATGACTCCTCCCTCATCTCGAAATATGATGCGGGGTACGGTCACGGCGTGGCCGTTCCCCCTGCTTACGAAGGGCCGGCATGGCTACAGTGAGCCGTATCGCTGGAAGATCTCCGGCGAGGCGCGGCACTGTTGCCATGCCTGCCCTGACCTCAGCCACAGTGCGCAACACACTGTGCCCACGACGCCGGCCTGTACGACCCGAAGGCGACGGGGCCGCCTGTCAGTGGGTGGGCCAAAGGTGGCCTGAGCACCCCGAAGACGGACCTGTGGGAGTCGGCCTCCCTGGAATCGGCCGACTCCTCCCCAGGGCCCCACGAGCCATTAACCAGATAGGATGGGGAATGGCGACAGTGACCGCCCAATAGATGGCGGCACTGTTGCCACGACCCAATGACCGAGCCTACATCATCAGGAGTGCCGCAACAGTATCAAGCCTGTCCGCGGGACCCGCCAGTCGGCGGGCCCCAGAAGCCGGCAGGGAGGACGGCGGCCTGAGAGACAGACGGCTGGGACCCGCGCCCAGCCGGATTACTATTGTACCCCCGGGGGGTAGGCCTATATAAACCCCCCGGGGCACCCATGCAAAGGGTTCGGACCTAGATAGAGATAGACCAGATAGCACAGGGAGGAGAGAGCTAGCCTTGCCCTCTCCTGCCTCCCGAAACAGCTCCAGGAGCACCATTGTAGTCACTTGGCCTTAGTGATCATGCGGAGACCCCGCAGAGCAGCAGTAGGGGTGTTATCTCCTAGGAGAGCCCTGAAGCTGGGTAAGTTCCGCCGGCGTGCATGTCTTCGCCTCATCCCGCTTCCAGGAACCGGTGACGTTCTACTCGCTCCCACCATGATAAGCCATCCTTTGGCATATCTCGTATCCAACCCCCGACAGCTCTCAAACGACAAAAGCCGTATACTAACTCTGAGCAACCACCAATTTATGGTGTAGGTGGTGGGCTATTTATAGCCACTAGGCAACCCGACCTGATTTGTCCGAAATGACCCTGGGTCACTAAGGAACTGACACGTGTTCCAACGGTCAGATTTCAAACACACGCGGCAACTTTACTTGGGCTACAAGCAAAGCTGACTCATCCAACTCTGGATAAGATTTGCTCTCATTGTCTTCGCTCGAAGACATAGGATTTGGGTTGAGCATCACTTCAGTCACTCTGACTTAGTTCACTTGGACCCCACTTAACAGTACGGTGGTTCCTATGACTCAACAAAGAAGAAAAGGAAACAACGAAACCACACAGTCTTCGTGCTCCATAGTCTTCATTCAATGTCTTCTCATGTCATAGACTTCAGTGTGAATATCTTCACACACCACCATTGTCTTCAATGTCTTCATACATTTTTAGGGGTCATCTCCGGTAGGTAAACCGAATCAATGAGGGACACTACCTGTGTTATCCTGCAATTCTCACAAACGCATTAGTCCCTCAACCAACTTTGTCGTCAATACTCCAAAACCAACTAGGGGTGGCACTAGATGCACTTACACACATGAAAAATCTGTCTGACAAGTGTGTGCTTGCCTACAATGAGGCTAAAAAGCGCAAGGCTCTTGGTCGTCCTGGCATCGACCCCAGGATGGCTGCAAAGAAGAAGAAATCGACTGTCCAATCTGCACCTTCAAGGCCAGATGAACCTCGCATTGTCTTCCTAAGCAGCATGACTGGCTCGAAGCCAAAAGTCACGTCAACCGCTTCAGAACAGAAGAAGACTAGGGCTGCAGAGGCTGAAGCCAGAAAATGGAAAACCTCAGAAGCCTCTGATGCTGCTCCCTCCAAGAAGATGCGCAAGACCAAGAAGAGTCGGGCTGCTCCCACAGAGCCCCTTGTTGTTGAACCCATCTCAGTGGTTCGTCCTGCATCTACAACCCAAGAACTTCACATGACTGTTCATGAGCATGCTTCCACAGAGGATCCTGAAGCTGAAGAGATTCCAGCAGTTGATCCCATCACTGCTGAAGACATTGGTCATCATGACAATGTTGAAGATGATGAAGTTCTTCCTCAAATTGAATATAATGTGGTATCATCGCCTGTTCGTACGAACAGCGAAATCATCAGCATTGGGCATCCTCTAACGCCAATTGCTCAGGATGCTTCATGGGCTGATCGCCCGCAAGAACAAGACTCCCCCAGCACTCCCCAACAACAACAAGCCACACCATCCGTGCAAGTTAAAGAGGATGAGGACCTGCCCACTCCATCTCCAAAGGCGTCGCCTGTACTACAAAGGCTTCACAAAGGACCAAGGCCTCAAGCCCCTCTTTCGAGCGTTCCAGAAGGAGAAGTGCACCATCAACCTGTTGCACGTCAAGTGTTTTCAGAAGCCACTCCTGCTGTGAATGTCTCTGAGTCTGAAGCACCAGCTGCTGAGGACAGTCTGGCTGCATCAGCCGATGACGAACTTCAAGAAGAACGTGTCCCTACACCCCCCCATTCCTGAAGAAGTTGTTCATGATGTGAACATGTCTGTGCCTGACCCTCCAGCTCAGCAAGTGGAGGTTGAAAACCTTGAGGCTGCCACCACCAACACCAATGAAGCCAATGACATAGTCATGGCTGAAGCAAATGTGGAGCTTGTCCCAAGCCCCATACCAGAAGCCAATGCTGAAAATGCTCCTGAAGCTTCTGATGTGCAGCCCGAAGCCACCGTTGCTGCCACTGCTCCTGTTCCGCCACCAAGGCCCTATACAATTGAGCAAGCATACAATCATGGTGAGCTAATCACCGTAAGATGGCCCGTTCTGGTCCCTCCGCCTACTGTCTCTGGTCCTCAATTTGACTATCACGTTGAGCATAGGCCTCAGGTCCAGAAGCCAAAGCCAAGACTGCCAAGGTTTCCTGGTACTGCCACATCTGTAGGGTCTTTCAATGCAAATGGCTTCAAGAGCCACAACACATTCTTTGACAGCTCAAAGAACCCCTACACAAGGCCAAGAATATCATCAGATCAGTTCTGGAGCCATCAGCAGCGAAGCTATTACTCCTGTGTTCTGTATGATCAAGGGCGCATTTTCCCTCATATGCGCCTCGACACTGAAGCCATTGCTAGACTGCCCTGCTTAGAAGAAGCACTTGACTTCTTTCGTGATGCTGGTCTGCTCAGCTTTGTCACAGACAAAGAACATTGGAATGAAGAGCTATTGCTTCAATTCTATGCTACACTCCACATTCGCGGTTATAACAGAGATACGAAGACATGGGTTCTCGAGTGGATGACAGGAAATGTTCATCATGAAGCCAAAGCTCTTGACATCATTGAGCTTACAGGCCTATCCACTCCCGGAGAGTGTCGGAGTTATTGGCGACGGGTATCCCGAAGATGGCAAGACGATATTTCAAGACATCGGGGCTAGCAAAGCCCCTCAGTCCAACTACCCGGCCGGTTGCTGGCTGCTGACTGCTCCACCAGGCCGACTGCTGGCTGCCGACTGCTCCACCAGGCCGACTGCTGGCTGCCGACTTCCCGCCCAGGCCGACTGCTGGCTGCCGACTTCCCGGCTGCCCAGGCCGACTGCTGGCTGCTGACTGCTCCACCAGGCCGGCTACTGGCTGCCGACTTCCCGGCCGCCCCTGCCGACTGCGCCTACCAGCCGGCTGCCGACTGCAGCCCGACCCGACACCGACAAGACATCAACAGGACAACCGTACCGCGACGCCATCATGTACAGTGACACTTGTCCCTGGGCACTATTTATGAAGTGACCCAGGCGACAAGTGTGACATCCCACCATGCCACTAGCTAGCTAGCTACCATACCTACACAGCTTACTTCCTAAGCTACCCCCACACTATATAAGGCGCACATCCATCCATCCAGGGGATGGACACCCATGGACTCAACACTCTCACGCATGAGCACTCATCTGCTCACGGCCATGAGCATGGCCGGCCACTAGCTAGCTCACATACACATATGAGACATATACCAAGCCAGATGCCTATGGCACTGATCTCAGATACAGCTCCAGGAGCACTTTGTACTGTCCGATGTACACCCCAGATAGATACACTCATACATGCAGCAGTAGGAGTATTATCTCTCTGGGGAGCTCCGAAGCTGGGTAAACTAGCACGTGCTACTCGCATACCCGTCCTCAGATATTCCGGCAGCAGTCTTGCCCTCACATGAAGCCACCTTGTGGCATATGTCGTCTTGCAACACCCCCCGTGAGAATACCACGACAGAGAGCTATATGAACCTGGTTGTGAAAACCACCGCAATGCTCTGGAGAGCATCTTCCATAAGCCAGAACCCAATATGAGCCAGATGTTGAGCATGATGAAGCCTTTGCCATGTGATGCTGAATATCCAAAGGAGTTCTATGTTGATGACCTTGAGTATCTGCCGCGCACCATATATCACATCATCAGGCGGACTCTATGGCCTATCAAAGGACATTCATCAATTGCAAAACTTGAAGGAGCCATGAAGACATTGGTATTTTACATCCTCAATGGCATCAGCTTCAATGTGCAAGATTTCTTCATCAGGCAACTGGCTGCATCTGGATCTGACCTTTTTGGACTGAAGTTCTATGCTCCATGGGTCATGCGCCTCATCAAGTAACACTCTGCTGTCAACTATCAACCATCTGCTCGCAATCATGTGATCTTCCTACCAGAGGTTGATATGTCAGTTGAAGCCATATACCCTGAACCTGCCAAGAAGCCTCTTTGTCTTCAAAATGCTGAACATTAAAGCTTCACTCAGCCTATGGAAGGAGTCCAAGCTGTCACGCGTGTCTATCCGATGGCTGGAAATATTCGTCTGCCTCATCGTGCATCAACTGAAGCCACTACGAGCACCATTGCTCAAAGGCCTCGGAAGCGCTCTCGGGTCCTAAATGACCGAGAACTTCTTGTGGCCCTGCATCAGAAGCAAGATAAGCATCATTTTTGGCTCAAGCGTCAGATGCAAAGCCTCTTGGTGGATGTAAATCGCATTCAAAACCTTGCCACCAAGAATGCATTTATCACTCACAAAACTTGTCGGCGATCTTGGAAGAGTTTGACCCTGCTCAGTGCTGAAGCTGATCTTCAAGACGATGGCTTCACTGAAAGATTCAAGTTTGACTCCACTCCTCCACGGAATGATGTCCTACAAAGAACTCCATCTCTTGAAGACTCTGATTATTCTTCCTCCGCGGCAACTGTCAATGCCAATGTGATCGATGATGAAGACGATGCTACTTCACCGCCCCCTACTTATGCACGCATCGACACTGCACCAAGTTCGTCTGCACCGCCAAACGACAATGACAACCCTGCTGCTTCAACTACTCCTCATGAGGACGAGTAGATGCTCTATGTCTTCAAACCTTTTTGGTCATTACTGACAAAAGGGGGAGAAGCATATGAGTTGATAGTCTTCAAGCGGGTTCATAAGGGCGGTTGCTTTATATTTTGCCTAGTGTTCACAACTCTTGCTTTCGATACATTTTGTCCCTTGAGTTGTAACACTTAAACTTGATGGTCGTCTGCTACTTATTTGCGTTTCCACGTGCGATGATAACTTCCGCACTTAGATCATTCTGCAGACGTCCATTTTTCATTATGCATGTCATTCTCTTAGCTATATCATTTCATGCATGATGAATTATCTTCATAAGTTGAAGAGGATCTCCACAAGTACAACCTGCCATGTGCATTTGCATTCCAAAAGTAAATTATTTATATGCACATCTTCAGGGGGAGCCCTTGCCACTTATGAAGACAATACGCTATCCTTTACAATTTCACATACTTCTTTCCCGTTGAAAACTTCAACCAGTTTGTCATCAATCACCAAAAAGGGGGAGATTGTAAGTGCATCTAGTGCCACCCCTAGTTGGTTTTGGAGAATTGACGACAAAGTTGGTTGAGGGACTAATGCGTTTGTGAGAATTGCAGGATAACGCAGGTAGTGTCCCTCATTGATTCGGTTTACCTACCAGAGATGACCCCTAAAATGTATGAAGACATTGAAGACAATGGTGGTGTGTGAAGATATTCACACTGAAGTCTATGACATGAGAAGACATTGAGTGAAGACTATGGAGCGCGAAGACTGAGTTGTTTCGTTGTTTCCTTTTCTTCTTTGTTGAGTCATAGGAACCACCGTACTGTTAAGTGGGGTCCAAGTGAACTAAGTCAGAGTGATTGAAGTGATGCTCAACCCAAATCCTATGTCTTCGAGCGAAGACAATGAGAGCAAATCTTATCCAGAGCTGGATGAGTCAGCTTTGCTTGTAGCCCAAGTAAAGTTGTCGTGTGTGTTTGAAATCTGACCGTTGGAACACGTGTCAGTTCCTTAGTGACCCAGGGTCATTTCGGACATATCAGGTCGGGTTGCCTCGTGGCTATAAATAGCCCACCCCCTACACCATAAATTGGTGGCTGCTCAGAGTTAGTTTACGGCTTTTGTCGTTTTGAGAGCAACCCACCTCGAAGCCTTTGAGAGAGAAATCCTTGTGGGGACAAAGCCTAAACACCCAGAGCCAAAGAGTGTTAGGCATCACTGAAGTCTTTCTGTCTGTGTGACCTGAAGACTTATTACACTTGAGGACTGTGTATCCTCTAGCCGGTTAGGCGTCGCGTTCTGAGCATCCAAGAGACATTGTGGATTGCCGGGTGAATGAAGTCTGTGAAGGTTCGGAAGTCTACCTTGAAGACTTACCAGAGTGATTGGGCGAGGAATGTGTGTCCTTAGCTCAAGGGGAATAAGGTGAAGACAGGGTCTTCTGAGTTGAATCTCAGCCTCCCTAACCAGACGTACAGTTGTCACAGCAACTGGAACTGGTCCAACAAATCATGTGTCTTCAACAAGTGACTGGTTCTATATCTTCCCTCCTTTACTTTGAGTTTGTCTTCATGAAGTCATTGCTTATTTGTCTTATCTGGTTGACTTCATTGCTTGACTACTATTGTTGATTGGCTTCATACTATCTTCCATCCTGATCCTACTACCTAGCTGCTATTAGTCTTCGTACGTTAACACTATTGCATACTTGACTATGGCTTGCTTGTTGTAGTTTATCTTCCGCTGCATATCAATTAGGTCATTTCTATTGTTTGTCTTCGAAACTTCCACGTTTTGAAGACTTTGATAAAAATCGCCTATTCACCCCCCCTCTAGTCGATAACTAGCACTTTCACTTTGTATCAAAATATAAGACGATTTTTTATACTCCCTTTGTATCAAAAATCGTCATTTTGATACAGAGGGAGTAGGCTATATCAAGGTTGTGCCTGCAAAGAAAATTATTTCAAGGAATTGAAGGGTTGTAAACCTGTGACACTACATGTAAAGAAGGGTGGAAACTTATACACCAATGCCACACAAGACTTGGAGGGGCTAACTTCCCCTGGTAAGAAAATAACAATGATGTTTCTTAAATAAATCAAGACATGAATAGATAACTCCAAATTTACTACATACTATATAACTGGAGGAAAATGTTTGAAGGAAGGCAACATATGTAAGTTATAAATCTCCCACAGGGTGAGTTCTCACTAGTGCAAAACCGGACTTTAGCACCGGTTCGTAAGGCCCTTTAATGCCGGTTCTGCAACAGGCACTAAAGTGTGGGGACTAAAGGCCCCCCTCCATTTAGTACTGGTTCAACACGAACCGGCACTAAAGGGCCACCACATGGCATGAGGCGCGCTGTGGTCTGGGGGACCTTTAGTCCCGGTTGGTAACACCAACCGGGATTAAATGATATTTTTTTTGAAATAAAACAAAAACAACCCACCTACTGGGCCGGCACAGCCTGCATACGACTAGAAACCGAACCTCTAATTGGGCCAGGATGCAGGCCCGTACGGCCCGGTAGGCCCCACAGGGCAAAAGACTTACAATAGGCCCACAAAGGCCTGCTTAGAGAGGAGCTCGACACGGTAGCCGCAGCGGGGCTTATAAACCGGTGTGAGCTCCTCTCAACTAGCGAGGTGAGACTAAACATTGTGCACTATGGGTGGCAGCGCGCCCCTTTAGTACCGGTTGGTGGCACGAACCCATACTAAAGGGGGGGTCTTTAGTACCGGTTGGAGCCACTAACCCGTACTAAAGGTGTACGTGCATCTAGTGCCCCTTGGTGGTTTTGGTGTATTGAAGACTTATAGGTTAAGGGACTAATATGTTTGTGAGTGTACACAGGCTCTATAAGTCAATGAGGAGTTTGATATTTACAGTGAAAGTCGACCCCTAAAAATGAATGTCTTCGGCTGAAGACTTTGGTTCTCCTGAAGACATTGAAAGTGAAGAAATTGGTGTGACTATGAAGACTCGATATTCATGCGAGGAATCTGAAGCGTGAAGACTTTTGTTTTCGTAGTTTCATTTTCTCTTTCTTGAGTCATAGGAAACACCGTAATATTAAAGGGGGTCGAGGTAATACTAAGGAAACAGATTTCCAAGTGATGCTCATCTCAAAATCCTACACCTACCCAATCCTTCGAGTGAAGCCATTGGAAGTCTCATATCAGTTCAGTCAATTTCTTCAATGACAGAGACGAAGATCTTCTGGTCTCTGAGGAATTTGTTCTGACTGAGGAGTTAGGAATTCGCCAGTGCGGATTGCCTACACAGTGAGGAACATGATAGCCCTGAGGAATTCGAACCTCAAAATATCCGACCGTTGCTGAGCCGCGCGCTAGCTGTTCCAAAATATCCTACCACCTAATGGTCATATCTGCCAAGGGCATTTATGTCTTATCATGTCGGGCTGCTCCCTAGGCTATAAATAGCCGCCCCCCTACAACCACTAGCTGGTTGGCTGCTCCGAGAGAAACTGACACTTGTCATTTGAGATCATCCCATCCTCCGAGGACTTTGAGTGAAAATCATGAAGTGAGGAAAACCCAAATCCCAAACCCAAACCTACAAAACCCAAAGTGATTGAGCATCACTGAAGAGATTGTTCCTGTGTGGAACCGACGCTTGTTACCTTTGAGGACTGTGTATCCTCCAGGCGGTTAGGTGTCATGGTCTGAGCATCCAAGAGGAATTGCAGATTGCCGAGTGACCAAGTATGTGAAGGTTTGGAAGTCACCTGTGAAGACTTACGACTACTGTTGGGCGAGGTCTGTGTGATCTTAGCTCAAGGAGAATATGGTGAGGACTATGTGTCCGGGACTGTGTGTCCTCGATTTTAAATACTCAGCAGCTCCAACCAGACGTAGAACTATCACAACAGTTGGAACTGGTCTACCAAATCATTATCCTCACCAAGCCAACTGGTTCTATTTCCTCAACCCTTTCATTTCCTCATTATGTGTTGATGTACTGATCATTACTACTTGAAGACATTGACTGAAGACATTCCCTATTTCCTCAATCCTAATTCTTCAGTCTGTTTGTCTTCATCCTGCTTATCCTGTGTTTACGCTTTCTGTACTCTGTGTTTGTCTTTTATTTCATCATGATGACTATGTTGTTACTCTGTTTTGCTTATATCTGAGTACTTATTCCACTGCAAGTAGTTCTTCACTTAGGAATTTCCTCACCCAGAAATTCCTCAGTGAAGATTTCATAAAAATTGCCTATTCACCCCCCTCTAGTCGACGTAACGCACTTTCAAAAGGCCAACACCTCTTTAGTATTGGTTCGTGGTCACCTTAGTGCCGGTTCAATTACAAACCGGGATTAATGAGCTTCACATTAGACCCTTTTTCTACTAGTGTCTCCTGAATATTGCCACCGCGTTGACTACTCAACAAAAATATTTTTCAATGAATTCTTAATTTTACAGGAATTTCAAAATAACTCCAAGTGAAATAGTTCAATTCCTGCAGGATTCAGTAAGAAATATGCAGTACTCCAAAACAAACCATCAAGACAGGAAATGCATATGATGCATTGGTTGCCAGGATACAGTGTCATAAAAGAAAATAACTGAGATGCAGCTGACCTTTACAAGTAAATCAGTATTAAGCTGCCAACTTGCAGCTACCTGAAACGAGGAATTGCCAACATCATCTGTTGGTTTGTCTTTATCCACCCTAAAGTTCACACAAGATATAGTTGTAGTGAACCGAATCGGTCGCAAGACTAACAAATATGTCTTCTTTTAAGGCATACCTTGTGGCTAGCTCAAGTCCAAGATCAATGTAGTTTAAAGTTCCAACAATATCAGGTTCACCCCGATACTTTAGTTCCTGCTGTCATATGCAGACTGTTGGTTAGAATGAAATATCTAAATAATGCAATTTCGTCTTTGAACTCATGAAGGACAAAATTCTTTCTGCTTAGTGTCGCTCCTGTAATTCACTGGGTGGTTATGATTTCTCCTAATTTCGCAATTTTAGAAAGTAATCCCAAATTGGATTTTATTCTGCTGGAATTCCAAACGATGTGATATTTGTTTTAAATGCTCATAATAAAATTTTAATGCATGCATTAAATATTATTATTCAAAGAAATGAAATATAATACCCCCAAATTAAATATTGTAGTCTATCGAAATATTTTGCTAAAACCTTTCAAGAAAAATGTTTTCCTAAAAGATCAAATAGAGGACAAATGAACCAATCCCCAAGGGCTAGCTGTATGAACTGCTTGAGTAAATTACTAAGTAGGATAAAGGAGATATCTTTTAAATCTCGATTCTAGTTGTAGGAGCAAACTCTAGGTATCATGGAATGAAATGCAATTGCACTTACCTTCCTAGAAATATGGTACTGATAGAATGATGCAACCAGCTGCACACCAAGGACACGGAAATGCCATTGCATGAGAATAGTTACATGTAAATTTTCTTGCGAATGAGATTTGATGAAGGGAAAACTACATGTAAGATATCAAGGTTCCCCTTTAGCATAAGAACTCTGTTTCGCTGTGATTGATCATTGGTTATAAAGAAGTGCATACTATAGAAGTAAATAATTTATCAAAATTATAAACAGAGAATGGTATAGTTTGATAATTTTTCAAAGAATAATCATGTTCACAATTCATCAGTATTAATTATTTAAAAATCAGAGCATCTTTATTATATGCATCACTGCATCAGATACACATCATGGCTGGCAGTCTGTTTATAATCCTGTCAAACTATGTAAGCCATTGCAAGCTAACAAACGAATACACAGCATGACCGGCACTCTGTTTATAATCTTGTGAAAATACCTAAGCCGTTTCAAGCTAACAAACAATAGGAATCTTTCTTGTCAAATAATAAAAAATATAACAAACCTGTGACCTTCTAATGAGCTCTAGTGCAAAAGTAAATGAAGCGCTGAGTGGGCTAGTTGAGCCCAGACCATAACCGATTGCAAAATTCCAGTTCTTCAAGTCTGTAAAAGGCATAGGATGCTTGCTTCCACCTGTTGGGATTATATATTTTTAGACACAAGAGAAAATCAAAAATGCTTTCGCGAGTGACACAAAATAAAATGCTGCAAAGTGTAAATACAGTGAACTCCTAAGAGGAAAATGCTTGTAATAATAAATATATGACATATCAGCAGAACATTAGATTTGATGCAGTGCGAATTACAATAACCTAGAATTGCAACTAGTTAATACTCCCTCCGTCCCATAATGTAAGACCATAGCTTGCAAAATGGTCTTACATTATGGGATGGAGGGAGTACATAGCATGGAAATCCTGTAATTTAAAAAGAAAAGGTCTCCAAGTGCACAAACTTGTGGACACATGTACTTGACTAGTTGCCCATTTATTTCTTTATAAATTCCTTGAGTATAAAATACACAGTAGGTTCTACTAATATCCTAGTTACAAATCTACTGTAGAGAAAAATCAAATGATATGACATCATCCTGTTTATCGTTTGCACTAAGCTTCCCAATAAATTATGGACAACATGCTATTGTTTTTTTACAGAAAAAAATGAATTTGCAGCGTATAAACCCTTATAACATAAAAAAAAACTTGTCCAAATCACTCTTGTATGGTATGCACCTTATTTATGGTCATTTCTAATCGAGTGAAACATTGTAAACATAAAGCCTAATGTAAAGGAGCATTTTCCATGTGGACACAGAAGAGTATCAAATATTCAAATAAAAAGGGATATGCAAGAGCCTCAAAATCTTTGGCCTAGAATATATTGCTCTGACAATCAGTGAAAGTTTAGTAACACAAACCTAGCGGTTTGTATTGTATGCCTGCACTTAAATTTCGTTTTCTCCCAGCCAACCATGCACCGTAGGGTACCTCACCAGGCGCTACAAACAAAAGTAATATCAGCATACCATGACATAACTGAATGCAGGTATTATTTTATTGGAGAATAACATAAGTAAATAGATTCAAAATTGATACTAATACGTGACACATAATATTTTGACTCTATAATTATAATTCAATACTCGAACTAGAACTATAAGTAATAACATACAAGGAAATGGGACGAAGGAGACCCCAATTGATAGATTCTCTGAACCATATCTTAAACCCATGACACCATAATCTGCTGAGCATGCTCTGCAAAACAGAAGAATACAATTCGCCATGTTACTAATCATATTTCCAAATCAAGAAAGAGAACATCTCTTGTACTTGGTCATGGAAATGTCTCATCAAGATGCATGTTCGTGGGAAGCTATGTGTACAACTAAATGGATGACTGACAGCCACACAGTCAAGATATACAACCGACCTGTTTGCCATATTCAAAGGGAACGTCCCAAAGGCGCCAATACCATACTTCGGATAGTAAACGCTTGAAGACAGACGCATTGTGCTGGAAAATACAAGTTATAGGCCGAATCAGTACAATTTCTGCACCTTGCATAACAGAATTAGAATTGTTCATGACTAACAAGGGATCACTTACGGTTTCAAAGTTGCACAAGTAAGTCCACAAATGTATGGGGATCGTTCAAATCCCTACAAAAATTATGTAATAGCAAGTAGTATGCATTAAAGAATTAGGTAATATAGCAATTGTAAACTATGCAATAAGCACCTCTGCCGTCGAAAGTGAGCTTCCCCCCATTTGTCGACATCTAATGGATTAAGTCAGGGAAAAAAAACTTCTCTTGCAGGAAAAGAGACGAGTCCTGAAATAGAGAAGCTACATATATATAGAAAAAACAAAAGGCGTATATACATAAGTCGAGAAACTCATTTTACACGAAGCTTCAACAGCAACTATGTATACTACTGAAACTCGTTTTGATAATCACTATTTGCTCAAGCGCTTAGTGATATTGCTCCAAAACCCACAACCACTTTCTCTATCCAAATTTGTCCAAAACCTACATTCCAACTCGGTCCCACTGAGTTCATCTTGACAATGCCAAAGCCAAACCCTAACAAATCGGATCCACCGATATGGATCTCGGTCTCACCTAGATGGCCTTGCCAACTCTCTATAACCTGTTGCAATTATTTTTGGTCCTACCGAGTTTTGCAATCAGTGCCACCGAGATGGCTTGCCAACTTTTTCTTGCCTTATTGCTTCACTTCGGTCCTACCAAGTTGATGGAATCGGTGCCACCAAAACAAGGTTCTGCCCTACCATTACACATCACTCGCTCCGAGTTGTTTCCAGTCAGTCCCACCGAGACCTCCAATGTCCATATCTTTTACACAGGTCGGTGTCACTGAGATTTCTGATCGGTGCCACCGAGTTGAGTCAAAAGTGTGTAACAGTTGGATTTCGTGTGGAGGCTATATATAACCCTCCACCCCCTCTTACTCAGTAGGCGAGCCATCAGAACTTGCCTACACTTCCACTACTCATTTTTTGAGAGAGAACCACCTACTCATGTGTTGAGATCAAGAGATACAATTCCTACCATTTGAACCTTGATTCTTAGCCTTCCCCAAGTTGCTTTCCACTCAAATCCTTCTTCCACCATAAGTAAATCTGTGAGAGAGAGTTGAGTGTTGGGGAGACTATCATTTGAAGCACAAGAGCAAGAAGTTCATCATTATCAGACCGTCTATTACCTTTTGGAGAGTGGTGCCTCCTAGATTTGTTAGGTGTCGCTTGGGAGCCTCTGACATGATGTGGAGTTGAACCAAGAAGTTTGTAAGGGCAAGGAGATCGCCTACTTCGTGAAGATCTACCTGAGTGAGGCAAGTCATGTTGGAAACATGCCCTAGGGGCAATAATAAATGAGTTATTATTATATTTCCTTGTTCATGATAATCGTTTATTATCCATGCTATAATTGTATTGATAGGAAACTCAGATACATGTGTGGATACATAGACAACACCATGTCCCTAGTAAGCCTCTAGTTGACTAGCTCGTTGATCAATAGATGGTTACGGTTTCTTGACCATGGACATTGGATGTCATTGATAACGGGATCACATCATTGGGAGAATGATGTGATGGACAAGACCCAATCCTAAGCCTAGCACAAAGATCGTGTAGTTCGTATGCTAAAGCTTTTCTAATGTCAAGTATCTTTTCCTTAGACCATGAGATTGTGCAACTCCCGGATACCGTAGGAATGCTTTGGGTGTACCAAACGTCACAACGTAACTGGATGGCTATAAAGGTGCACTACAGGTATCTCCGAAAGTGTCTGTTGGGTTGGCACGAATCGAGACTGGGATTTGTCACTCCGTGTAAACGGAGAGGTATCTCTGGGCCCACTCGGTAGGACATCATCATAATGTGCACAATGTGACCAAGGGGTTGATCACGGGATGATGTGTTACGGAACGAGTAAAGAGACTTGTCGGTAACGAGATTGAACAAGGTATCAGTATACCGACGATCGAATCTCGGGCAAGTACAACACCGTTAGACAAAGGGAATTGTATACGGGATCGATTGAGTCCTTGACATCGTGGTTCATCCGATGAGATCATCGTGGAACATGTGGGAGCCAACATGGGTATCCAGATCCCGCTGTTGGTTATTGACCGGAGAACGTCTCGGTCATGTCCGCATGATTCCCGAACCCGTAGGGTCTACACACTTAAGGTTCGATGACGCTAGGGTTATAAAGGAAGTTTGTATGTGGTTACCGAATGTTGTTCGGAGTCCCGGATGAGATCCCGGACGTCACGAGGAGTTCCGCAATGGTCCGGAGGTAAAGATTTATATATGGGAAGTCCTGTTTTGGTCACCGGAAAAGTTTCGGGTTTTATCGGTAACGTACCGGGACCACCGGGAGGGTCCCGGGGGTCCACCAAGTGGGGCCACCGGCCCCAGAGGGCTGCATGGGCCAAGTGTGGGAGGGGACCAGCCCCAGGT
>NC_041385.1:37452852-37459086 GCF_002162155.2 Triticum dicoccoides | reverse complement strand
CCCCCCCCCCCCCCACAAGGGCCCAAGGCGCCTAGGGTTTGGGGAGGGGGTGCTTCCACCTAACTTGGGGGGCAAGTTTCCCCCCTCTCCCCCCTTGGCCGCCACCCTTAGATGGGATTGGGGCTGCCGCACCCCTTGGGGTGAAAACCCTAGAGGGGGCGCACCCCCCTCCCTCTCCCCTATATATACTTGAGGGTTTTGGGGCTGCCAAGACATGAGTTTTGACCTCTCCCTGGCGCAGCCCTACCTCTCTCCCTTCTCCTCTCCCGCGGTGCTTGGCGAAGCCCTGCTGGATCACCACGCTCCTCCACCACCACCACGCCGTTGTGCTGCTGCTGGACGGAGTCTTCCTTAACCTCTCCCTCTCTCCTTGCTGGATCAAGGCATGGGAGACGTCACCGGGCTGTACGTGTGTTGAACGCGGAGGTGTCGTCCGTTCGGCACTAGGATCTCCGGTGATTTGTATCACGACGAGTACGACTCCTTCAACCCCGTTCTCTTGAACTCTTCCGCTTAGCGATCTACAAGGGTATGTAGATGCACTCTCCTTCCCCTCGTTGCTGGTTTCTCCATAGATAGATCTTGGTGACACGTAGGAAAATTTTGAATTTCTGCTACGTTCCCTAAGAAGTCCTTCATGGACGATGGCCAAGGTGGGATAGACAAGGTTGCTTCTTCGTGGACCTTTTATGGGTGGAGCCCTCTGTGGACTCGCGCAGTCGTTACCCTTTGTGGGTTGAAGTCTCCATCAACATGGACGTACGATAGCACCACCTATCAGAACCACACCAAAAAGCATCGTGTCCCCATTGCGTTTGCCTTCTCCAAACCCCTCCTTTACTTACATGTGCGATGTTTTATTTTCCTCTACTATACTCTTAGAATTGCATGTGTAGGGTGTTGCTTGACTTGCTATAATTGGTAAAATCTGCCTACAACTAAAATTGGGAAAATATTAGGTTTTATTTGGTCAAGTAGTCTAATCACCCCCCTCTAGACATACTTTCGATCCTACACTTTGATAATTTGGTATGTGGGTGACACCGGTGCAAGGGTGCTATTCTTAATTGAATAAGCAAGCCTCTTATGATTACCCCTCTTGCAAGCATCCGCAACTAAGAAAGAAGAATTAAGATACATCTAACATAGCATGAAACATATGGATCCAAATTAGCCCCTTACAGAATAACACATAAACTAGGATCTAAGCTTCTGTCACTCTCAAAACACATCATCTACTTATTACCCCCCCCCCCCATGCCTTCCCTTAGGCCCAATTGTGGTTGAAGTGTCATGTAGTCGATGTTCACATAACACCACTAAGGGAACCAACAACATACATATCATCAAAATATCGAACGAATACCAACTTCACATGATTACTTATAACAAGATTTCTCCCATGTCCTCAAGAACAATAGTAACTACTCACAAATCAAGTTCGTGTTTACGATCATAGGTGTATTGACTATGCTTAAGGATGTGAACATATAATCTTCCACCAAATAAACCAACTAGCATCAACTAAAAGATGTAATAAACACTACTAGCAACCCACAGGTACCAATCTGAGGTTTTCGGACAAAGATTGAATACATGAGATGAACTAGGGTTTGAGAGGAGATGGTTCTGGTGAAGATGTTGATGAAGATTGATCGTCCCACGATGAGAAGATCGTTGGCAATGGCGATGGCTTCGATTCTCCCCTCCCAGAGGGAAGTATCCCCGGCGAAATTGCTTCGCTGGAGAGCAAAAGTGTTCCTGTAAAGGTTCCGCCTCGAGATGGCGGCCCTTCGTCCCGAAAGTTTTTTTCTATTTTTTCTAGGGAAAATAGCATCATATAGGAGAAGATGGGCCCTAGAGGCCTGCTGGTGGAGCCCCTGAGCTCGTGACTCTCTAGTGGCCCCCTCCTGGTATTTCCTCCACTTGTATTTGTATATATTCCAAAATAATTCTTTGTAAATTTTCAGGTCATTTGGAGTTCTGAGAATACCTATCTCTGTTGTAGCTTTTTCTGGTCCAAAATTCCAGTTGCCGGCAACCTCCCTCTTCATGTGAAACTTACAAAATGAGAGGGAAAATGCATTAGAATTGCATCATAAAGTAAAATAATTACCCAAAACATAATAAATAATAGTAGGAAAACATGATGCAAAATGGACGTATCAACGTGCCCGATAGATCTCTTTGAAGTGGACCCAGAATGGGCAATACACGACTGGCTCTGCTTACATGTCCCTATTCCTTGGCTCCACCACCACGCCCAATTGGCGGCCCATATGGAAGTGTTTGGCACCGATGAACGCCAAGTTTTTTCTCTGGTTAGCCTCCCTGGACCGCTGATGGACTGCGGAACGAAGAGCGCGTCATGGTTTACCTCACGACCCTCTATGCAAGGTGTGCAGCCAGGAGCTTGAGACCATTGATCATCTGCTTGTCCAGTGTATCTTTTCGAAGATCACCTGGCATGAGATATTATCCTGGTGTCGCCTCCCGGTGCTTCTGCCAAGCGCCGACGTGGCTTTCTTGTGGTGGTCTGCCTCACTTGCCGCTTCTCCGGCAACTTTGTGGAAGGGCCTCAACTCTCTTATATCCCTACTGCATGGAGTATCTGGAAGCATCAAAACCGCTTTCTTCAACGACCACCGACCATCTACCGACGAGCCTGTCCGCACAATCAAGGAGGAGGCTCGGCTCTGGGCAAAAGCTGGAGCTTAAGGACTAGCACTAGTTATCCCTGTAGCCTAGAATGGTTGTATCGAGGCTGAGAAACCTCCAACATGCTCATGCTACGCTCTTGGGGGCATCGATTCGTGCACACCCCCTGTACGTTCTCTCAACATAACAATGATACGATACTCAACAATGCGTATTCACGAAAAAGAACCTTTCCTTGATTAGCAGAGCTAGTTGAAAATATGATATGTGTTTCTTACAATGTGTATTTTGTTTCAGAGGCATATGTTTGATTCTGATGTGTGTGTGTGATATGCAACTCAGCAGGCAATAATTGGAACCATGCGTTAATTGGTTGTCAAATGGCAAAGTGTGTTTGGGCAATGATGGATGAGGAGTTAGTTGAGCATATGGTCCCAATCACTAATGATTGTGGTTAGTTGAGTTGCAACGTGCAGTAAGTGATGATTCAAAGCCATTGTTACACTTTGGGCAATATCGTGGGTTCGCGAAAAGGCTATACATGAACAAGAGTATCAATGGCCTCAGTCCATGCGTATTTTGTAAAAAAAATACCTTGTTGATTTGGCTCTAGTTCGTGAGAAGAAACATGATACAATGCCCACCATCTCTAGTGTCCGGCTAAACAAGTGGGTACACCCAGAAGTTGAATGGATGAAATGAATATTGATATTGCAATCTCACGTAATCAGGACAGGATAGCCTTTGCGGCAATTTGTCGAGATCATACGGGGTTGTTTTTGGGCGCCTCAGCTGTAACAGTGGATGATCTGTTCGATCCAGAAACACTTGAAGCAATGGCACGCAACGAAGGTCTGTTGTTGGCACTCGAGGTCGGTGTACAAAAGGTACAGATCACCACCAATTGTTCTGCAATAGTTAAACACATTCAAGAACCTTTCCTAACTCCAAGGAAGGTTGTGGTGGAGAAATCAAGACAAAGCTCTTGATGACACCTCTCGCGGAAGTGATTCACGAGAAAGTGTGTGTAACACTGAATCAAATGTGCTTGCGAAAGCTGCTACACTGGATCACATTTAATATGTGCTTGCAAACGTGTTTTTGAAAGTCATGAACAATCTTCAAACAAACGTTTTTACAAAAATCAGGATATGTTTTTGAATTCATGAACATTTTTTGAACTCGCAATCATTTTTCAAAATTAGTGAATACTTTACTAATTAGTGAACAACGGACATTACTTAAATTGGTGAACTTTTTTTGAATCCACAAAAAAAACTAATTTGTGAATGGATTTTGAAATTCTTGAGAATATGTGAACATCGATTTGAATTCACAAACTTTTTTTCATATCCATGATTTTTATTGAATTTGCAAGCTTTTTCGAAATTCATGAATTTTTTCCCAAGATTCACGAACATAATTTGAATTTATTTTGAAAATTAAAAGGAAAAGAAAAAAGAAAAAAAAAGGTAATTTCATAGTAGTAGTATACTACTCCCTCCGTAAACTAATATAAGAGCGTTTAGATTACTAAAATAGTGATCTGAACACTCTTATATTAGTTTACGGAGGGAGTAGTTTTTTTGGACTTGCAGCGAAGCGACGGGAAACTTTGTGGTGGTGGTGAGAGCGAGGCCGAGTCAGTTAGGTGGTCGGCCCACTTGGCGGCTGGGTGCCTTAAAAAGGAAGGGGTAGGATCCGGCGTGTTGGAGATCGAGAGAAGGAAACCCTAGCCGCCGTCGTCCAGATCTGCTTGGGTTGGTGGAGGTATGGCTATGGCGCTGCGCACCATGGCCGCCAAGCTGAAGCAGAGGATCCCCGCCGCTGTCCAGCGGGTTCGCGTCTCTTCTCGTGCTCCGGTTCGTTCCCCATCTCGATTTTCTCGCCCCCTTCCGAGTCTTTGATTGATGCAATCGAATCGATTGATAAAGACATGTTGCGTTGCGCGATTAGTCGGATCCATCCGTCGACGTGAGTCTGTTGCATGTTCTTCTACTAGTGATGGAGGCCCTGCTGCTTAGGTTGTTGGGTTAAATAAATAAATTTTTGATGATATTAGCAATCGGAATCAACGTGTGCAATCCATCATCTTTCTGTTACCAGAGACACCAGCCAGATGTTGTTAGCTATTTTCATTGATTATTAAATTAGCAATGTAGTTTCAATTGCTGGAATTTCTGAATCTTGTTCGAGAGTCCTGATGATTTTGAGATTTCGGACAGACTGATGACTTTAAGTTGGTGTTAAACCTTGTATATTTAGCTTGGTGTTTTGAACTGAAAATACCAAACTTTACCAATGAAATTATCCATGTCTTTTTGCATTCAGCGGCCCCAGTTTTAACGATTCAAACTCTACTGCATGTAGGCACCTGCTGATGCTGACTTCGACCGCTTCGGCCCAGAGTTTCGGTAAGGCACTAAAAACATGCAAGATTGTCGTCTGATTGATTCCTTCATTGTGCAACACGTCCTAACATTCATTCTCATTCCTCTTTGGAAGCCGGGCACTGGACAAGATTGTAGAGAAACACAGGAAGAGGCGCAGGAACGAGGCCTTGGCCTGTGGTGCTGGCTTCAGTCTTGGAGCACTCACCTTTTTGCTTGGGGTCCATCGGCTTGGTTGAAGGAGATGGCTCAATGGTGAATGACTGGAATATCTATCCTGCACCGCATGTTCTACTATCTACTACTGCACCCGCAAGTTCTACTATCTACTAGTGCTATATCCTGCACCGCAAGTTCTACTATCTACTAGTACTATATATATCATGCATGTTTTAACTAGCCGTTGTACTCTGTAATTCCTGGCTTGTGTGTTATGTAAGATCACTACTGTATGTACAATGGGGATCCAGGTTCTGTGGGATCTAATTTCGGTGGTTGCATGTGGGATGTAAGAGCACTCTATCGCCACTCTTATCTGTTGTTATCAGAGATCTATATTCGGTCGTGTTGTTAATCTTCTGTGGTGTTCTCACCTTCGAGTAATGAATTGTATGCGTTTTGCTCTTTGTTCTGTCTGATTGCTTTGGCTGTGAAGTGTTGCTGTGGGTGTTGCGAAGGCCTCATATCCTTGGTAGAAGTTTTGACATTCATGGCTTTGAGTATGCAGGGTATAATCACTTATTCACATGCATATTATGCCTAACTCAATGTTGTTATGCACCTGGACCGAGGAAGTAGTGATGGAGGTGGGGATATGCATGGATAGGCCCTGCTTACGTTGTTGGGTGAAGTTTGATATTAGCAATCAAAATCAACGTGTGCAATCTATGATCTTTCTGTTACTACTAGAGACAGCACCCGATGGCTTTGAATTCCTGATGGCCTTGGTAATATAATGTCAATTGTTGGAATTTCTGATTCTTCTTCTGTACTTAGAAGCAATATAATGTCAACGGTTACTAGTGATTATGATATTTGGGATAGATAGTCACTGCCAACGTTGTTTAAACCTTTTTTATTTAGAAGCTTCAAGTTTTGAACTGAAGGAGAACCGCCCTTTCTCTCCTTGTGACCCTTCCCCTTGCCCCCCGCGTGGCGACGCGGAGGAAAACCCAAGATCTCCTCT
>NC_041385.1:37439066-37452613 GCF_002162155.2 Triticum dicoccoides | reverse complement strand
AGCACGGGCTAGTTTAGGGGCGTAGCCCGGGATAGTTTCAAAGTGTGCTGGTTCTCTGGCGCACGACGGACAAGACGGAGATGGGCCACACGCATTGGCGGCAGATCGAGGGCTGGCGTGCCCGAATCCTTTCCCGCCGGCGGCTGCTCCTCTTGTCGGGTCAGGTTGCATGGGTTCGGGCCTTGTGCTCAGATTTGTTTCGTCGGATGCGGTCGTTCCTTCTAGATTGGTGGGCGTCTCCAATGAGCGCTTCTGCCTCTTGCTCTCCTGGTTCAAGGGACTACCGCCAAGGAGAAATCCTTTGCCTGGATCTGTCGGAACAGATGATGCAGCGACGTCTACGAACGCTGCTAACCTCCTTGGAGGGCATCATCACGGTGGCGGTCCCATCGAGCTCCAATGGAAACAACAAGTTTGGCTTGCCGGACCAGACAGTGGCGGCGTGTGGCATCGTCTATCTTCTTGGAGGCACTGTTTTGGAGCTTATATCCGCCAAGGAGATCGCGGAGGTGTGGTGGCGTTGGATCACCACGCATACTCGCCGGGAAGGGTCGTTGGCTTCGGGGGAAACCATGGATCTAGCCATCTAGGTATCCCGGAACGGATGATGGTGGCGTATGGCGTCACACACCCCTTGGGGGGCATCATTTCTGTAGCAAGTGATGGCTGGAGGGCTCCAGAGGTGAAGCAACGTCATATCTACCGCGTCGACGACGACGGTTCTTGGCGGCATGGTGTAGCCGAGTCTCGGCGGCAGATGTGTCTTGATGGACGAGCATAGGGCGGTGGCACTGTCTGGCGCAGTGGTGGCATCGAGGTCAGAATGATCTGGCAAGGTGAATGCGTTAATCGCTCCTGAAGGTGGGAGGGTGGAAGATGGCGGCGGCTAATTCTAGAGTGTGTGCATGCGGTGCGCACAGAGGGTCTGCTAGAGAGGTTGTTGCTCTTGGCTTGTCGGCGGGCAGCCTGGTGAGGCCACCGGATTAAATGGTGTGTGTTGATATGAGGTCAGGGCATCATTAAACTTGTAGGTGTAGCAACATTGGTTGCCAGACAGGTGCCAAACTTTACCGGGTCGTGTTGAATAATATAATAAAAATGGATGTGTGCTTTGCTTGATGCAGAGGCCGGGGTGCTCCTTTTTCTTGAAAAAATATCGAACTGAAGATGCCAAACTTTACCATTGAATAGTACTCATCGAAGCAGGATGCAATACTTGTTCTTGTAATCATGATGTGCCATCTCTCTTTTACCAGAGACAACAGACAAATGCAATATACTCCTTCCGTTCCAAAGTAGATGACCCAACTTTGTATTAAAGGTAGTACAAAGTTGAGTCATCTATTTTGGGACGGGGGGAGTATGTTTTTAGACGAAACTGTCAATGCAGTTTAAGTTGCTTGGTTGTTAATTTTGTAGAACTTTAGCCTGAATTAGCTGGCATCCCATTTTTAAAGATTCAGAGTCAACTACATACATGTAGGCACCAGCTGATGCTGAACTCGAGAGCTTGGGCCCAGAGTTTCGGTAAGCCACTAAACACGCAAGATCGTCGTCTGATTGATTCAAGTCATTGGTGGCACATCCTAACATATATCGAGCAGCCTCCCCCTAGCTAGCTGCTCGGCCCCGGCGAGCACCAGTGGCAGCCACAAGACCAAGATGAAGGATAGGAACCGGCAGCTCAGAGCCATCGGAAGTTGGGAACATAGTGCCTGTTCGGTTCCACTCCACTCCCTCGACTCCGCTTCCGGAGTGGAGTTCACAGAACGGCTCAAGCCTAGCTCCACAGCTCCACGGAGTGATTCCAAACAGGGCTATAATAAGACTTGTATTTTGCGTCCACAAACAAACAAGACTCGGAAAACTGAACCAGTGACCATGCATGAGCTATGGGGTGATACGAACGATAGAGAATACTGTGGCAGTGGATTCCTGGGCAGTGGTGGTACGTGCCCTCATGCCGATTACCCCAATTGACGGGGGAAGGGAAGACCTGGAACAAAATTATGGGTGGCTGCAGATCAAGTGGCAGTTTCCTATCCTAGGAAAACAGTGAGTGCCCGCCCGCCCAGTGGAGACTGGAGCACGTTGACGTTGGCATAGCGATAGTCAAAAACGTTCTTATATAATGGTGCCGACGATCACGAGTGCGTCCCTAACGAGCGTGCCCGGCTCGTCACGCGCGGTGACCAACTGGCCGACGTGGGCACGCCGGTGAGGATGAAGGAGAGCGGCTGACGCCGGTGCGCGCCACCACGCCCACATCCAGCTCCGGCTGCGGGCTTCAACAGCACATCATCCAGCTGATCGAGACCGGAATTCTCGTCGCCATCGTTGGCGGTGGCTGACTGGCCAGGCAGAGGCGGCGCTCGAGGGTGGGGGCTGGGACGCCGGGGATGGCGAGGATCTTGGAAACGAGGCAATTGATGTACTGGCCGGGGAGCTCGGGTCGGCGGCGGCGTCAAAGGCGCTAATGTCGCCGATGGGGATGAACGGAGTGCCCGGTTGTAGGGCTGATTACGTTACAGTTCATTAGAGTAGCCAAACAAATCGTCATGTAGCGCTGATTACGTTAACGATTCAAACTCAACTGCATGCTGACCTCGCGACCCGGCCCAGAGTTTCGGTAGGACCTCCTCATCGAAGACGAAACCATTACCATTGAACGAAACAGATCAGGCAACACCCTGGACACATCATCAAACTCCCGATCTAGCACCCCCCCTCCCATATGATTAAGACGTCGAAGAAGAAAGCCATATGTACCATCCATGAACCACGAACCTAGCACACGATCAACCATCTTTCAGATGCCTTCGATGCATAGCACAATCTACATCCACTCCTGGACTACCTCAAGCTCCGCACCAGCGTTGGAGCCAATGGCAGAGCCCGAGGATACATGACCACCACGAGGATGCCACGACTGCTGCATAATCCTTGCTTGAATAGACTAATTTTCAAATTCATCCCCAACCATAGGACCAATCACCTCGTTGGAGTAGAATCTGAAGAAACTTTATTCAGCACCGCCATCACCGCCACCGAAGGAAAGACGATAAACAGCCTAAAACCCTAAACTACAAGAGCCTAAAACGATCAACACCGACGATCAAAGTCGTCGGACCAAGGGAGCCGCCAGAGGCCAGCGGTGGAGGCGAGTCCCTGGCGGCGGAAGGCAAGATCGCCTTTTCTTCTTATGGATGAAGAAAGAAAAGCGATATTTCTTTTTGTTGAGAATTTAAGGAATTTACAAGTTCTCACTTGACGGAAAAAATGAGGAACTACGGTTAAAGATGACCAAATGTACAATTTTAATCCATTTACCATCAGTAGTTTAAATAGCAATCAGAATTTCTTTTCCTGAGCCTGTAAAGGGTAGAAAACTCTAGGCAGACACCCCTGGTGGATTTATCCCTTGTACCAGACCAATGCGATAGCATCAATAAAAACTTGAAAAAATTTAACCGGTCTCAGTTGAAGTTGCATTGTAATGGCCTAACATCAGTAATTAAGCTGTCGTTCTGTGAGCACACAAGAACCACAAACCATTTTCAGTAATCTTAGTAAGCCACCTAAGTGCGGTGTGAGCACGGCACTTTAATATCCCTCCCGCCTAATATATACAACCAGTGCTTACTCCATCACACAGTCCTTATGTTCCAGCTTCTAATCTACAAATTGTACATCGGATGTAGCATTATCCACGACTTTGATGTTCCTTTAGTAGCTGTAAACATCTACAAAGGTGAGATGCCAATACCTACAGGAACTTAAGCCAGGGATCAGAAATCTAAGTTCAGTCGCAACCCACAGGGCCTGGAGGAAAGTTTTCGATTATACCTGATGTGCTGGCTCTATTTTAAGTCTCACACAGTCATCATTCTGTTTCAACGGGTGCCCTGGTTCTTATCAGTGGCAGGTCCTAGCACTGTAATCACCTGCGGCATGGTCATTCCTCCAGAAACAATTATTTCCGTAGAGAGCTAATAGCAGAAATTTAAGATTAGAAATTCAGGTTATATAGTAAGAACACTATAAAAAGAATAGCAAACTCAACGAACGCAAAGAGGCATGCCCTCAAAATAAGCTTATGCTGGATTGAGATGTTACAAATAAACTACCAGCAAGAGGATAACATGATATCTGAGTGACTTCTGGTAGAGAACCTAACAACAACAGCATATAGTATTCGAAGTGTTCACAGGATTTAGCAGTTGAAGGAACTGCTATAAAAGACATCAAATTATCAGAGTAATGCGTGAAGGCCCCATAAACTTTAAGCAGCTCTAGCTGGCCTTTTCAGTGCTTGCACAACAAATTTATGTAAGAGAAACTGATTTAAACCACCAGCCAGGATAAGATGACTAATAAGATGAACCCAGCCAGGCTACATTAGGCTTAATCTTCAATTATTTTTGGTGAATCTTAACACTTTTGAGATTTAAAGAGATGTCACAAATTACAACTAATGGATAACACTTTCCTGAAAGTTAACTATATCATGAATGAGGTAACACAGAAAAAGAGCACACAAAAGTATGGTATGAATCTTTGTGTCTAATGAAA
The DNA here is from genome assembly GCF_002162155.2 of Triticum dicoccoides. Classification (NCBI taxonomy): domain Eukaryota; kingdom Viridiplantae; phylum Streptophyta; class Magnoliopsida; order Poales; family Poaceae; genus Triticum; species Triticum dicoccoides. The sequence goes on along the minus strand of NC_041385.1, from coordinate 37,448,041 downwards.
TTATCAAATCAAATTTCTCAAAAGCATATAAATGAGTAAATTATATAGAATGAAGCATTCAAATGTGGTTGATGCCATAAATATCTGTAGAAAGCGATGTGCATAAACAAGTACCTGAAGAATCATGCTCGATGTTATAAATCCAAATGCGTATTCACCAGCACGGGGATGGCTAATTATTGCCACTTCTTTAAATGCTGCTGTACTTTGATCTGTCAAATGGATAAAATACATTATAAGAATTCTTTTCTGGTTGGACAGAAGGAACTACAAGTTGGAACATAAAGATTTACAATTCCAAGTTTGTAGATGAGTAAACGTGATGCATAGAAAATTATGTTGACCTGTTGTCGCATGATTCATATGGTCTTCATGTGGATTATCCTATTAACTTCATAAGCTCATGTAACTTAAAGAAAAGTGGCCTATAAACGTGTTTCTTTGTGAAAGTACTGGTACTATGGAGATGGGAACCATCCATGCTGGAGATTTCCTGGTTCGTTGCTACTTATTTTAGCATATAAACTTGCAAATTCGGAAGTTGATTACTTATAAGCAGAGGTGTTTCTGTTCAACTCTTGGGATGAAAACTACTGCTGTTAAAGCAGCTCAGGGGGCAGTTCAGTGCTCCTCTGAAGCTTTTTTTTCATCTTGAGGCTGATATTTCTGATTCTCTGAACGATTGCTTCGTTTACAGCTTCTGAGCTACAACATCGATGTCCTGGGTTGTCAACTGGCCTTGGTTAAAGTTTACACTTTGCAGGATAGAAAAAAAAAAGAGAGAGAATGCTAAGCATAACTCTGGCATAGCTATAATTAGGAACAATGCATGCTGTAAGCCTGTAACAATTCTGTTCTTCTTGTCCTGAAAGGATCTTACGCATTTCCCTATTGCTTTTTGCGGATGATGTAGTTTGGCTTTTAGGGTTTTTTTTCTTTTTGCAGAACTATCTTCCTAGCGTTTTTTCTCTCTCGCTCTTTATCTCCCTCTTAATTTCCCTCTCACTTCCATGAGCATACCTACATATGTTGTTTAGGCAGAAATAGAGCAGGCAATCGCAGGCATATACCTCTTACTCCCTGGAAGTAGTAAAGCTTGCCTTCATCAATTACAGAGAGGAGCTTCCAACTGGACTTTAAAGACCATTTGTATTGTAATCTATCAATATCTTGAGAGAATATATTATTAGCATGTGCGTCATAGGACGACTGGAACTTACAGCAACAGAGTGAAACAAATATCATGTGCATCTCTAGGAAGGAGAGAAAATGCCTAACTCGTGTGAGTGCTTTACTTAGACGAACATGGTAACACAGAACATATCTCGTAAATGGTTACACTGCAAAATAATCATTTGGGTTTGGGCAGCAATAGATTGTTACCTAAATAATTGTATAATAATGACCGCACTCTCTGGCTAAAGAATGAAAAGGTGTGGAGAACTGAAAAGATAAATCTTAAATGTCTATTATGGAAACATGGACGTCAAAATTGATAATTCCTGAAATCGATGATACTCCCCATCCATAGCAATGTTTCGACCCAGCAGGCAGAGCAACAAACAATTAAAAAGTGTGGGTGACCTTGAAAAAATATATACCAGATGTAAACCAAACTAGAAGTGAAAAGCACGCCAATTCCTACAGCCAAAACTATCGACCTCTTGAAATAAGTAGGCACTAAAGGGGAAAGAAAGGAAAAGACATGTACCTGAGGGATATTAGTGCGGAGCTAAGTATTTAGTAAACCTACAATCTAGTTCTATATTCCCTGGATCATGTGGCTTCCCAAAGTCAAAAAGCTACAATAGAAGGTGTGTTTGGGAACTTTGGGTTATTACTCCTTGTCTAATTAGACAGCTAAAACATGACGTCAGGTTATAACCAATGGCAAGTTCAGACCATATGACCACCTCCGTAGAGCATGTTCTTCTTCAGTAGAAATGGGGGTATCTAAGGCAGCATAAATCAATAGGTAGAAGTGTATTTTTTAAGACGATCTAATTTCTAAATAAATATTAGGGCACTGGAAAACGGATATATACCTTTGTATTTCTCCAATAGCTCAATGTGATTATTAGTCGACCTCCCGATGATGATCAATATGTGCCAACAGTTTTGGTCAACCTTTCTAATCAATATAAGTGTTCAAATCTGTTAGATTAAGATCATCCTTTCCCATCAATGAATATAGAATTGTAACTCCATTGCTTATAGCAGAATACTTGCTGAGATAGAAATGTGTTTCATGCAATCTGTATAAAGTAAGGCACACAAACTAAAATTACAGAAGGGGTCATGAGAAACATGTGCATTAGTATTTAAGAGACCCCTTGCATACGACATGATTCAGAAAAGTACAGTGTGGGATGCATTATAATTTTAAGGTTGTGGTTGTTTTCCTGAGATAGAATCAAGAAATTGAGATATCCTCAGCACAAGCAGGAGAGAAAAAATCGAGGAACCTACGATGACGACTTGAACTCGTACCTGCTGATGGTCCACAGCCTCCATTGTCCACCCACCCGCGGACGTCACCAGTTGTGCCCTTGCCCAAGCCGCGCTAGGGTATGCTACCGCCATGCATTATATACAATATGACTTCATCGACGTCATCACACAGCTGCACAAGTAGACACAAAAGAATAGCCAACTTATCACTATTTGGTGGAAAGTAGTCCAGACATTGCTGCCTAATGATTAGACGCAGGCCTCAGTATAACCAATGCCTTATGTGTAAATTTCCTTCTAAAAAGCAAAACATGGACAAATGGTAAGAAAATATATCTGCCTGAATACTAAACCATGATCTTATCACTAAGCATCATAATTTTCAGCTAATCGTTTCTATCTCCAAGAGCAGTATAGCAAATCCATGTTGGCATGGGAAGACAATATAGTGAAACAAGCAACAACATACTTTTTTGGTAAAGCATCGGCGTTCTCAAAGAGTATCCGCGATGGCGGAAAATCATAGCCCACCTGGTACTGTTTTACTTTTGAGAGTAGGAACTTCTACTTCTATACGGCGGCCATTGTGTGACCGCCTGCAAGAATAATAATAAAATTATTTGTTACCCCAAACGCAGACCTCTGCATATGAGAAACAACAGCCTCACCTTGATTGTTCTCTTTTACAAATTTCTCTGCATATGAGCAAAAATATTTCCATGTGCAAATAAGTACAATTTACTTATTACTCCCTCCGTCCCAAAATAAGTGTCTCAACTTTGTACTAAGGGCGTGTTCGGAGCTCCTCCCACTCCACGCTTCATAAATTCTTGGAGCAGATCTGAGCCGAACGAAATATCTGCGAGAAGCTAGCTTCAGGAAGCTACGACCGATTGCAGTGCAAAAACGCGAAGCAGCATCGGCCCAGCTCCACGGATTGGAGAATCGGAAGTTCGCTCAATTTACAAGGTGTTGCCACCGCCAAAGAAAACGGTTCGCTGCCCCCTCGCTCGAACAAAAGAATCTAGCGATCTCCAGCGAATCAGTACACCTCTTCCCACCTGAATCGATGCACTGGGCCTGAATTCGCTGCCTCTAGCCGGCCCAGTCGGTGCCAAATGGGCCACAACCCTCCCAGCTGGGCTCCAGCGCTACGAGAAGCTGCCGATTCAAGCAGAACGGTTTTTGGATCGCCAGGTGAAGCTAGAAGCCACAAAAAGAAGCTGGATTTGAGAAGTTTTGTGAAGCTGGAGGAGATCCGAACACGCCCTAACTCTAGTACAAATTTGTACTAAGCTCAAGACACTTATTTTGAGACGGAGGGTGTATTACACTGCTCACACTGAGAAGGTCAAGAATGATTATCATATTGACCAAAATCACGACACCTACACGACTACGGAAGAAAGAAAATGAAGAAAACAAGAACTGCTCAGATCGGAGATTCTTTATCAAACAGGAGACAGAAGGGAGTGAAGTGGCAGCTCACCACGGTGGGTATAGATGAAACGCAGCCAAGAACCCAAAAACCAGCAGCAACCTCGTAGATCCTGTAGGGGGAAGAAAAATAAGAGTCAGGGAGGACGGAACCGGGGCACGCCAAAGGGATCGCAAAAAAACACGGCTCCATGGAAAAGCTGAAACGTACGGAGCAACCGAAGGACCGAGGGCCATGACAACAATCGAAGGAAACAACGAGCAGAACAAGCAGTCATGGCGGGCACATCGAATGTGCTCTTCAACCAAGCTGTGAAAGAAAGCTATACATCCTGTGATTAAGAAATTTAGTTAGTACTTAGTGCTGCATATACAAGCTTCAAAGATAAAGTGTCATGGGTGTGTGTGACCACCAATTCATCCCAAAATATATTTTACAGGGAAATTGTTGCACAATGTTACTTCACAAACATGGATAGAAGATGACATACTTAACTTAACAATTCTTGCATAAATGGAAAAAAACTGTACCAACTGATGCTACTTCCCTTACCAGAAGAACAAACCAGATAAACTAAATACAGGGGCACGAATCTGGTCAACATCGGGGCTTGACTTTCCTCCTGTTGCTGCTGGTGGCCATGGAACAATCGAAGGGGAGGAAGAACAGCACGGCACCTGACAGAAGTTGCCGGTGGGAGGCGCCGTCAGAGAGGAAGAAAGCACGGACACAACAATCACACAGCAACAAGAACGGGGAACTGGAGGGGAGCAGGGATTGGGAAGAATTTACCTACATACCATGTCCTAGGTCGTGGATTCACCTTGGGCGCCCGGGGGAGAAACGCCAGGTTAGGAGAGACGAATGCCGGCGGACCGCCTTTCCTCCAGCAGCAGCGTACCCAAGACCAACTTCACCGGGGCTGAACCATGTGACCCTTCTCTCGAGGAGAAGCTGGCACGCGGGAGAGGATCCGACAGGATCTGATCGAAGAAGAGGAGGAGAGCCAGCGCTGGGTAGAGGAGAAGGAGGAGAAGGGGCGTGGCGGCGGTCAAGAGGAGGAAAGACGAGGCATGGGGTGTGGGGATCGAGGACGGGAGGGGATTAGCAGCTAGGTTTTCACCCGCTTTGACTGCGCACAAAAAATAAGAGACACTAAGATTTCTTCCCAGTGTAGCTGTAAAATAGGCCCGTGGAGAAAGGAGGCCCGCCTGACATCCACTGAAGCACGAAAGAATAACGTGCAGAGAAACGAACGGAGCGATTTTTGACAGCACCGTAAGATCAAGCCAACAAGGCAGATCGTGCAATCCAAAACTACTGCGCGACAAAGGTAACTCAGGATGGCAGGTAGAGTAGCGGCTTTTATAGGAGAAATATCAGCACATAAAGACGTGCAAAGAGAAAGGTTGCAGCTGCCGATGTTATACCTGAGATGGAAGCAGATGTTATTTCCTTTTGCAAACCAGAAGTTATAATACTATTATTTCCGACCGTCAGTAGTTTAAGTTTCTATTTCTGCAAGAGTACTTGGTGGCAAAAGTAGCAACAAGCTAAAAAAAAGGGCAGCCCGGTGCATGTAGCTCCCGCTTGCGCAAGGTCCGGGGAAGGGTAACTGGCATAAATTGACCAGTCATGCTAATATGCACAATCTGGGAGTTGCTTGACTCAGATTTTTATTTCAATTTTCAATGATTACAGATATGATAAATTTTGAAGTTCCTATTATGTCATAGAAATTCACTATCAGTAAACTGCTGCTATTTAAATCATTACACATGAAAAGATGGCAAAAAAATTAGCATACCTATTAGTATAATCTTCTTCGCTCTCTTCTTGTACCTGGAATATAACATAACATTTATGAATAAAAGAAATGTCGTCCAATAGTACTACATTGGTTGTTTTTCCAAAAGAAAAAGACAAGCATCATATATTAATCTTACATATTCTGCCAATCAGATACAACAAAAAAAAAACACGTTGAAAGATAGTGAAGAACAATAGAATGAACTACATATGTGAGTTTCTTTTGCTTGAGCTACCATGTCGCTCAAATACAGGTTTGGCAAAAAAAGAAGAAATGTGTAGATTTAATAGCCAATACAGATTTGACAAAAAAAACGTGTGTTTCATTGACATTGCAATGATGGTATCAGTATGCATAGCACACAATTAGGGGGAACAGGTATCCTATATAATTCTTCAATATTCTGCCGATGAAACATACTAAAAAAATACACTGCAGGATAGTCAAGAACAATAGAGCATTGACTTTCTTTTGAATGTGTAATATGTCGCTCATATACAGGTTTGGCAAAAAAAAGACCTATATGGATTCGATAGCCAATATAAAATATCACATACACTGTGAATTAGAAGCATGTGTTTCATTGACATTGCAATGGATGGTACATCTCAGTCCGCATAGCAATTATCAGGAACGTACATGCTCTGTTAGTTTTTTCTGCATGATCCACAGTGCACGAAAAACAAAGAGTACTAAGGGTACAGAACAAGACCGGATAAAGTGGTAGTATTTGGCTGGATGAGCCCCCCTGGGGATATTATCCCCCTGCTTATAACGATGTAACTGTTATTTCAATTTAATGAAGTGGTGTTGCTTTAAAAAGCCAGAGTACTAAGGGTACAGAACTAGACCGGTGCATGAGTTCTGTTGAGATTGCACTAGTCTGTAGTTCATTTTAGTCCGCATACTGTAGTAATCAGCAGGTACGCGCATGCACGCTATGCTCATTTTTCCTGTAAACCTCCCATGTACTAAACTGAAGAGTAAACAGAACTAAACCGGTGCATCATTTTTGCACAGGTCAAACTCACTGCCACTATTATGCGTGTGAAGCTCACCACAGGTGGACGGAGAAATGCGATCGGAGCAGTGGCACTCGAAGATATCATAGGTGGTGTTGATCCGACAACGCCCTCCACTCTCCTCGCACACCTTGCAATCATCCCCCATGTACTCCAGAAGAGACCTGCACTTCATCAACTGCCGGTAGTCTGCCCTGGAGGTGTGCCCTCGTACCCCAATACAGGCATCATGGACACCTGGATATGAATCCAAGTAAGCTCTCTGGAGTAACAAAAAAAAGGCAATACAACTTAAATTTGCTTTATTAATCAACTAAATACAGTTTTATGAACTACTAAACTAAATCAAGATGTACTCCATTTTTTTATCATGCCCATTACTAAATAATAAGTTTCATATTGCCATGCCATGTAACAAGGCTCTTCATTTAGAATTTTAGGATAAATTGTAGCCTATTTGCATGTCACTTGCTTATTTCAAAAAATAAAGACATATTAGCATGTATTCTAAGTCTTCCATCTCGCTAACCAATGGATTATCTTAAGTAGCATAATGCAGACTGTCGAGGGGAATAATATATATAGCATAACTTCTATGGCTAACCCACATATTGCATTATTCAGTAATCCTAGATCACCACAGATGTTAGAAGAAAATGTGGAACATGCTGTTTCACATATGTACTTACCTATCGGACTAAAAAGTCCAGGTTTCCCATAAATAGTTATGAATGGGAAAATGTCTCCACCTGAATATAATCACAACCATCACAAAGAAACATGAGAAAACATGAGAAACAAGATGTTACACATTTGCAGGGGCATGTAGTCAGTATACATGTATGTTTTGTTCATGCAAGTCCAGCACGCGAAATTGCACTACAGGTGACCTGGTATTTTGTTCCCTGCTTCAACAGGAATATAATTACAGTTACCTACTACCAAAAACATGAGAAACAACATGCTCCACATTTGCAGTGGCATGTAGTCTGTCAGTACATGTATATGTTTTGTTGATGCAAGTGCAGCTGGTGAAATTCCATTACAGGTGACGTGGTATTTCTCTCTACTGAACTGTGAGTCTGTGATTTTCACACCTTAACAGAAACGAACCGGTTCTAATTTTCAGATGTCTAGCTATTCGTTGTTCCACTCGATCCAAGCCTGCTTACCACGTAAGGGAGATGAGAGGGTGTGATCTGAGAGGGAAACCGAACATGCTTGGCCTTCGAGCCCAGATGACACACGATCGTTGGTCGTTACATGAGCCTTGTCATGCGTGACTCTAGGCGCCTGCGGCCACGAATCCATAAAAAAACGGCCGCGTGGAAGGAGATGCTCATCCACGACAGTGGCTGCATCGGGAGCAGGCGGCGAGGGAGACTTTGGATTGCGTGGACGTGGAGCTTCTCAGCTCCAAGGAGGTCCTCTAAATCAATTTGAGATAGGGCATATCAGTACGACATTATTATCATGGCATATGCTTGATTTGTTTTAGATGCCACAGATACACATCCTGGAAAATGGCAATTGTTCATCAAGATACTGTTTTATTTTATCCCATAAAGTAGGAGGTGTCGCTCTGCGTGTGGCAACTATAAACCACTAATTCAGATCAATTAACTGAACTTAAAAAACAACCAAACACTGGGAGAGCTCATATGGCATCCAAATAAGAAATATGGAAGCCATGGAACCAGCAGCCAACTTTGTCCTACGTGATTGCCAACTGGAGTATACCCACGGTGACGAATCGACAAATGGACGGTGAAGCCATACAGACTCGACCATGCGTGCACGGGAGTAGGGAGTAGGACGCCGTACCTCTCTTGCGGGCGCGGGGGAGACGGTGGCCACCGCGCGGCGCGCTGGGAAGGCGAACTTCCTTCGCCGCCACGTCACCACGGCTCGCGCGGGCGCCGATATCCTCACGGCGGCGGCCAGCCTTCACGCCCCCCTCTTGCTCTTCCGCTGCACGCCATCGCCGCCTGCCGTCCAAGATCCGACCGTGGTGGTGGTGTTTGTGGAGGCCGTCGGGTGGCGGAGGAACGGCGGCGTCGTATGGAGAGGAGGGTGGGGGAGGCGGCGGATCATGGAGCGCCGATGGCAACCATGGGGGCGGCCTCGTCGCGCTCGGGCGCAGACTCGGCGACATCATGCCGCCCGTCGCACGGGGAAGGGGAGGAGAGATTATGTGGCAGCAACGAAGCGGCGGCGGGTGAGAACCCTAGCCGGGTTAGGGGAAGAAGATAGG